>NC_090222.1:7432500-8032500 GCF_024489055.1 Chanodichthys erythropterus
TTACAGTTAAGAAACATCACCATAAAAAGACATTTAAGCAGTTTTAGGCAAGTGAAGTCATTTTTCAAGCATTTACTTTTTATTTTAAGTGCAAATAAAAGTAAAAATAGTAAACTAAAAAAGTAAAATAGTTTTTTTTTTTTTTTTTTTTTTATAAATTAGACATTTTGACTAGACATAAGAAGTATTTGGTAAGATTTAGATTTTTTTTTTTTTTTTGCAGTGAACCTATGAATTTAACATGATTTACTGAGTTAAAATACTCAACAGCACTCCATTTTCTGCTTTAATGTCAGGAAATAAAGTTGATACCCATGTAGTGGAGTTAGAGGATTTAGATGAGAGCAGACCTGAGAAAGAAGGTAATGACGTAGACATGGGGCAACAGATAGAAGAGGAAACAGCCAGTAAAGCCTCCAGAGCTGAATCAGATCCTGATTTATCGTCAAATAGTGAAATCGATGACACTGTCTTAGATGAGGACTATAGACCTGAGAAAGGAGAACAACGTCCCCATTATACCACCTGCAACTGGCAGATAGACGTAAACTACCTGTGTGTAAGAATCTTTTCTGTTCAACACTTGGCATCGCCCCAGAACCATCGGATCATGGTTAAAATCCAAAACTGATCCGTGTAAACCCAAGATCAACAAGACTGGCCCATGTGTGCCCATATCAGATGTTGACCAGACCTTCCTGAAAGAATGGCTCTCTGGACTGCCTACAGTCCCATCCCATTACTGCCATCAGGTTCCCTCCTATCAGGAAAAGAAGTTCTTGGAGCCGGGAACAGTTCTAATTGATGTTCACAAGGAATATCAGAAAGCTGTTGGTGAAAATGGAGCGCGTGCTGTGAGTGAGACATATTTTCGAAATGTGTTCAGTGAGAAGAATTACTCCGTGTTCATACCAAAAAAAGACCAGTGTGATGTATGTGTCAGCGCCAAGGTAGGAAATACAGATCAGGATACCCTTACTACTCATATATATATATATATATATATATATATATATATATATATATATATATATATATATATATATATATATATATATATATATACATATGATATATTTTATATTTTAAAATATAAATATGTTAAAAATATATAGAAACAAACTTATTTTAAAAAGTGAAGATGCTGAAAGCATTGAAGGAGATCCCATAATAATTTAATGTATATTTACAGTAGTAACAATAAATTATATTTTATTATATGATATGATATGATATGATATGATATGATATGATATAATAAATATCACATTTTTAAACATGATGGTTTCATTATAAAATTGGTGATTATCTCCAAGATGGACACCCAACTTCCACTCATCCAGATGTTTGTATTATGCCTTTAGCCCAGGGGTCTCAAACTCAAATTGGCTGGGGGCCATTGCTGTAACTGAGACCTCATAGAAGGGCCATGAGCTAAAAAAAACAAAACAAAAAAAAAAAACATTCAGAATTTTTTACTTTGCATTATTTCTCATTTACTTCAAATTTCATTACTAAAATATTTTTGTCATACTTAAGAAAAAAAAAAAGTAAACAGATGTGTCTCTATCTTTGTTACATACAGTATTAGATTTTAACAGTTAGTGCAAATATTTTTCCCTTACTTTATTTTAGCTTAAATAACATAAAACCTTGCACTGAACAACACTGTACTGAACAAATGCAATTCCTGAATACATTTGTACATTATTCTATTTCTTGCCAGACACCTAGCAGTTTGAGACCACTGCTTTAGCCCCAACAGCAGGTGCAAATTTACACCAAATACCATACTTTTACATATTGTTATGTTATTGAAAATCTGTTGCTTTAATTACCTTGAACAAGACTTAATATCATTAACAAAAAACACATTAAGCTACTGGTGTGCATCTTTAGACAAAACAATGGCAGTTAAAACAGCTCAAACATGCATTTTAGTCTAGGACTAGCTTAAGCCTTGTCTGTGAAACTGGGAGAAAATAATAGATCAAATTAGCAAATGATCAACTTATGTTGCTGCTATCCGCAATCGCATCAAGGATCAGCCAAATTTCCATAAACTTATTTAAAAGCTGTTGTATTTGAAAGTGCTGCTGCAAGTTTTTGCTTCATCTAGTGGTTTAGAGGAAAATGAAATCAAATATGCCTTTTACCCCGGTGCGCCTTTAGTCCTGTTGTACCCTACTAATATTGGCTTAATGAAATATTCTCAGTTCAGTACAAGTTAAGCACAATTGTCAGTCCTTGTGGTGTAATGTTGATCATCACAAAGTAATTTAGACTTGTCCTCCTTTTCTTAAAAAAAAAAAAAAAATCTAGAGGCACTTACAATGGAAGTGAGCATTAAAATATTCAGTTTCAATAGCATAACCACAGACATAAAGTTGCAGGTTATCATGATTTTATTATTAAATATCACTTTGCTAACCCTTTGTGTTTAAAATGATTTACAATATTACAATTTTGTTGTCATAAACCCTAAAATAACTATCAAAATTATTTAAACAGCATTATATAAAATAATACACAAGTATTAACAACATCATATATATAAGCCGATGTGCCCAATCCTGTACGATAACATAATTTGGAACCCAACAGGGCCTTAATTAATCGCAAGCACAGCTGTCAATCATGACGTTACACTGTTTTTATAGCAACAAATAACTAACTAACTAAAACCAAAACACTTTTACATTCATCAGCGTGATAAGAACTAACTATACTATACTGAAGCCAGACACTAAGGGGCCATTGAAATGCTTTGGTTTCACTTTTCAGGATGTGTGCAGCACTAATGCCACCTTTCTTTAGTAGGAAATACTTCTTAGTAAACATTTTGTCATAATGGTGTCGATTTGTATTGTTCTCTGGTGCAACAATTCAAGGAGTAAACGATTAGCAGGAGAGAGTTATTTTCTGTTTCCAGTGAAGGATCCAGAAAATCCGAAAACCCTTTGTGTTTGTATTCAGCATTTCAAACTGGATGACAACAAATAGTGTTTTATGCCAAACGGAGGGAAAAAAACTGAAAGAAACTGCAATTTTACCCCCCGACCTCTCAAAGCAAACTGTCGCTACATACAAGTAAGAAAACGGTTGCCATAGTGTTCCATTTTTACCATAATGCTGAGGAGACATGATACAATTATCATTATAAACCTAACCCTACAATAACTCTTTTGTTAATAACCCTTTTGATCCAACTGTCGGTGGGTGGGGATACAAATATGCAGAAGTAATCTGTAGTTTTCACAAAAGCCCTGGAGCTGTCAAAGGTGCATCATCCAGCGGACTTTTGCTAACGAATAAACCTGAATTTCATTACAAAGAGGCTTGAAAATCAGTGTGGCGAGGGGGGCGTGGTTCAGCGAGGTCTGCAACTGGAGAGAGTGTCGGGAGACGCGTGGTAAGCGAGTGGGTTAAATGTAAATTACGAACACCTGTTTCTCATTCCAGTAATTGGCGCGGAGACAGGATAAAACGCCAGGAGAAGCAGGAGTGTGCGAGAGAGAGAGGGACTGCTGACTGAGACACCGAGCACGACAACAGCACTGGAGAGAAGCCCTATTGTGGATTGTTTATACCGTTCTGGAGTGAAGCCCTGTTGTGGATTGTTTATTTTCGTTGTTGTGCGGTGCACAGACTTCTGTTGGACATTTTTCATTTACACTAAATAAAGCTCAGTCAGCAGTCAAAAGCCGACCCTTGTCCTCTTCCTTCCCCACAAACTTTGAACATTACTACATTGGTGCCGAAACCCGGGAAGGAAGAAGGGAGCCGCCGCCATGCAAACGCCCTCCGCCGTGCCGTTTGCGGACATCATAACATCCCTCGCGGTCTTACACCAAGACCAACATCAAGCCCTGCTGGACCTCCACTCGGATCAGGAACGGCGTTTCCAAGCCATCCTTCAGGTCCAGTAGGAAGACTGCAAGAGGTTCCGGAGCTGGATCGACCGGGAGGTTCGTACGGAGACCACCGGACAGCTGGCTGCGCCCACCCATCTTCCCCTCAACAAAATGGGCCCGCTGGATGACCTGGAGGCCTTCCTGGACCTTTTCGAGAAGTCCGCGGAGGTTTCAGGTTGGCCCCGGGATCAGTGGCCCATGCGACTCATCCCCCTGCTCTCGGGTTAGTCGCAGGTGGCAGCGCAGCAGCTGCCTGTACAGAACCTCCTGGTCTTCGATGACCTGAAGAGGGCCATACTTCAGCGGGTCGGCCGGACCACGGAACAGCATCGCCAACGCTTCCGCTCACTGGAGCTAGGCGAGTCCGGCCGGCCCTTCGTGATGGCCCAACAGCTCCGGGACTCCTGCCGCAAATGGCTCCGGGCCGAGGGAGGCGACGTGGAGCAAGTCATCGATCTGGTGGAGCTGGAGCAGTTTATAACTCGGCTGCCCAAGAGAACAGCCGAGTGGGTCCAGTGCCACCGTCCCACGTCGCTGGACTCGGCCATCCACTTCGCGGAGGACCACATGATGGCGTGCCCAGGGGTCGGCGCACCTCTTCCATCTGCCGCTCTCTCTCCTTCTCATCCATCCTCCTCTCTCTCTAAGCCTGTCCCTCTCCCCAGGTCTCGTCCGCCCGGCCCTCCTCGTGTGAACAGGGATTCTTTTTCGGACCTCGGGTCCCACCCAGGGGGGCGGGACCATCTGCTGCCAGGCTGGACCCCACTCCTGCTTCTCCCCTCTCTCCGCGCCAACCATTTAACCCTCTCCCTGCCACGAGAGCGGCGGAAGGTCTGGGCCGGCCTGTTGGCGTTGCGGGGACCCGGAGCATTTCGTGGACAGGTGCCCGATTATGGAGGTTGGGACGTTGATCCGGGTCCCGGACGTTCCACAGGCCGCCCCTGGTCAAGCTGGCAGGTACCAAATTCCTGTGAGTATCAAGGGGGGTACCTATCAGGCTTTGGTGGACTCAGGATGTAACCAAACCTAGGTGCATCAAAGCCTGATTTCATCCGGGGCATTGGATACAAGCCGCATGGTTAGGGTTCGCTGTGTGCACGGGGATGTGGTGAAATATCCTATAGTGCCAGTCATTATCCAATTTAGGGGACAAAAGCATAATGTTGAGGTGGCAGTTAACCCGCACCTCCGGCATCCGGTAATTTTGGGGACGAATTGGCCTGCGTTTAATAAATTATTGGGTTGTTTGTGCTCGGATGCCTCTTGGAATAAAAATTTGCCGGGTAAGGATGTGCGCGTGCAGGTGGGGGAGACTGACCAGGGACCAATGAGTACTGCCTCAGGGGAACAGAGCGAAATCGGGAGACTAATTCTTTCGGACCGTGATGACTTCCCCCTGGAGCAGTCTCAGGATGAGACGTTAAAACACGCTTTTGAAAATGTCAGCACTATCGATGGTCAGCCTCTCCAGCCTGGACGCCCACTGAATTATCCGTATTTTGCGATCATAAAGGATAGGTTGTATCGAGTGACCCAAGACACTCAGACAAAGGAGGATACAACTCAGTTATTAGTTCCAAAGAGCCGCAGGGAAATGCTTTTCCACGCGGCTCATTCTAATCCAATGGCTGGTCACTTAGGACAAACGGCAACACTAAATCGCCTCATGACCCCATTCTTTTGGCCGGGCATTCACGAGAACGTGCGCAGGTGGTGTGCGTCTTGTCGTGAATGTCAGTTGGTGAATCCACCAGCCGCTCCAAAAGCGCCTTTGCTCCCCCTCCCATTAATGCAGGTCCCCTTCGAAAGAATTGGTATGGACCTCATCGGGCCATTAGAGCGATCAGCAAGGGGGCATCGCTTTGCATTAGTCATTGTGGATTATGCAACGCGATACCCTGAAGCAGTGGCTCTCCGCAACATTTCCGCTAAGAGTGTTGCGGACGCACTGTTTAGTTTAATCTCCCGAGTGGGGATTCCGAAAGAAATCCTCACTGATCAGGGCACGGCGTTTATGTCACGCACGTTACGCAAACTTTACGAATTGTTGGGCGTTAAATCGATTCGTACCAGCATCTTTCACCCACAAACGGACGGGCTGGTCGAACGTTTTAACCGCACGCTTAAATCCATGGTTTGTAAGTTCGTTAGGGAAGACGCCAAAAATTGGGATAAGTGGCTAGAACCCGCTGTTATTTGCAGTACGAGAAGTCCCGCAAGCCTCCACGGTGTCAAAAAACAATCCCTTGCTCTGGCTCCAGGGGGAGATCACCTCTCGCCCTCCCAGCTCACTGATTTAACTAAGTTACAAGCAGAGTTTGCTGACGTGTTTTCTCCCCTACCGGGCCGTACTGACCTCATTCAGCACCTCATCGAGACAGAGCCGGGCGTGGTGGTTCGCAGCCGGCCGTATAGGTTGCCTGAACACAAAAAAAAGGTAGTTCAGGCAGAATTAGGGGCAATGCTTGAAATGGGAGTAATAGAAGAGTCCAGCAGTAACTGTGCGAGCCCGATAGTTTTGGTTCCCAAAACGGACGGCTCAGTTCGGTTCTGTGTGGACTATCGCAAGGTGAATGCAGTGTCGAAATTCGACGCGTATCCAATGCCACGGGTGGACAAACTGCTTGACCGGCTCGGTACGGCTCGATTTTATTCGACACTGGACTTAACAAAGGGATATTGGCAGATCCCCTTGTCGCCATTATCCAAAGAAAAGACAGCTTTCATGACGCCGTTTGGATTGCACCGGCTACCTTTCAGCGGCTCATGGATAAAATTTTGCGGCCCCATGGTGCATATACTGCTGCCTATCTGGATGATATTATTATCTTCAGTAATGACTGGCAGCGACATATGCAGCATTTGAGGGCCGTCCTGAGATCGCTGAGGGGGGCTGGGCTCACGGCCAACCCGAAGAAGTGTGCAATTGGGCGCGTGGAAGTAAGGTATCTAGGCTTCCACTTGGGGCATGGACAGGTGCGTCCCCAAATTGATAAGAGCAAGCAATTGCGACTTGTCCGCACCCCAAGACCAAAAAGGAGGTTAGACAGTTCCTCGGGCTGGCGGGATATTATAGAAGGTTTGTACCTAATTATTCGGACCTCACCAGCTCATTGACTGATCTGACTAAAAAGGATGCACCAGATACGGTCCAGTGGACGGAGCTGTGCCAGCAGGCCTTTACCCAAGTGAAGGCTGCTCTATGTGGCGGGCCACTGCTTCATTCTCCTGATTTTTCTCTCCCCTTTTTGTTGCAGACTGACGCGTCGGACAGGGGGCTGGGTGCTGTCCTGTCCCAGGAGATAGAGGGGGAGGAACGGCCGGTGCTGTACATTAGCCGTAAGCTCTCCAAGAGAGAAGCTAAGTACAGCACCGTAGAAAAAGAATGTCTTGCCATTAGGTGGGCCGTCCTCACCCTCCGTTATTATCTCCTGGGACGGGAATTCACCCTCTGTTCGGACCACGCTCCTTTGCAGTGGCTCCACCGCATGAAGGATACCAACGCGCGGATCACCCGTTGGTATCTAGCTTTACAGCCCTTTAAGTTCAAGGTGGTCCACAGGCCGGGTGTTCAGATGGCTGTGGCCGATTTCCTCTCCAGAAATGGGGGGGAGGGCTGCAGGCCGGATGGCTCCCCGGCCTGAGTCGGGCGGTGGGGGTATGTGGCGAGGGGGGCGTGGTTCAGCGAGGTCTGCAACTGGAGAGAGTGTCGGGAGACGCGTGGTAAGCGAGTGGGTTAAATGTAAATTACGAACACCTGTTTCTCATTCCAGTAATTGGCGCGGAGACAGGATAAAACGGCAGGAGAAGCAGGAGTGTGCGAGAGAGAGAGGGACTGCTGACTGAGACACCGAGCACGACAACAGCACTGGAGAGAAGCCCTATTGTGGATTGTTTAAACCATTCTGGAGTGAAACCCTGTTGAGGATTGTTTATTTTCGTTGTTGTGCGGTGCACAGACTTCTGTTGGACATTTTTCATTTACACTAAATAAAGCTCAGTCAGCAGTCAAAAGCCGACCCTTGTCCTCTTCCTTCCCCACGAACTTTGAATATATTACAATCAGGTTGAAACAAAGTTACACTATTGCTCCTGATGTGGAAATTGAGAAACAACTCTTATAAATTAGGGTCACTTCTACTTTTGGAACTCGTACATTTTTCATCTAAGTGTAATTCTGAAAGCTCCAAAACCTAGGACAGCTTAGACAAAACTCAAAAATGATCTGAAGCATGCTTGATGTTGTCAACAATATATTGTCACAACCTAGTAAATATTGGAATATTACAATGACATTGACCATTTTAAAAGCTATCACCTGTATCGTGAAGGTGTTTTCTTAGTTTTAAACATAGTTAGTCCAGTTTGCCTTTCAGTAACACTTTATTTTACAAAGTCTTTGTTACACATGTTACATGTTACAAGCTAGGAACTCTTAGGAGGACTCCTATTGGTAAGATAAAATTCTTTGTGAATACGGCCCCTGAAGTGACATTTCTGCTTACAAAAACATAAATACAAAAACAACAAAGTACTTTAAAAAATAAATAAACTGGGTCCATTTGCTAACATTGTAAGTGCCTCAGTGAAACCTCTTATTATGGTCATTATTATTATAATTAAGAAAATAAAGTACAAACTTTTTTTTCTTTTATGTTAATGAACATTATGCCACAAATTCTGTCTATTGACCTTAACTTGTATAGAGCCCAGAACATTCCTTTTCTCTGTGATATGTCCTGAATGTTGTGAGATTCAGCCATGCAGTTGTCCCTGTATATTAAAATGGGACAGAAGAAAGCATTTTAACATTGAAAATACACTCTTTATCTTTAGCAGAAGTTTACTCATGATGTGTATTCACCATACATAGTTGTGTTTTCATGGTTCCATCTGCTTTGCATTTTATTGTCTCGTGGTGTGACTCTTTTCTGTCCCCTGTGAGTCTGAACACCCCATATGCAGAAAACATCAGAAAAGCCCAATCTGCTCCGTCCAGGGGAATTTCCCCTCCCTGGATTTTGTCAGTAATTCAGATCAAAGCAGTCAACATTATATTACTGAGTGTGGGGCTTTTTGAAGTGTAAATGTGTCTCTGGAAAGATTTCCCTGATGGCATAACCTAACTCCAGATAATAAACCCACACATGTAATCATGTGGACTCACACGGTCTGCTGCTCTGGACACTGTGAATTCTTGAGGGTTTTGGCAGAGGCAAAGGCTATTTCATGATGGTCTCTAATCGAAGGCTTTCACAGAGTCGACTGTTTGAATGTATCATGTGCTCTGTCTTTTCACTTGTGCTGAGTAACCTGAATCAACTCCAGGAATATTTTACTCCAAAATGAAAACTGTCATCATTTACTCCCCTTATGTTGTTCCAATCCAAGTTTCTGTTTACTGGGAATTTGAAATGTTTAGCAGAATGTCCAATCTGCTCTTCTCCATACACTGAAAGTGAGTAGTGCCTAGTGTCTCTCAAGCTCCATAAAAAAAAGCACCATATTAAAATCATTATAAAAGTAGTCTGTATGATTCGTATATATATTTGCTTTTTGACATCAAATGATACATTCTTAGGAAAAAAAAAGTTCTATATAGAACTTTTAAAGGGTTCCTTAATAAAGACATTTTTCTTTTCCTTAAATGGAAACTTTTTGGCATTACTTCACTTTGAAATTAAAATTACCCCATTATTTACTCAACCTCGAGCCATCCTTTCTTTTTTTTCAGATAAATACAATCAGAGTTATATTAATAATGACCCTGATGCTCCTAAGTTTTATAATGGCAGTGCACGGAAACCACCTGTTTGAAACTCAAAAAAGTGCATCCATCTATCATAAACATACTCAGCTCCGGGGGTTAATAAAGGCCTTCAGAAGTGAAGCAATGTGTTAATGTAAGAAAAATATCCATATTTAAAGCTGCAGTCCGTAACATTGTTTTGGTTAAAAATTATCCAAAATTAATTTTTGAGCAAGTACATAACCAGCCAGTGTTCAAAACTATCTCCTTACCCAGTTTACAACATTAAGCTTGTAATAATGTTTCATGATAAATTCGGTACTGGTTGGTTTACGCTGGAAATTCAAGTATGTAGCCATTCTTCTTTGCATCGTTACGTCATGTCTGTTTACATAAAGGAGTCCCAGCTATTAGGCTACATGGCATGTGAGGAAGGATGCTGCTGGTAGTGGATCATTTATAGCCTTTTCTCACAGCAGCTAGAAAAATTAAACTTATCATTTGTGTTGGTGGAATGTAATCCAGAAGGGTCCAAATGACAATCATAAGTGACAACTAGGAGATTAACCCGTAGTCAAAAGCAAAAGGCTTCAGTGGCTCCAGAAATCGAAATCTACAGGTAACGCTAATACACACTAAATAAGCATAGTCACGCAATGCTGATATTTTTGATGTTAACAATTTTGAGAATAAATAATAACAATAATTTGCATGATTTGACGTGATCCGAGCTAAGCAATTAATAGATTTAATCACCATTGGCAATGCGATTTATTGCTTTTTTTCTCAGTTGGTGAGAACAAAAGTGGCAGACATGTTACCTACTTGTTCAGATGGCATTTTCCTGTGAAAATTCTCATTTTGGTCATACTTCCAAGATGTAGAATCTGTGATTCCGAAGTACAATATCACCGATGTGACTGATAGCAAACATTGGATTCATCCAAGCTGAGGAGCCGTACCAATGCACAACCTACATAAAGACGATAATTCCGCAAATAAATGCAATTGCAGGTTTTAAACAAAGATGCCGACAAAGAGGCAAAACCTACAGACTGCAGCTTTAAAACATTATAAAGTAAAATAACAAACTTCTACCTGACTGCCTTCTGTATTCATCTGATGTCGCGTTAGTTACGCTTGTTTCGTAATTTGACTACAGAAGGCATAGGATGTAGAGTAAGCATTTTGAACTGCTAGAGGCATTATACTTTCTTCGAAAGTTGAATACAGAAGGCAATCTGGTGGAAGCTATTTTACTTTATAACTTGTTAAATATGGATATTTTTCTATATAACTTTAATATAACTTTAATTTTAATATAACTCCGATTGTATTCATCTGTAAGAAGATGGTCATATATACCAAGGATGGCTTGAGGGTAAGTAAATCATTGGGCAATTTTCATTTTTAAGTGAACTAATCCTTTAAGTGTTCTTTAAAAATTTAGTCAAGAACCATAGGCTCTATATTGAAATTGTATATTCAAATTGTACCAAAAAGATTTAGGAGTAAGTGGAGGTGTTTCAGTCTATTACGCGATATCATGCTTGAGATATACCGTACACAAGACGTATGGACTACTGCTGTAGTATTTTATGGTTACCTTCTCACCTTTCCCACCCCCTCCACAGTTCATTTCATGATTTCCATCTGGCAGACTATACCTTTTGTGAAAAAAAAAAGCCAAGAACAAGAAGAATTTTATCCCAACAGCTATTAGAATTTTAAATAGGACTTTAGGAATTATAGGTCTTTGTAAGAGTTGTGTGGGTCTTATGTAATATTTTTGTTTATTTTATGATTGTTGTGTTGTTTTTGTATTGTTTGTTAAACGTTTGTCTAAAAGACAATTTTCTAATTTGTGGGGATAGAAAATAAAGCTTTTAAATTTAATTTATTTGAACTGAATTAATTTTCATAGCATGGATTTGTGGGTTTAGAACAACACAAGGGTGAGTAAATGATGGAAATGTCCATTTTTAATTTAACTATTCTTTTATGTGATTTAATAATACATTTATTATGTATAGAATTAGAATTTAAGCACACAACCATTCCTGTACAGTTAGTCCATTGTTGAACACAGAAGTGTGTCCTTTTGTAAAGCCAGTATCATGTGACCAATTGCAATGCCAAATTTGATATTACTGTTATATTGTTAAAGACAAATTTGTCTGTGCTCTTCTCTGAAATGTGTACTGGCCCTTTTGCATTGAACTCATCTGAATGTTTTAGCCACGAATATGACACAGTGTACTGCTGATGGAGCCACACATTCAGTTATTGGTTAGCAGGGAGAGAAAGTGCCCTGAGGAAAGAAAAGCGACAGGCTTGTTCTAAAGCAAATATGAACCAGTTCAATGAATAGGCTTGAATATTCCCTAGCTACTTTGCATTTTGCACCTTATCAGGTCATTCATTTTCCAGTGCAGAGCATCAGCAGGCGGTAATAAGCTAGCGTCACCTCTGGGCTCAGGCAAAATGAAAAATACCTGATGGTTAGGCTTTCGCTCTAAAACTACAAATTTTGGCAGGGCAGTCATTCTAAACCCTTCACCTCAGCCTGCCAGCATCTCTCCAAACAATGTTTGCTTAAGTGTGTCTAGAGTCTGAAATACCATTCTGAGTTTGAGCTGTATTTGCCTACATTAAACTGATTGCTTTTCACTTTAGACTTGATGAGCCATTAGGCAGACACATATGCTAAAAAGCCGGCAGTTAAGGTTTACAAACACAACTAAACTCATCTGAAGGAGCAACACTGATTTCAGAACGATATGGAATGGATTGAAGATCAGAGACCTTAGGAATAAGGAACTCTTAACAGATTTCTAAGATGCAACTGCCTCACATCCAAACAATCTCTTCCTATTCTAGGAGAAATAAATCGAAATGCAATCTGTCCATCAGTCGGTGCTGGTGTATAATGCTATCTGTCTCTCTTTCAATACAGAGGTGACATAGAAAACTGCAGACGAATGAAGAACGCAGGCCAGCTGTAATATATTGGCTGGATTTGAGAGGCACACACATGCAGCGAAGGCTTAGACAGCTGTGATGTACACCCTGATATACATGTATAAAGTCTGGAGGATCACAATGGAATCACAGCTGCTATCTGTGTCCCATGAAAAGCCTCTGTAAATTCCATTACAGAGCATTCTGAAACAGCGAATAGTTGTTTTGCATTACAAAGTGAGTGGTCCGATTTCTGTGAAGGTTTATGGGTTTTCCGGCATCGAGCTGCAGGAGTTAATCTTACCAAAGCAAATCAAGGTTAAGCTTAAGTAAACGTGGACAATGCATTGGAATAAAACCTATAAACAATCAAATATATAACATGTATAAACCTATAAATGTATGTACCCAAATAATTTTGTGTGTGTATATATATATATATATATATATATATATATATATATATATATATATATATATATATACAAATCCGATTCCAAAAAAGTTGGGACACTGTACAAATTGTGAATAAAAAAGGAATGCAATAATTTACAAATATCATAAACTTATATTTTATTCACAATAGAATATAGATAACATATCAAATGTTGAAAGTGAGACATTTTTGCAATAAGGGGCCGGAAAAGTTAAATGTACATATAAGGAACAGCTGGAGGATCAATTTGCAACTTATTAGGTCAACTGGCAACATGATTGGGTATAAAAAGGGCCTCTCAGAGTGGCAGTGTCTCTCAGAAGTCAAGATAGGCAGAGGGTCACCAATTCCCCCAATGCTGCGGCGAAAAATAGTGGAGCAAAGATTTAGATAATCTGGAACAATCTCTGTGTGTAATGGTCAAGGCCGGAAAACCATACTGGATGCCCCTGATCGTCGGGCCCTTAGACGGCACTGCATCACATACAGGATTGCTACTGTAATGGAAATCACAACATGGGCTCAGGAATACTTCCAGAAAACATTGTTGGTGAACACAATCCACCGTGCCATTCGCCGTTGCCGGCTATAACTCTATAGGTCAAAAAATAAGCCATATCTAAACATGATCCAGAAGTGCAGGCGTTTTCTCTGAGCTAAGGCTCATTTAAAATGGACTGTGGCAAAGTGGAAAACTGTTCTGTGGTCAGACGAATCAAAATTTGAAATTCTTTTTGGAAAACTGGGATGCCATTTCATCCGGACTAAAGAGGACAAGGACAACACAAGTTGTTATCAGTGCTCAGTTCAGAAGCCTGCATCTCTGATGGTGCGGGGTTACATGAGTGCGTGTGGCATGGGCAGCTTACACATCTGGAAAGGCACCATCAATGCTAAAAGGTATATCCAAGTTCTAGAACAACATATGCTCCCATCCAGACGTTGTCTCTTTCAGGGAAGATCTTGCATTTTCCAGCATGACAATGCCAGACCACATACTGCATCAATTACAACATCATGGCTGCGTAGAAGAAGGATACAGGTACTGAAATGGCCAGCCTGCAGTCCAGATCTTTCACCCATAGAAAACATTTGCCGCATCATAAAGAGGAAGATGCGACAAAGAAGTGTGACAAATGTGTTGATGCCATGAAATTTAAAATCAACTTATTTTTCCCTTTCTCAGTTTTGATATGTCATCTATGTTGTATTATGAATAAAATATTGACATTTGAAACTTCCACATCATTGAATTCTGTTTTTATTCACAATTTGTACAGTGTCCCAACTTTTTTGGAATCGGGTTTGTATTATATATACAGACATACATACAGGGGTTGGACAATGAATATAGTTACAATATAGTATTGGAAGTTTCACACCTATATATATATATACGCAGCCTGGTGACCAATCTTCACTGATTTTACATTCCATCAGTAAGAGCAGAGTGTGAAGGTTGCATTAGCAGAGCAATAGCACAGCTGTACATAAAATATTGCATTCCAAACAACATAATGGGAGGCATATCAGAGTTCAAAAGAGGACAAATCGATGGTGCGCGTATCACTGGCTCATCTCACCAGGACAGCAAGTCTTTGTAGTGTATCAAGAGCTATGGTGTCCAGGATAATGTTGGCCTACCACCATGTAGGAAGAACCACATCCAACAGGAGTAACTGTTCAATATTCATGGTCGTACTGCTATATTTAATAATGCCAAATGTCAGTTTCACTGGTGCCAACAGTGCAAATCTTGGTCTGTGTACAATGTGAAACATGTATTGTTCTCTGATGAGTCCACCTTCACTGTCTTTCCCACATCCGTGGGAGCTAAGGAGGAGAGACCCCAAAGAGGCTTAACGCCCGGACTGTTGCTGCCCAGAGTGAAATATGGGGGTTGATCAGTGATGGTTTGGGCTGTAATATCCTGGCATTCCTAACTGTGCTTGATGGGCTTGTCATTGCCAAGGACTAGTGAACCATTCTTGGAGGACCATGTGCACCTAATGGTTCCCCTGAAGGGGATTCCGTGTATCAGCACGATAATGCACCAATACACATAGTAAGACTTGTGACAGAGTGGTTTGATGAACATGAAAGTGAAGCTGAACATCTCCCATGGCCTGCACAGTTGCCAGATCTAAATCTAAATACCCCACTTTGGGGTATTTTGGAAGAGCAAGTCTAAAATTGTTTTCCTCCACCAACATCACATAGTGACCTAAACACTGTTCTGGAAGAAGAATGGCTCAAAATCTGTCTAGCCACTATGAAGGACTTGTATCTGTCATTCCAAGATGAATCGAAGCTGTATTGGCTGCAAAGGAAGGCCCTACACCATACTAATAAATTATTGTGGTCTAAAACCAGGTGTTTCAGTTTCAGTTTCATTGTTCAACCCCTGAAGATACCAATAAAAACCAATCAAAGATTACTAAAACAAATCACCCCCCCCACACACACACACACACACAAAAAGGACAATTTACTGTTAAAATGAAACTCACATGGTCTTTTTTTTTTTGTTTTATCTGTTTTTTTCCACATTTCGTATTGTACTGCCTCTGCACGACATAGTTTCATATGAATTTGACTGAAAATATGAAAAAATTCCTCTTCAAAAGGGCAGTTTGGAGAGTTGTAGATCGCTGCTCTCAGTTCAGCATCTTCATGGGACTCAATGACCCTTACGAAGTTTCATGATCCCACTAAAGGCCTTGCGTCATTCTCTCTAATCTTAGGACGACAGCAAACTCACTCTGTGTCTGACAGAACATTTATCATCTGTGGGCTTCTCCAAATCTTAATAGCAGCAGAGCAACATTCAATCAGAAGGATTAACACAAAAGCTTCCCACTGATAAACAATGTCACCTACATGTAGTGTCATCAACTGGAGAGCCGTGTTAAGGATTTTACTGGCATATGGCTCATGGCTATGGATTAGGTTGTGTCCTGTCTTAGTCTCATGCTGTTTGTTCTCAGGTTGTCAGATTAGTGCAATGAGCCCATATGCAATAGTCTTTAAGTATGTATCTTCACTATAAGAGGATATCCAGTTTGAATGGGGCTCGAAGAACATAAAGGGCAGCAAAGGAACATTCTTTAGCAGTTGTGAAGCACTAAGCAGCTTATGGAGGATGCCGAGGTCTTATCCATTGGCTTGTTTGCAGTTGTTCACAGTGATATTGGCAAACTGCAAACTAGTGTTAACAGCTCATGGTGCGGCGCACTGCCCTTGCACATAATACATGAAAAACTGAGCCGACTGGAAACATAGGTTGACATTGCTTGCAGCGCATTAAGTGTAATTTTCACCATTGCAGATCTGGCACCCAAAACATACACACGTATTTGTTTTCCCCCAATAAACACAGATGCTGAAAAGCAGTATATATCAATATGCAATTATGAATATAAATATGTGTATGTTTTAAGTCATTGATGCTTGCATTGCAATATGTGAGAAAAGAAGATAACGATTTTGTAGATGTTTTTAATATACTTTAAATGTTGCAGGATGCTTAATCGTTTCTCCCTCTTCTTCCAAAAACATTTTAATACACAATATTGTGCGAATTAAACCAGCTAGAGAGGAGGGTTATTAGTAGAGGCGTCATAGATCAGAGTCTTTGTCAAACTCTAATGATTCTGTCAGGTACTGGTTTCAAGCGCACATAATTGTCCCCTATTAAAACCAGAACATTTCAAAAGTTTGTAATCTCCCCCATTAGACCAAATGCCAAGAAATAACATTAGCAAAGTAATTAACTTTAAATTAAACACACCTCTCTCATGCTTTCCTGAGCCAAATGGTTGGATTAGAAGAGAAATAGATACCCAATTTATTAAAAATTGCCACATTGTTAATGGTTTTGAGACGCATTAACATAATTTAATATCCAGATGCCATTAGCGGGCATTATTTTTATCCAGTGCCTTCAAGCTCTTGGGTTTTGGCCAAAGATGAGGTAATAAATCTGCAGCAAAAAAATGACAATTTACCGGCCCTTAAACAATGAACATCCTTCATTATCCTAAATCACAAGCAATGACTGGAAAATTATCCGTACAACAGGGGGAAAAAATGTTTTGTTACGTTTTCCAAAGGAACACAAATGCCGGGTGTCACCTGAGAGACATTTGTGGAGAAGTGTACAGATCCATATGTATCTGTCAGAGAATAAATGGTGCTTTTAGTTCATTTGCTCTTAGAGGCTAAGCGGAAAGGAAGACAAAATCACTATTCTCTCTCCATCAATGACAAGCCAAACAGACACTATTCTTTCTGTTTTCCATCACTTTTTTTGCTCGGTGCGCTCAGATGGGGAGTCTCGCTCAAAAGGACTTGCTGATATTGACCTGTATTCATCCTTTAGGATGAATATGTTTGACGAAGGTATCTGAGAGCTTACAAACAGGCCTGTTGTGATGGTCCTGCCTCTCTTTTCAGGTGAGCCTCTCCAGATCCAGACGAGCTCCGGTAGATTCATGGGTTATTGTGTGAGTCAAGGCTACAGCATACAGCTCATACAATAGCTATTCAAGCTCAAGATCCAGTGGGAGATGAACCATTGAGATGCAACTGCAAAGATTTGGACAAGCCTTTTCTTTTCTGTCATTTTGCAAGTATGTTTTTGTGTGCTGCTGATTGGATTTATGAAATAGCATAGTACATCAAAAGATAACATGAAAAAATATTTTATAATATTCAGTTACTTAAATATTTAATTAAAGATCTCTGCTTGAAAACATAAAGGTACCACATCAAATTTTCCCATAAATTTGTACATATAGCATTCAAGGTTTACTTTTTACCACTTCATGCACTTCCCGAAAAATGAACCCTTAACCTTGGAGTCATCAATGTTGTGCTTTACTGTTTGCCTCCATTTTGTTGGAACGAATTCAATGATCATGTTGCAGGTGCTTTGAAAATCTTCTTCATTTATGACATTTGGCAAATATGGCAAATTTTTCAGAATCATTCCTGATAGTCCAGTGTTCGCAAAAATGTTAAATGCTATAAATAACAAAATGCAACTAATCATACTAATATAATCTATACAGTAATTAGAATAACAAAATATGTAGACTTAACTTTTAAAAATAAAAACTGGACTGCTCTCCATATCTTTTATTGTTGGCATCAAAGTCTCTTCAATTTACTGTCTAATACTAATAAAATATTTTCCATGTTTTCCACTGGTAATGCATTTACAACATCAATTTCCTATTCCGCTAATGTCACATAATTTTGCATATTATTAAACCAATAAGCCCACAATGTCAAATCTGATTCCTGAAGCAGAACCAGTTGAGAAGCAATGGTAATAGAGCATTAACACAGGAATGCATGTTTTCAGCAAGACATTTACACAGGCAAAAAGTGGTTCCTCTACTTATTCCTGGCACCCTCCATCTGCCATGATCAAAAGCATGGACTACAGATTGACAAAGGAATACATAAATGTCTGTGTATGACCATAAAAGAGTCTGTTCAAACGCCACTGGCTTTATCTCAGACGACATACCAAGCACCTCATGCATGTCCATGAGCTCAGAGACATACGGTTTGGACATACAGAGTGATCAAAGTAACTGTGCAGCGCTGCAGTCACTGACAGTTGTAATGTGATTATATTCAACACAGACTAATTTCCATGATCTTTCAGAGAATCGTGTTTGAGCGTCTGAAACAGTGTCTGCTGTGTTTGGGTCAAGCAGGGGACACTCAGTCTTCAGTCTTTATACCGTAACATTGAGAGCTTTTGCAACTGATGTGCACATGCTTGGTCATGTACTGTAGATTCCAGGATGTTTCGTAGCTTTTGAATTCTGTTTGGAACAAATAGACTTAAGTAGTATTTTCTTGTAAAATGTACTCCAATAATCATCATTTTTTTGTTTATTTATGTTGCTGAAAAATCTTTTTTACAGTGTGGAGGAGTCTGGCCTTCTGCAGCTTGACATAAGTTGCTATGTAAGGACTACAACTCTTGTTTTGTTTAGTCATATTTTTGGGACTAGCATGCTTCCTCTTTTTCCAAGAATGATAGTCAGTTCATTTCTTCTAAATAAATGGATTCTCTTGATGTAAACAAAACACTGAAGGAATGAGTCACTTGACTTAAGCAGTTCATCTCTGCTCCTGTAGGAGGCGCCCATGTGCTTTCTAACAGAGCAGAGAAAGCCTCATATCAGCATGTTTTTATGCTGAGCACTGGAATCTGATTCAAAGCAATCCAATGTTCCCTGAAAGTAATGGACTTGTGCATGTGTAACCCAGTCTATTCAACAGCATCCATCCTCTCTACCATCTGCAGATATCAGCACAAGCATCATCCAGGCTATATGCTTGTGTTTATCACACAGCAATAAAGCAGTATCTTTAGTTGTTTATTGATGGAAATTGCTTCATTCAGAGATAGTAATTTATCTACTGAATATATAGAAGTTTTATTTATTTTCCATTTCCCCCTATGGAGTCCAAATACATTAATTCAAATGTAATGAATAAACCTCTAAACCTTTTAAATGTCTGTAGAGAGAGATAAAATACTCATTATTTTGTATCTTGTTCCCCCATGAAAATAAAGCCAGTATTGACTACAAAATGTAGTGTTGTTTTGTTGTTGATTTACCCAAGAATACAGTTCATTTAACACAATATGGTTCATTACCTGAGTCTGTGTGTCTGTCAACAGTGTTCGGCAGCAGCATCTCTATTAATAGTGTAACTGTACGTTTATCTGCTTCAAGAACAGTGCCATTATTACCTTGCTAGTGAGAAATGTCATGTATCTTTAAATTTGCTAAACTATTTTACTGATAAAATCCTGTTCCTGTGTGAGTGTGTACATACTGTATGTGTGTGTGTTTGAGTTGGAGAAAGAGTAGGCCTATGTGCTTTCCACACATAATAAAATGTAATTTTGTGTCAAAATTCATGGAAATAATTTTTTTTTTATCCCATTCTTACTATATTTGTTGGGTCAGTGTGGGTTTTTTTTTTTTTTTTTTTTTTTTTTTTTGCTGTGGTTGGCTGTAAGGACCTAAATAACTGTTATAACTGTTATAATCGTTTGGCAAAGTGATATGGACATGTAATGCAGTCAAGACCTGCTAGAACTACTTTAGCCGTGTGTTTCCCTGAAAATAATTGCACACTTTAGAAAGCTGGTCAACCAATCAGATTCGAGCATTCAACAGCCCTGTAGTATAATATTATTTAATCCACATCTAGCTGTGGATTATCCCTAACATGAAACAACTTAAAAAATATCAAATGTTGAACAATGTTGTTTTAGTCAACAGAAATTATAATGTATATAATTTTATAAATTAACTGACATTTATGTAAAATACTCTTGTTTAATTCAAATGTCTCTCCTTTATACAAACCCGATTCCAAAAAAGTTGGGACACTGTACAAATTGGGAATAAAAACAGAATGCAATGATGTAGAAGTTTCAAATTTCAATATTATATTTAGAATACAACATAGATGACATATCAAAACTTTAAACTGAGAAAATGTATCATTTTAAGGGAAAAATAAGTTGATTTTAAATTTCATGGCATCAACACATCTCAAAAAAGTTGGGACAAGGCCATGTTTACCACTATGTGGCATCCCCTCTTCTTTTTATAACAGTCTGCAAACATTTGGGGAATGAGGAGACAAGTTGCTCAAGTTTAGGAATAGGAATGTTGTCCCATTCTTGTCTATTACATGCGTCTAGTTGCTCAACTGTCTTAGGTCTTCTTTGTCACATTTTCCTCTTTATGATGCACCAAATGTTTTCTATGGGTGAAAGATCTGGACTGCAGGCTGGCCATTTCAGTACCTGTATTCTTCTTCTACGCAGCCATGATGTTGTAATTGATGCAGTATGTGGTCTGGCATTGTCATGCTGGAAAATGCAAGGTCTTCCCTGAAAGAGACGACGCCTGGATGGGAGCATATGTTGTTCTAGAACTTGGATATACCTTTCAGCATTGATGGTGCCTTTCCAGATGTGTAAGCTGCCCATGCCACACACACTCATGCAACCCCGCACCATCAGAGATGCAGGCTTCTGAACTGAGCGCTGATAACAACTTGGGTTGTGCTTGTCCTCTTTAGCCTGGATGACATGCTGTCCCACTTTCGCTTTTGATTCGTCTGACCACAGAACAGTTTTCCTCTTTGCCACAGTCCATTTTAAATGAGCCTTGGCCCAGAGAAAACGCCTGCGCTTCTGGATCATGTTTAGATATGGCTTCTTTTTTGACCTGTAGAGTTTTAGCCATCAACGGCGAATGGTACGGTGGTTTGTGTTCACCGACAATGTTTTCTGGAAGTATTCCTGAGCCCATGTTGTGATTTCCATTACAGTAGCATTCCTGTATGTGATGCAGTGCCGTCTAAGGGCCAAAGATCACAGGCATCCAGTATGGTTTTCCGGCCTTGACCCTTACGCACAGAGATTGTTCCAGATTCTCTGAAACTTTGGATGATATTATGCACTGTAGATGATGATAACTTCAAACTCTTTGCAATTTTTCTCTGAGAAACTCCTTTCTGATATTGCTCCACTATTTTTCGCCGCAGCATTGGGGGAATTGTTGATCCTCTGGCCATCTTGACTTCTGAGAGACACTGCCACTCTGAGAGGCTATTTTTATACCCAATCATGTTGCCAGTTGACCTAATAAGTTGCAAATTGGTCCTCCAGCTGTTCCTTATATTTACATTTAACTTTTCCGGCCTCTTATTGCTACTTGTCCCAACTTTTTTGGAATGTGTAGCTCTCATGAAATCCAAAATGAGCCAATATTTGGCGTGACACTTCAAAATGTCTCACTTTCAACATCTGATATGTTATCTATATTCTATTGTGAATAAAATATAAGTATATGATATTTGTAAATTATTGCATTCCTTTTTTATTCACAATTTGTACAGTGTCCCAACTTTTTTGGAATCAGGTTTGTATACAGTAGTGCCTCTTCTCAATGTGATTTTATTGTGTTTATGTGTAAGTCCAGATAATACAACAATGTCATGACACTGGAATTTTAGTTTGGAGGATAACATGACTACTGCTGGCGAAGACACATATTTATGTACCTGGACCTGTAAATCTGAGATGCAGACCTTGTGACAACTTTCCTACAGTCTTTCTTATGTTACTTATCATATCCTTATAATTTAATTTGAATGTGAAGATCTCTTACTGAGTAAATCCTGATAGTAACTCAAACTATACATTGTCAGAGACTTGTGTAATTCAATAATAACACTGCATTCCATTTGAATCCTCATTATTAAATGCAGTGTCAATATGTCCTGTGGTTGGACATGGAATGGTTTCTTAAAGGAATAGTTCACTGCCCCAAAAATGAAAATTCTGTCATGATTTACCACCCTCAAGTTGTTCCATACCTGTATGAATTTATTTATTTTGCTGAACACAAAATATTACATGTTTGAAGAATGGCAGTAACCAAACAGTTGATGGATGTCACTGACTTCCAAAGTATGGAGAGAAAAAAAAAAAAAAAAAAAAAACTATGGAAGTCAGTGGGGTCAACTGTTTGGTTACCAACATTCTTCAGAATATTTTTTGTGTGTGTGTGTGTGTGTGAATGTGTGTGTTCAGCAAAAGAAAAAAAAAAAAAAAAAACTCATACAGGTTTGGAACAACTTGAGGGTGATTAAATGATGACAGAATTTTTTTTTTTTTTTTTTTTTTTTTTGTAAACTATCCTTTTAAGTTTCACTGTTGATTGGCTGTAGGTGGGATATTTGCTCTTGGAATATAGACACCCTGAGAAGTTCAGATGTGCTCCAATCCTGGATGTTCCTCTATCCGAAGAGCCAATGTCATCGCAGCCACTCTGAGGACTGAGAGCTGCTGTGCAGACGGGTAACGCTCAAGTCTAAACTCACGCTGGGCTTCAGTGAGCTACATATGCTGTTTTATTCATCAGACCTGGCCTTTTCTTATTCCATTTCTCTTTCATTCTTACTCCCTGCACTCTTTCTTCTCTGTCTGTATCTTTCACTATTCGCTCTTCATTTCTTCTCTTATCACTTCCTCATGCATTTATGGATCTCGGTGCAGCGAGCGCTGGTACAAGGCAAAGTAAATCACCAAATGGGAACCGTGGGCTACAGGAAGCGATGCTGTTTGTTATGATACAAATGACAATGTAAGCCTGAAATGAACGACTACAAACAGTCTCATTGTTCAAGGGTTGTTCTTTGGTCAATAGTGTCATCCAGCAGTCTGAATTAATGTAAACGTGTGTAACAAGCCTCCATTTGACATGCCGACCCAGAGCCAATCTCCAACGCCTGCATATGAAATCACTGACAGTTTGTTTATTAGATTTTGATGGAGCAAATGAACGTAATAGAAATTAGATTGTTCTTGTTAAGAAAGATTCCTCCTTCATTGGAGGCCAAAACTATTTGTGAAATTTCTTTTTCCTGTCTGTCTGAATGTCCTGACTACAAAGCTGAACCAGATGACACAACAGAGAGAATTACTTCTGTTATGGAGCAGATGAGACAGACAGCGTCTAAGAACTTGACTCTGATCATAATCCAAAGCAGAGACACAACAGGACACTCAGTTTATAAGAGATGACATCATATGTGTATTATTACATAAGATATAATGTGTTGCTTCTCTTGGTCAGTATCAGCCAGCAGTCAGAGTTCAGCTGTTTAGCTTCAGTATTTAGCACTTGTTGGTAGATGCCAACTATAAAAATCATGGTGCAAGCATGTTTCTCTATTGATGGCCAGTGTGTTATATTTTTAGTACATGTTTTACCAGTGACTGACTTTTGACAGGCTGTTTACAGTTTAAAATATCCTGTCAAAGTTAATGATGCGCTAATGATGCATATTTTACATCATTATATTTTTAAATGAACACATTAATTCGTTTTGACATTGAAACTGCTCCACTCTGTTCTCTGTGATTTTTCTAAAAACTAATCAGAACATGGTTTTGACATCTGCCATCTTCACTCACTCCTGGTAACACTCTTGGTAACTTTCTGAGCCAGTCAACTCTGAAATAGTATTTCGTTATACTTTTTGTAGATGTTTTTAAATTTTGTAGATGTACCAGTGCCAGATTTTTGGCAGGCTTTTTACAGAAATAGACACAAGTTTTTCTGAGGTATGTCAAAGTTAATTTGGCATACAATGAATATTTTTACAACATTATATTTTTAAATGACATTAATACATTAATTACACTTGACATTGAAAATGATTCATTCTGTTCTCTGTGACTTTTCTAAAAAAACTGACCAGAACATGATCAGAACTGACTAGATTGTGTAATACAACAGGAGAGTTTGAAAGCAGGAACAGCTATTTTGTTGTTGAATTATTACAGATTTGCATTTGCGTGTTTGTATTTCTCCTGTGTTGATGCTCTTTATTCTGTGTGAGTGTGTGTACAGAGCGCTGTTACACTATGAGTGTCAATCACACACTGCTGAACCTTATAATTATACATGGACCTGATATTTAGTTTTAATCAATACTGACACAATTGACAGTTTTAATTAAATAACTGAACATGCTACCATGTTGACTATAAAAAGAATTATGAGATCTATCAGAATGTTTTATATTATTAGTCATATTTGAATCCACAGCCATAGTTTTTTTCCCTGCATACTTTGTTTAAAAGGCAAAGATACTGTAAGCTTTATGCATTTTTTTTTTTTTACAAGAAATCAAATGGATACAGAATGAAATACAAGAGAAATCAGATGATTTATCCAGAGTCTTGAACGTTACATCTTGAAGTCAGCTTTAAGACAGCCAGTGGTACCTTAAATTAAATGTCTATGGTAAAATGAAGAATGAATGTTTCACTGGGAGACACACAATCGATAAAATGTGACTTTCCTTGCAAAGATCTCACTCATCTGGTCTTGGCCCAGACACAACCTGTATTTCACAGGAATCCCAGCAGAATCTCAGACCTGTGCTTACATCTATTCATATCCATCCATTATTGGCTTAGTGCATTTTTAGATTGATAACATTTTTCTCAGAAATGCACCACAAGTGACCATGTGTTTATTAGAATGTATGCTCATAGTCAATGCAAAATTCTATTGTGTAAGCCAGAAAACTTACAGAAAACTATTCTTACTTAAAGCTGCAGTGTGCCATTTCTGGTGAAAATTGGAATTGATAAAATAACTCATTTCAAACACAGAGCAACAGTCTCACACAGAGCAGCTCTTAGCAGCTCATCAGTTATTAAGTTTATTAATCTATAAAGCATTTCTACAGAAAAAACAGTAATGTCATCATCCAACTTAGTTCAGTTCTCATCCAACAGTGTCAGTACAGTAATCAATAGATCAATAATATTGTTGATTATTAAGTGTCCCTAAATAAGCAAGTCAGAGGCAACAGTGGCAAGGAACCCAAACTTCTTCAGGTGACAGAATGGAGAAAAAAAACTCAGGAGAAACCAGGCTCAGTCTGGGGGCCAGTTCTCCTATGGCCAGACAAATGAACATGGTGTGATTATGATTCAGGCTGCATCACAAGTCAGAAATCAGATTATGGATCATAGCATTAGATTTCATCCAGTTCCTTTTGTTTGAAGATCTGATTCATCACACCAGTATGGAGATGAAGCTGGTCATAGGTCTGTGCAGAGGACTTGTCTGGTTCTTGTGGTCTTCGCTGAGGATTTGTGCTGATGGCTGTCATGTCGACAAGGCCTTCACAGGGGATTGTCTAGTTGACTGGATCTCTGCTGACATTCAGGGCGGCGTTGTGGTTGTGTCTAGGTGTAGATCCACTATCTTATCTGGATATAGACCGGATACGGCTGACTGTGGTTGTAACGGTGTGTGACCACAGGCAGAAGAAAGTAGGAGAAGCAGGTTTCCAACGGACTCAAAAGGTTTAATAATAACTCAAAAGGTAGGTAATGCATCCAAAACATAACAGGACAAAACAAAAAGTGAACAAACCAAGGAGTACTTATACTAATGAGGGAACTAATAAGATAATAAACAAGACACACCTGAAACGAGGACACTAATCAAATTAGAAACCATGACAACTAACTAATGGCAGGAAAACTAAGTAGTGTACAATGTTTGGTCATTTCAGTTCGTGTGCAGGTGAAACAACAAACAGCCAACCACAAATAATCTATAAACAAAGCATCAGGCTGTTTGATTTCACAAGAACAACGGTTAAAGTTACTCGTCAGGCTACAGAAGAATACCAAAATTCCTCTGTTAAATTAGGTCTAATACATCGAGAGTCAAGCAGACCTATAACAACCCAGCCACAACACATAATTGTGAATAACATGCCTCACCTTAACACAGGCCTGGGGTCAGCTTCCTTTGCTGTTCAAGTTAACATGTACTAAACATAAGTGGAATTTGCAGTGCCCTACACCTTGATGCACATGACAAAAATAGCATGTATAGTTATCTTTATTTAAATGAATTAGGTTTAAATCGCCGTCATGCATGAATGAATTATATTTTTGCAATTTTACACATAATAATCCACGATGATCACATTACACAAAACTGAAATTGCACATCAAAATAACACATTGTCAATATTTCTTGAGACCCCCCAAAATTTCACAAATCCCGTTTTCAGGGGAGCCAATGTATTTTTAAGGGGAGCCGAGCTCCCCCTAGCTCCCCCGTAGTTTGCAGCCTGACAATGGTAACCTTGGAATAAACAGAGAGACTAATTTTAGTGTAGATGCCATTGTTCTTACGACGTAACAAGTACATCAAGTGTTATGGGAAGTGTTCCCAGTTCTGGTTGACAATTTATGCAGCCCAAAAATCTTTTTACAGATGATAATAATAGAAATGTGATATGTTTTATACAACAGTTCTTTCTGGTTCTCGAATCTGATTGGCTGATAGCCGTGCAATATTATAGTGATAAAAGGACTCTTACCTTTTCACCGTTTGTATCACTCCGCTTTAGTGTAGTCTACGTGATACGCAGGTATATGTCGTATACCCACTAGGAAAGGACAAGGATTTCTGTATACCCACTTAAAAAACCACCAGGATACATAACCATCCAATTAATCACAATATGATTGTAGTTTGTTGCTTTTGACATGAAACAAAGTCTGGTAACACTTTACAATAACAGTACATGAATAACCATGAACTAATACCTGAGTTAATAGTTACTTCAACATGAACTCAAGATTAGTTAAGATATGAACTAATGAAGAGTGATCCTTAACTACGACAGGAGTCATAGGGATTCATGCATGAAAACAGCAGCCTTAACTATGCGTTAATACATGTTTGATAATTAATGCATTAATTAACATTTAGGGTAAACTAAATCAAATAGTCTCTATAAGAAGGAATAATAAATATTTGGACTTTGAAATAAATTTAAACAATTATTGTCAGAATTTAAACTACTGACATCAGCAGCTTCATTATAAACATTAATGAAAGGCACAGGATTAGTTTGCCATTATTTTGACTGACCCTCCTTATCAAACATATAAAATACTAAATACACTATCAAACTAAACTACTGTGACTTACATCAGTTCCTGAGGAATCGGTTCCCAAAAAAATAACCAAACAGGAAACATGAACTAAGGTCAGGGAGCGTTTGCTGGATTCAGATTCAGAAGATCACTCTCCATCCAGACACAGGCCGTGATCATACTGTACCTCCATTCTCTGACTTTTTGAAAAGTCACACAACATCAATTAACTGGGCTGAGTACTTATATAGTTGTGTTAGTACAAGTGTATTTGATAGTAAGTTAATGATAATCATGAGCTGAATTTGGTAAGTAGTTAACAGTGAATTAATTATGATTGTGCCCCCTCAAGTAAAGTCATGATATAAGTATACATTAACAAACCATAAGTTGATGTTAGTATATGCTTAGTTAAAAATGAGTTAATTATGATTGTGCCCCCTCAAGTAAAGTCATGACATAAGTATACATTAACAAACCATTAGTTGATGTTAGTATATGCTTAGTTAATAATGAGTTAATTATGATTGTGCCCCTTCAAGTAAAGTCATGACATGATGCACATATCACACATCATTAACTAATATATGAATAAACACTATAGAGTGCCATCCTTATTCCTTTACACCCCGGTACAAAAAAACTAAAATAAAAAGTATTTGTATTTTATTTTTATTTATATAATTAAACATATATGGACTTGAAAGCAAGCCATAAACACACCTGTCATAAGGCACATTTACATGTAAAATAGCGCGCGTCCACAAGCTAATGCTAATCAAATGACAAAGACATTTAAATGACAAAAATACAAATATAGTTTATATCTGCACATAACCTCCTGAAAACCCCAATAAAACATACATGTAAATATGTCTTTAATTATTAATTCGGCTTACCAAAGCAGTCAACATTTATTAGTTTAAAATGCCAGCAACACAACAAACGCGCCAAGAGAACATGAGAACACCTAGCGTGCGCCACTAATGAGGGTCCCGCCAGAAACAAACCTTACATACTTTAGTTCTGGGAATCAACTATGACTATTTAGCTATGACTAAATATAAATGAACTATAAAAATCAGAAAACAGTTTAGATAAAATTAAATTTATTAGTGGTAGTAAGTCTATTTTCCACATTTGATTAGACAGATCTATGTATTTAATGGCTAAATAATCATGTGCCATTGCAATTATTTGTCACAAAGCTGCAGATGGCAGATTATGATATTACAGTGTAAATTATGACAGTATTAAATCACGTTTAATTCAAATTCAGAGTACTTCTTGTTTACTCTTATGGAGGCTGATTTATTTAGTTTACCCATAAATGTTAATTAATGCATTAATTATCAAACATGTATTAACGCGTAGTTAAGGCTGCTGTTTTCATGCATGAATCCTTATGACTCCTGTCGTAGTTAAGGATCACTCTTCATTAGTTCATATCTTAACTAATCATGAGTTCATGTTGAAGTAACTATTAATTTAGGTATTAGTTCATGGTTATTCATGTACTGTTATTGTAAAGTGTTACCCAAAGTCTTATATTTCTCAAAGTCTCAAATTTCATATGCCCATTTTACTTTGGAATAAAAAAAAAAAAAAAAACAGAAATTCCGTTTTGACGTCTTTAATGTGTAGTGATGGTAGTGACAGATCGCTGTAGTAGTTCAAGAGAAGCGGCAGCCTGACCCAACATAAACTGATCCTCTCCTCCGCTTTAAAGGGATAGTTCACCCAAAAATGAAAATTCTGTCAGTAATTACTCACCCTCATGTTGATACAACCATGTAAGTCTTTCTTTCATCTTCGGATCACAAATTAATATTTTTGTGATTAAATATGAGCAGTGGAATACTCCTCCATTGGCTTTAAGGGGGCCCAAACTTGTCCGTCCAGAAAGTCATTGAAGAAAATGTTTAAATAGTCCATGCCACTACAGTGGCTCAACCATACGTTTCTCAAGCGACGATAATACTTTTCGTGCGAAAAAAAACAAACAAAAGAACGACTTTATTCAACTATTCATTTTCTCTCTTGTAGGCCTCTGACGTTAGTTCACCAGAGCTCCATGACGCATGCGCAAGAACTAAACTGACGACGGTCTTCTTCTACTACTACTTGTTACTGGCTGCTCACTCCTTAGGAGTATTACCGCCACCTAGTGTTCAAGATGAAGTGCTGGCATAGCCGGAAGCGCTAAACTTTATTTACAAGCAGGTGAACGCGCGCGCAGCCAAGGACATCCAACTTAATTTTTCTGAATACTACACTTGTTGTAACACGAACTGTAGTTTTAAGAGTTTTTTATGCGAGAATGTAGTTGTTTAGACCTGAATTATGTGACTTATATTTAATCATAGCGCCTATTTTACAATTTGTTTAGATGTCTTCGGAGATGTGAGCTTCAGGTCGCTAGTGGCCGTTCAGGGGTTGTGCATGTGCCGAGAACAGCTTCATCTCAGCCAGTGCTTTGGGGATTTGGCTACAACTAGATGGGAAATATCAGACGAAGACTCTTCTCCGCTCTTCAAATACACAAAACATTAGCCTAGACATTGTGTTTCTTTAGCAAAGAAAACACGGTACAGAGGATCTCCAGAGATCTCCAAACTGCGTGCTGCACTTCACTCACGATAGAGTTGGGGTGGATTTATGAGGTTTTATTGACAGTTTGAGGAATCTAATGGAGTTAACCCAAGGTTTTGGGTTCTTAATAAGATAGGATCTACCACCTGTAGTTGATTTTGATATTGTAGATATTATCAAATGGACAGAATTTTAAGATTGCAATAGATGAGATGGACTACAATGTGTTAAGTGCTCGCTCAAGTACTGAGAAGCTAAACCATTCAGTGCTTTGTTCGAGTTTTAAAATGTATGCAATGTTTAAAAGGGAGCCAATGCAGTGTTTACAGAACCAGGCTAAAATATGGTTGAATGGCCTTTACACTGGTCAGGAAACCAATTTACTTATGGTGTCACTGAACTGGGATGAGAGAAAAAAACACATCAGCCAATGACTAGAGAGCTTAATAAAAGTTCTTCTTTTATGATGGCCACTATGTAAAGCCCTCATAGGGCAATATAAATGTTAGATTTGCAATGATTATTTATTTACTCATGCACTGAGAATACGTTCAACAGAATGAGACAAGATTAGCCTTCAGCATAGAAATACATGCGAGTCAGAAGAGGATCACTGCGGAAACACAGAATCCTTTATTAATTATGTCCTTGGTGCGGTCAGAACGCAAAAGCCTTGGGAAATTAACTGTGATGGGACTGCTGGTTAATTACAACTACACAATAATAAAATCTATATGCATGAAATACGATTATTCTTTCAACTCTCAGATGTTAGTATATGTTTCAGACGATTGCTGCAGGGATTGGCTGATATACTGTGAAAAAAAATAAATAAATCTTTGCTTCACATAACTGTATAATAATAGCAGCCTTCTGTGATTTGGGATGAAAATAATACCACAGAAAACAAACGCTATTACACTTATTTTTCCAAACCTATATTCTGAAGAAGACAATAGTCCAATGGAGTCCAAAGTTATTTTTTTTGCATTTTCTGATGAGAAAGTGAGTTGTGTTTGCCTGTACAAAACTCATCATGCTGTTGTCAAAGTGTTACTCTGAGGTTGCTAAGGTTTATGTGATTGCTAGGTTATTACTTACTGGTCCAAGTGAAAGGAGTCCTGTTCCCTCAAGTCTCAGTGATCTTCTTTTTAGATATATGGCTCGGATCACTCCTTCAATCTAAATCTGTTGGATTTTTTTTTCACCTGTTCAGGACAGTGCAACATTTTCAACTGCATTTGAGCAATAGTGATTCACTACTAGCAAGTGTCTGTTTGAGAAAGAAAAATTGCTTTAGTGGTGAAATCCATCATCAGATCAAAGTTGTTCATTCTGCCTCCAAACTGCATAAACGAAGTGCAATAACTCCATGGGAAAGAGCCAGTGTAGAACATCCATGACTAAAATATGAAAGGTATTTTGCATTCAGAGAATTTGTAAGCATCCTCACAGAAAGTTGTGACAGAAACTGACCACACCATGTTGTGAACTCAAGGTTGCAAAAGTGATGGTGTTTAAAGTCAGATTTATGGCAGGGTAAGCCAGTTATGTCCCAGCACTGGTGTGAGTGATGTCCTCTGGGAAGCATACCATTAGTAAAAGCCTGCAAACACCCTGGCTTGTTTGTTCTTCACAGAGTCTTTCCAAACCTTTTTTTTTTTTTTTTCTCATTACCTAAACTGATAACAAAGAACACGTATTCTGTTTGCTTTGCTCAAATCCCTTGAAACAAGAAGACGGGCAGATAATGTGTAAGACAGGTTTGCTGTTCACTTCAAGTCTTTTAGTCCTTAAAAGAAGTGTGAGCTTTCTTTACACATTTGTACACACTCTCTTGGCTTAGTGAGTGTTTAGAGGTGAAGGACACTGACAGAGCTGTAGTCTGTTATGGCAGCTAACCGTACCAGGGGATCCTGCCTTCATATCTCTACTAAACCATCTCATTGTTGACCTGGCTCACCCTGCCCATCACCATCCTGACATGGAGAAAGGGAACCTGGGCCGGAGTAATAAGATTCTGTGTCCACCGGGACAGACACGGAAAGCTTTTACACTTTAACAAGATACAGCCCAAGACCCTTCCATGGCCTTAGCTGTCTGCAGTATTGGATCTCAGCTCAAGGTTGCCATTAACACAAACATACAGAATGACCAAATTACATAATAGACTTGGAGCAAAATAAAAGTAAATTAAGCAAAAGTGAAACTAAATTTAACCAGAGTTAATTAATAGGGGTGGGAATCAATTGGAATCTCATGATTCTATTCAAATTGATTCTTGGGGTCACGATTCGATTAAAAATTGATTCTTAATTTTGAATTGAATTCCAATTCGATATATACATAGATTTGATTTTTACCAGAGGTGTAAAGTAGGCTACTTAAGTAATTTTACTTAGTTAATACTTAAGTATTATTTTTGGGGATTTTTACTTTACTTGAGTACAATTCAAAATCAGTACTTTTACTTTTACTTGATTAATTTTTTTAAGAAAAAAAGTACTTTTTACTCCTTACAATTTTATTTACAGTCAAAAGGTACTTATTTTTTGGAGATCATTCTATTTCCCCTTGCTATTACCATTGCACTGATGCCCAGTTTAATTTAAATGTCATTTATTCAATGAAATAATTTTTCACATTCCATAAAATCGGTCAGACACGTTCATTGGTCCTTTGGAAGTGACGTCATGTCACATCAATTACCACAAAGAATATACACTAACAAGAAGCGACACTCAATAGAGCGTTCCATTGCAACACTGGCGCCCAGCGTTTCCAGCATTTTGGTGTGAAAGCGACTTGGCAGTCCACTAGTTTCTATGGCAATATCAGCTGCTTTGTAAAAAAATAAATAAATTAAAAAAAAATAAACCTTACATTAAAGCTGAAATCCAACCTGAATGATGAAAACACAGAATAAAATACTATCACTACTGATAATCAAATCTTTTTTACAGTTTATTTTACAGACTTTTTGCTCTCTAGAAAAGTGTGAATTATGTGATAACGGACACAGCAATGCATGTATTATAAGATCATTATGTTTGTAGCGTGATCCATTAAAACATCTAATATAGCTTATTTTAATTCAGACCTAGATATTACTATTATTACTCCACAAGTTCTGAAATATATTGTTCACTGCAAACATGATGATCTTATATGTATTAATTATTAATTTTCTATTAATAAATGTGTAAAGTTGCATAAAAGTTAGTATTTTCACCCCGTAATGGCGGCCGTGCTACCGGATCGCCATCTAGTGACTGTTGCCTAAAAAGTATCAGAGTGTCGCCTCTTAGATTCTAAGCTCTTTGTTGACCTGGAAATTAGAGAAATTATAACAGTCAATAAGTGGAAAAAAATGGAGGAAAAATGATTCAGCTGCGAACACAGTACAAAATCAAGAGCACCTGTGGCCAACAGTTCATCTGATGATGAAGATTTTTTTTGCTTCTTTGAAGCCAGCAAAGAGTTGGATGGATATCTGGCCTGTGTTTCAGACACCAGTGTTTCAGGCACTGCAGGATTGCTTTTTAGCCCCAAAAGAGCTAGGCTTGACACTCACAATTTTGAAAATCAGCTTCTGCTTAAGCTAAATCCAAGGTTTTGCAACTTTGCATGTAGCATGTTGCATACTGGCATTAGGTAGTAGTCTTATAGTTTGATAATTAAATACAATTAAACACAAACAGTTCTAAAGCAGGATAAAACCTGTGTGGTTCATTCACTTCATGTTTTTAGAGTTTAAACAAAAATCTCTAGTTTTCATTCTTGCTTTTACTTTTAGTTTTTTTAATACTCAAGTACAATTTTAATGTGGTACTTTTTTACTTTTACTCAAGTATGTTTCTGGCCAGATACTTTTACTTTTAAGTGAGTACAATTTTCACTCAGTACTTGTACTTTCACTTGAGTAACATTTTTGAGTACTTTTTACACCTCTGGATTTTACATTTGATTTTAAACTTTGAATTGTATAATAATTATTATTTTAACTCAAATTAAAATGAAACTGGAAAAAATGAAGGAAATGAAATAATCTCATATTATTGTTTTACTTGAGGGGTTCCCAACCACATTCTAATTTCAGTCGCTGCTTGCTGAAGCGGAATTACAGTTCCGATAGAGAGACACACCATGACATGGCACTGTTTATAGTACCTACACACTCCATTATGTATTTTGAAATATCGCACTGCATGTTAGTATTTAATCTAAATACTTTCATGTGACTGATCAAGCTATTGTATGTAGGTAGTAGCTAAGCTAACATAACTTCGGCTGAATAGAAATTACTTTTCCCTTTCAGTCGGTCACGTTCGACGTACGTCAGTAGTGACCGACGAATTGGGATATCGCTTAGAGAGCCCTATCAGCTTCGTGTAAACTAAAACAAGCCAATGGAATTGGCGTACGATATTTGCATAATGCGCACCGCCCCCGACAGGTGTATATAAATAGGAAGCAGATGCAATCGCACTCTGTCTTTCGCTTCGGAGCCATTCAGTGGTGTCCTGTTTAAGAAGACTGTTTTGTGTGAACTGAACTGCCTCGAAGAGGATTCACAGCAAGCCGTGTGTGCCGGTGTAACGGTGCTACAGCGAGGTCGCGAGCTCCCGAGGATCCGAGCTATAGCTCTCAACTGCTGTTTTCACAGCACACGCCTAGAGTGAAAGTGTGTGTGTTGCGATTTGGGCCGGTTCCTCTGTGTGTCTAGGGAGTGGTGTACCTGGCACATCGCGTCACTCCCTGTGTGCTTCGGCACGAGCGAGTTGACTGTTTTCCCCTTCTAAAAGAGCTTTACAGACGAACCCTGACAGTATGTCATTTCGTCTGTGCGTTAATGGGTGCGGTCGTTCCCTGGTCCCTGCTGATGGGCACAATCGTTGCATCTCGTGTTTGGGCATTCTGCACGCTGAAGCAGCTTTTGTGGATGGTTCATGTTCCCATTGCGGGAACATGATTGTCGCGGTGCTGAGGTCGAGACTCTCCTTCCTGAAGTCTCAGGAAGCGGGGGTCCCCTCCCCTGTGCCCCGTTGGACCGTTTTTTCCTGCCCGGGCCGGAATGACGGTTCGGCGGTGTATAGGAAGGGTGACCCGAGGATTACGGTCAGGGCTTCCCCGCCGAGCGGAAACGCTCCTCGGGCCCCTGCCGCCTCATCAGCACCGCAACCCATCGTGCCACCGTTGGTTTCCGCTGGGCCCTCTACGGACTGTCCAGCCGTTACCTTTGGTGCGCCGGCGGCCGATCGGATGTCGATCGCTGCATCGGAAGGTGAGCCTGAGTCCTCGGGGGAGGAAGATTCGGATGCGCTGCCGCCCGGGACGGTAGCGTTGCCCGAGTCGGATCCTGAGCTCACGGCTGTGCTCTCCCGGGCCGCCTTGTGCGTCGGGCTTGAGTGGAACCCTCCACCCTGTCCCGGCCCATCTCGGTTGGACGATTGGTACTTGGGGGGGGGTCGCGCTGGTCAAACCCAGCGTCCCGCCCCAATGCCTTTCTTCCCGGAAGTACACGATGAGGTGACCAGGTCTTGGCAAGCTCCGTATGGGGCTCGTACAGGGCCTGGTCCCTCGTCCGCCTTCACCTCCCTGGACGGCGGGGAAGCCAGGGGATACGCGAGGATCCCGCCAGTCGAGCGGTCTGTTGCGATGCAGTTGTGTCCAACGGCCGCTGGCTGGCGCGGTGAACCGCATCTCCCGTCCCAGGCCTGTGAATTCTCAGCCGGTCTGACTGAGAAAGCTTACAGTGCCTGTGGGCAGGCTGCCTCTGCCCTGCACGCGATGGCCCTTTTGCAGGTCTATCAGGCAAAAGCGCTGTCGCAGATGCCCCAGGAAGGTCCTGACCAACAGCTGCTTGGGGAGCTGCGCGCTGCCACTGACCTTGCCCTCCAGGCAACGAAGGTGACAACGCGTTCTGTTGGCCAGGCGATGTCTACTTTGGTAGTCCAGCAACGGCACCTCTGGCTGACCTTGGCAGACATGAGGGAGACCGACAAACATCGGTTCCTGGATTCCCCCGTGTCTCCGGTCGGCCTTTTCGGCGACGCGGTGGAGAGCTGTGCCCAACAGTTCTCCGCTGCACAGAAGCAGGCTGAGGCTATCAGACATGTCATGCCACGGCGGTCCGCTGCTGCCTCCACCCAGCCGCCCGTGGCTCAGCCTCAGGCCGAGGGCGCCCGCCTGCGTCTTCCTCCGCCCCTGCTAAGTCGGCAAAGCAGCAGCCTACACCAGCCAAACAGCAGGGTGCCGGTCGCGGACGTGGTGCCCAGCCTGTCTCTGTCAAGCCAGGTGGCAAGCAGTCGGTGAAAACTCTGCCCTGAGACGGGCGACCTGGAGCGGAGGGTTCCTGCCCTTGGGGAGAGTATTCCATCTGCTCTCCCACCCCCGGAGGAGGGCCGGGGGGATTTTGTGGCGTCTGTCCATCTACCACCGCTGGCTCTCCGAAGTCCAGCGGTACCCACTTTGCCACAAAAAGAGCAGTTTCCTCACACTCCAGGTCACAACAAGGTGTGTCTGCCAGTGTGCCAGGCCCCGCCTCGCCGCTGGCAGCTCCCTCCCCATTCGCCAGCAGGCGGCAGTGTGATGGCGCAGACCGCGTCCCGTGCGCCGTCTCCCATGCACACTGCTGCCTCGCAGAGTCCGACCCCACTCCGGGCCGCTCCCAAGCTGTCCGAGTCGGGTCCCTCTCTGCCTTGCTGCCCCACCCCCGGTGCGTCTGTGGTGCCTTTGGTCCCTCTGGTTCGGAGTCTGATGGCGTGGAGCACGCTTCCCAGCCCGTTCCGCTGGCTCATTCGCACTATCAGACTCGGCTATGCGATTCAGTTCGCCCGGCGTCCCCGGTTCTCAGGGGTGTCCACTTCACTCAGGTGTCGTTGGACAGTGCACCTGTTCTCCGGGCGGAGATTGCTATCATCCTGGCGAAGGATACAGTCGAGCCGGTCCCTCCAGCCGATATGAAGTCGGGGTTCTACAGCCCCTACTTCATTGTACCGAAAAAGGGCGGTGGGCTACGGCCAATCCTGGACCGTCCCCAGGATTGGTTTGAAGCAATAGACCTGATGGACGCATACTTTCATGTCTCGATTCTGCCTCGACACAGACCCTTCCTAAGAAAACGGTCTGCGTTCGGGGGTCGGGCATGTCAGTACAAAGTCCTACCCGACATGGTTTTAGCTCCCAGCCGGTTGGGTCTTCAGGTCAACTGGGACAAGAGCAAACTCGCCCCCGGGCAGAGGATCTCTTGTCTCGGTCTCGAGCTAGACTCGGTCACACGTCCAGTCGGTGTTGAACTGCCTGAGCTCACTCAAGTGCAGGACAGCGGCTCCACTGAAAGATTTTCAGAGGCTCCTGGGGCATATGGCATCTGCAGCTGCAGTCACGCCGCTCGGATTGCTTCATATGAGACCGCTTCAACACTGGCTCCGCGGCCGGGTCCCGAGATGGGCGTGGCAGTGCGGCACGCTCCGTGTCCCCGTGACAACGAGCTGTCAAGGTGGTCTACGCTTCCGTCGCATGTCGCAACTCGCCCGCCATCTCTTGTTGTGGAGTCAGAAGTATCTGTCACGGCAGCCTCCACTTGCGGGCGAGTGGCGGCTCCACCCCCAGGCGGTCCAGCTGATTTGGCAGCTTTTCGGCGAGGCCCAGGTAGACCTGTTTGCCTCCCCAGAAACTGCCCACTGCCAGTGGTTTTATTCCCTGACCGGCGGCACGCTCGGCACGGATGCCCTGGCACACAGCTGGCCCCCGGGTCTGCGCAAATATGCGTTTCCCCCAGTGAGCCTTCTCGCACAACTCCTGTGCAAGGTCAGGGAGGACGGGGAGCAGGTTCTGTTAGTGGCTCCGTACTGGCCCACTCGGACCTGGTTCTCAGACCTCATTCTCCTCGCGACAGCCCCTCCCTGGCCGATTCCTCTGAGGAAGGACCTCCTGACTCAGAGACGGGGCACCCTGTGGCACCCGCGTCCCGATCTATGGAACCTCCACGTGTGGTCCCTGGACGGGATGCGGAGGTTCTGAGTGATCTCCCGCAAGCGGTCGTAGACACCATCACTTCCGCTAGAGCTCCTTCCACTAGGAGTCTCTACGCGTTGAAGTGGAACCTGTTCGTCGAATGGTGCGCCTCTCGCCGAGAGGACCCTCGATCATGTTCGGTCAGGTCCGTGCTTTCCTTCCTGCAAGAGGGGTTGGAGCGAAGGCTGTCTCCCTCCACCCTCAAGGTGTATGTTGCCGCTATCGCCGCACATCACCACGCAGTTGAGGGTAAGTCCCTGGGGAAACACGATCTGATCGTCAGGTTCCTGAGGGGGGCCAGGAGACTGAATCCTCCTCGCCCTTCCTCCGTACCCTCTTGGGATCTGACCCTGGTTCTCACAGCTCTCCGGGGTCATCCCTTTGAACCTTTGCAATCAGTCGACCTGAAACTAATGTCTCTTAAGACGGTTCCTCTGGTTGCATTGGCTTCCCTGAAGAGGGTAGGGGATCTGCATGCATTTTCGGTCGACGAAACGTGCCTAGAATTCGGGCCCGGTGATTCTCACGTTATCCTGAGACCCCGGCCTGGATACGTGCCCAAGGTTCCTACCACTCCCTTCAGAGATCAGGTAGTGAACCTGCAAGCGCTGCCCTCGGAGGAGGCAGACCCAGCCCTAGCTTTGCTCTGTCCCGTCCGCGCTCTGCGCGTTTACGTGGACAGAACGCGAAGCTTCAGGACCTCAGATCAGCTCTTCGTCTGTTACGGAGGCCAGCAGAAGGGAAAGGCTGTCTCCAAGCAGAGGATGGCCCACTGGATAGTGGATGCCATCGCCTTGGCGTACGAATCCCAGGGCGTGCCTTGCCCACTCCACCAGAGGGGTGGCCTCTTCCTGGGCGCTGGCTCATGGCGCCTCGCTGACAGATATCTGTAGAGCTGCGGGCTGGGCGACACCTAACACGTTCGCTAGGTTTTATAGCCTACGTGTAGAGCCGGTATCCTCACGTGTACTCGCATCCACTAGTCGGTAGACGTGTTGTACCCGCTGTAAGTGTCGGCTTGCAATGCCATTCCCGCCACTGGCCGGATACGTGCATACTTTCACTCCAGTTGTGTTCCCCGCTTGGCGAACCCTGTCGAGTTCCTCCGCCTCCCCCTTCGGCTCGGACATTGCGGAGTGTCTGATGCCAGGCCTACATCCGTCACTGACGCTGTCTGTTGGCTGGGGCCCATATGCCGTGACCACTCTACGTGAGCGGTCCCATATGTGTAATTATCCACGTTTAAAACTCCCTACGGGCAGAGTCCGTGTCTTTCCCTTAGCAGAGCCAGCTCTGCTGTCACCTGTCAGATGAGTCTCCCCCTACCAGGTGGAGCCATCCCAGGGACTCCATGTGCGTACTGCTCCCCGGGCCAGTCCATATGTGTATTTCCCACGTAAACTCCTCCCCCATTGGGTAGGTAGTGGTCTCCGCAGCGTCCCTTACGGGTTCGCTTCCCCAGTGTGTCTAGTTTACTTAGTGGGTATTGGTTAGACAGCAGTAGACTCTCTCGGTGTAAGCTCGCCCCCTTCACCGCCAGCCGGTGCGATGGGCGGCTGAGCTTGCGCTGGGCACTGGAAGGGGTTTCGTAACTGTGGCGCTTTAGTTGGGATCCCAATTCGTCGGTCACTACTGACGTACGTCGAACGTGACCGACTGAAAGGGAACGTCTTGGTTACGTACGTCCCGTCGCCACAGTTTCTGTACCCTCGCTGTAGCGCGGACACCAGTTGTCTCCTCAGCGAAAAACAGAGTGCGATTGCATCTGCTTCCTATTTATATACACCTGTCGGGGGCGGTGCGCATTATGCAAATATCGCACGCCAATTCCATTGGCTTATTTTAGTTTACACGAAGCTGATAGGGCTCTCTAAGCGATATCCCAATTCGTCAGTCACTACTGACGTACGTCTCCGTTCCCTCCTTCAGGGAACGAGGGTTACATACGTAACCGAGACGTTATCAGTAATATTCAGCAGCAGTGCACACTACCACATTAATAGAAAATAGATAATTATTAACTAACTAACTAACACTATAGCTATTACATGCAACTCTGTGTAATTTAGAGACGTAAAGCTGCAGTAGGTAACTTTTGAAAAAATGTATTTTTTACATATTTGTTAAACCTGTCATTATGTCCTGACAGTAGAATATGAGACAGATAATCTGTGAAAAAATCAAGCTCCTCTGGCTCCTCCCAGTGGTCCTATTGCCATTTGCAGAAATACACCGCTCCTGGTAAGAAACAACCAATCAGAGCCAGGAGGAGTGTCTTAGCAGTGTCAATCAAGCTTGTGTGCGCACTGATCACACCTCTCTCATGCAGAGCGTGTACAGGCTTTCAAATTCAAGATTACCGGTGTGCCGCAGCTTTGCTTATGGTGGAAAAACAATCCAAACTGCCAATTCCTCGAGTTGCACCTGCTCATAAAATAAAGATGGGTAAACGGAAAAAGACAGATGACGATGATAAAAAAGCCAAAAAGAAAGAATTAGATAGAGCCCGAAATAAAACAAGGGTAAATATCGGAGCGGCTTTTCCGAGGTGGAGGGAGTTAAAAAGCGATTAAAAACCGATGCAGAGTTAGCCATATTTCTGCTTGCCAAGTAAGTATCCCTGCTTGATTTGTTTCATTTTTTAAGAACTACACAACTAAGATAATTTCAAAACAGGCCTGCCCGTCCCCTGCCTGATGCTTCCTCTTCTCCCCGCCTGTTGATTCCTCGAAGTCTCTGTGAATTCCTCGTCGGAGCCCATTGACTCATAAAATGTCACGCACTGTGCAAAGCAACTATTGAAACCTACTAATTCACTGGCTTGTCATGTTGCTGAAATAATGTACTAGCAAACCTTATTTAGTATTACATATCCATAGAATAATTACTTGCATACTGTAACGTTAGTTACCGTTATATTATCTTACTAGCTATTTATTACTTATAGAAATAGTATAACGTCATATAGTTACATTACATGTATTGCAAAATACGTAATGTTTTGAGGACCAAGTTTGTAGTCAAAGTATGGGCAGGCCATAGTCAATGTAAATCATATTGTTGATGTTTTGTCTGTACCAGTGAATGTGCCATAACTGTTTATCCATCTTACTAGCCTGCGCGTTCACGGCAGGCTCCATTGTGATGGGGGAGGAGCTGTGGAGGGAGGGCTGTAGCACAGCATAGAGCAAGGGGGAGTGACCTGTGAGTTGTGTTTGTTCAAATTTTCAGGCTAAGTCAACATTTTCTAAAAACTCCCTACTGCAACTTTAATGGGTTTTTGTTTATTGTTAGGCAGAATTTAGTGAAAAAAGCAACAGAAACAGCACAGCAACAGGATATCCAAGGTTTCTTTAAGAAGAAACCATGTCAGAGACCATCAGATACAGAGGTCTCCCAGGTTGGCAGAGTCAGTAGTTCCCACTCCATGACAGTGTAGGGACCCTTCCTGGAGACAAGGAACTTGCAAGCTACACAGTCTGTAACCAAGTCAGGACCTTGTCTCCAGGTTGGAACATGCAGGTTTGCATCAGCCAGTCATACAGGACTGTTGGGCACACTGGGACTTGAGCAGATGTTCCTTTACGCATTAAATTGTCGATTCTCTCTCACATGCTGCAGAAATGCTCATTGATGGAGCAATGGGGAGAGGGCTATTGTTTCTAGCTGTCCTTGAGTAGTCCTCAAGGTTTAGTAGTCCTCTATGCTAGCACCTGAAGAGCAATTCAAAGGGGGTGAAATAAGTGGAAGCTTCTCCTATCCCAAAGAGGATGTAAGGCAGCATCCGGTTGCGCCCATCCTCAGTGCCTCAGCATCCGTCTGATTAAAATTCTCCACTAATCTGTCAGTCTGGGTGTTGTAGACTGAAGTTTGAATATGTTTTAACTTCATCAGTTTGCAGAAGTCAGCTATTATCTTGGAGATGAAGGGGAGTTCCTTGGTCCATCAGGAGCTGGACAATGGCTGCAGTGGTCACTCTTTTGAGTCGGATGGCCTCTGGGTATTGTTTGGCATAGTCAACAATTACTAGAATTTGCTTGTGGCCCCAAGCCGACTTAGGCAGCGACTCTAATAGATCCATCCCGATCTGTGTGAAAGGCACCTCAATGACAGCAAGTGGCACCCGGGGAGCTGGGCCTGGCTTCTGAGGGGAGGTTCTCTGACACACAGGACAGGCTTGGCTTTCTGGCCTTTGGGTGTCTGTGTGCCAAAGAAATCACCATGTTAGTTTTCCCTTTTGGCATGACGAGGAGCTTTTTTTCTTTTCCTCGCCTGGTTGCCTCACAACACAAAAGCTGTTCTTTATCACAAAGCTATTATTTCTTAGCACCCTGAAACATATCAATTCACAAAATTAACAGAATGCATAGTTGTTATAAAAAAAAAACAAACAAACAAAAAAAAAAAACTGGATGACTAGTAATTTCCTACTACTTAATTCTGAAGGTAAAACAACAACAACAACAACAAAAAAAACAGAAGTTTTAATTATTGGACCAAAAACCTTTGCACGCAATAACCTACTGTCTAACACGTGATGGCTGCTCTAGGAACCTGGATGTGCTCTTTAATACCAGTCTTTCATTTGAAAGCCACATTTTTAGCATCTGTAGTGTTTCTTCAACTATAGGCACTTTTGACTCTCACAATTTAAAAAAAAAAAAAAAAAATCAACCTCTTTGAGTTTTAATTTTAACAATCACAGTCTGTAATACATATAAAAATGTAAACAAAATTGAACGTAGACGTTAAGATTTTAATCTGAAACATGTTTATTTTTTATGGATTTCATCTCTTCTTCTTACAAAATGTCCTTACTGCAAGTTTACAATAACGGTAATTTTATGCACTTTTCTTTTTTTAATTTCTAAAAAATGTAATACATTTACATGGTTACTTTCAAGATTTGTCCATTTTTGTAAATACAGATATTTAAAAAAAAAAAAAAAAAAAAATATTACAATTAGGGGATTTTATGATGTTCTTTATGCCATGGAAAATTTTGATGCTAACGTTAGATATCAATCATTTTAATACACGCCAAAGATACAATATTTCACTTTTTATGACAAATATTGTCATTTTAATGTGTAAATCATCTCTACTGAAGGGTTAAAATAAAATAATAATAATAATTTTGCAGTCAAACATCAAACAGTCTGAGTAATAATTAAAATAAATCATTGCTGTGTTAATGACAGATTGTGTCAGTAAGGACACATTGTTAATGGCGCATGTTAATAATGTAACCTTAACAATAGGCTACTGTAGAGAAAAACAGCAAAAGACAAAAACGGAAGGTATTTTGTCAAAGAGGTATTACAGGAAAAACATACTTTTATGAACTTATATTATAACAACAAACTAATTGCCTTCAGTATTTTGTTTTGTCCTCTGGTTTCTTTTGTTTATCCTCCTCTGTCTTCTTTTCTGATTTGTCAGTTTATCTGCTCTTTATCTGCTCTTCACTTTTTTTTGTAATGCTCTTTTTCCATAACTATTCATATCTGTCGTTTTTTTTTTCATTAAGTCACTGCATTTCTGTCATCTTATTAGATAAATTTGGTATCATCTAGGGTTGCAAAAATGGCATGTTTTTATTTAGATTACAGTATAAAACTTTGTCTCTACCACAACACAAGGTCTTTACCACAACACCTAAAAATACTGTAGTAAAGACATGTTGTGGAAATGACATTTTTGCTAATATTGCTGATAAATGGCACCTAGCAAGGTCTGATACATCAGTTTTGACTTTTAGCACCACATGTTTTCAACAGTAATATGAATTAATTTTTAAAATGTAGTTCAAAATACACAATTACTAAGCTGAATGGTAAGGACACATAATAGATTCTTATGAAGAAAAGATTTTCTGGATCTTGTGAGTGAAGTAATGTGGGTGGACCAATTTGTAAGCCATGTGCTCACATGCTAATTTCTGTTTCCACAGAAACTAGATTTGTTTAGCTTTGAACAAATGTCATATTAAGAGTCTATTTTCAGCGTTGCGGTAAGGACTCAAAAGTGTGGGACAGATGTATTTAGATGAAAAAAAAAATCATACTCAATCATACTCATTTGTTTACTCATCAATCAATGATGAGTAAACAAAATAGAACTTTAAGATGGTGTAAAGTAACATTTATATGAAACTAATTCATTTGAAATGTCATATTGTAAAATAATTTAGCTAATTTTACACATCTCAGCATTATAACCACAGGTGTGGGACATGAGAAGATGGAAGATTGTCATCAGGTGTGTGTTGATTGCTGATCAGCTCTGTGCTCTGTGTTTTCTCTGTTTTTTTGTTTGTTTGTTTGTTTTTTTTTCAGAAATCAGGGGCCCGTTCTTTGTACGTGGATTACTCAGTTATCTGGATTGTACTGTTGACGATTTTACATTATCCAGGAACAATCTCGGAGTTGCTGTCATAGCAACAGGTCCGTAAACTCAAACCTGCTCGGGAGCAGGTTTATTTCATGTAAACAGGATTAGATTACATCTTTTTTAAGTGGAGGTAATACTTAAAGTCTGTCCCAGCCACTGCTACTTTCTGATGAGTACCGTATTGAACCAGGGACAATAATAATTTAAAATAATAATAATAATAATAATTTTAAAATTAATGGGTAACACTTTACAATAAGTTTCATTAGTTAAACATTAGTTAATGTATTAACTAACATGAACTAACCATAAGCAATACATTTGTTTAATGTATTTACTAATTTTCGTTAACGTTAGTTAATGAAAATACAGTTGTTCATGTTTGCTCTGTATGTTCATGTTACTTCACAGTGCATTAACTAATGTTAACAAGATTTTAATAATGTATTACTAAATGTTGAAATTAACATTAACAAAGACTAATAAATTCTGTATAAGTACAGTTCATTATTAGTTCATATTAACAATATTTATATTGACTAATGTTAACTAATGAACCTTATTGTAAAGTGTTACCAATTAATTTGTAAATAATATTATAATGGTGTGTAGTCTATCATAATATAGACACAGCCAGTTTTACTCATTGAGAGATTTATTCATGAGGGAATAATTACCTAGTAATTTTATTGGGTTCTTACAAATGTGATGTACAGTTAAATACAGTTCAGCTAGATTAGGTACAGAAATTGAATAAAGTATTCAAAACAAATGTAAAATACCACTTCGTAGTCTTCACTTAATAAATTAAACATAGATGAAATATAAAGTTACAAAAGTTATCCAGTCAAAAGCACTGAGTGATTTTTTGTACCAATTCTGTTGTTTGATTAACATTAAAAACACATGCAGCAGCATGCAGGGATATTAGGTTGCTGTCACTTTAAGAGCTAATGCACTGATCCAATATACTGATATTACACATGCATTTTCTTTCACTCACTTAAGATATAACTGGCTATGTTTACTAGGTTACTCACCAAGATGGGCATTTTGACATAATTTTGTGTGAAATTGTCCGTTCACACACAAGACGTGAAAGAGAGCACAATGCAGTACTCACGTGCTGTCAGACATGGCTTTCTGGGTGCGTGCATTACATGTGCAGTTTGCACACACAAAAGTTATCACAAAGAGTGCAGGAGTTATCTTCCATTTGAATGTTTAAATTGGCAAAGATTTACTCGCATTGTAGAGGGTTGGTCTGTCAAATGTGTAAATGTAAAATGTACAGATTACTAGTTAGCATAACTCAAAGACAGCCTATACAAAACAAGTCATCTTTAAAAACGTCTCGGTTACGTATGTAACCCTCGTTCCCTGAAGGAGGGAACGGAGACGTACGTCAGTAGTGACCGACGAATTGGGATATCGCTTAGAGAGCCCTATCATCTTCGTGTAAACTAAAACAAGCCAATGGAATTGGCGTGCGATATTTGCATAATGCGCACCGCCCCCGACAGGTGTATATAAATAGGAAGCAGATGCAATCGCACTCTGTTTTTCGCTGAGGAGACAACTGGTGTCCGCACTACAGCGAGGGTACAGAAACTGTGGCGACGGGACGTACGTCTCCGTTCCCTCCTTCAGGGAACGAGGGTTACATACGTAACCGAGACGTTCCCTTTCAGTCGGTCACGTTCGACGTACGTCAGTAGTGACCGACGAATTGGGATCCCAACTAAAGCGCCACAGTTACGAAACCCCTTCCAGTGCCCAGCACAAGCTCAGCCGCCCATAGCACCGGCTGGCGGTGAAGGGGGCGAGCTTACACCGAGAGAGTCTACTGCTGTCTAACCACTACCCACTAAGTAAACTAGACACACTGGGGAAGCGAACCCGTAAGGGACGCTGCGGAAACCACTACCTACCCAATGGGGGAGGAGTTTACGTGGGAATGCACATATGGACTGGCCCGGAGGGGCAGTACGCATATGGAGTCCCTGGGATGGCTCCACCTGGTTAGGGGGAGACTCATCTGACAGGTGACAGCAGAGCTGGCTCTGCTAAGGGAAAGACACGGACTCGGCCCGTAGGGAGTTTTAAACCGTGGAAAATACACATATGGGACCGCTCACGTAGAGGGGTCACGACATATGGGCCCCAGCCAACAGACAGCGTCAGCGACGGATGTAGGCCTGGCATCAGACACTCCGCAATGTCCGAGCCGAAGGGGGAGGCGGAGGAACTCGACAGGGTTCACCAAGCGGGGAACACGACTGGAGTGAAAGTATGCACGTATCCGGCCAGTGGCGGGAATGGCATTGCAAGCCGACACTTAGAGTGGGTACAACACGTCTACCGACTAGTGGATGCGAGTACACGCGAGGATACCGGCTCTACACGTAGGCTATAAAACCTAGCGAACGTGTTAGGTGTCGCCCAGCCCGCAGCTCTACAGATATCTGTCAGCGAGGCGCCATGAGCCAGCGCCCAGGAAGAGGCCACCCCTCTGGTGGAGTGGGCTCTCAACCCGAGCGGGCAAGGCACGCCCTGGGATTCGTACGCCAAGGCGATGGCATCCACTATCCAGTGGGCCATCCTCTGCTTGGAGACAGCCTTTCCCTTCTGCTGGCCTCCGTAACAGATGAAGAGCTGATCTGAGGTCCTGAAGCTTCGCGTTCTGTCCACGTAAACGCGCAGAGCGCGGACGGGACAGAGCAAAGCTAGGGCTGGGTCTGCCTCCTCCGAGGGCAGCGCTTGCAGGTTCACTACCTGATCTCTGAAGGGAGTGGTAGGAACCTTGGGCACGTATCCAGGCCGGGGTCTCAGGATGACGTGAGAAGCACCGGGCCCGAATTCTAGGCACGTTTCGTCGACCGAAAATGCATGCAGATCCCCTACCCTCTTCAGGGAAGCCAATGCAACCAGAAGAACCGTCTTAAGAGACATTAGTTTCAGGTCGACTGATTGCAAAGGTTCGAAGGGATGACCCCGGAGAGCTGTGAGAACCAGGGTCAAATCCCAAGAGGGTACGGAGGAAGGGCGAGGAGGATTCAGTCTCCTGGCCCCCCTCAGGAATCTGACGATCAGATCGTGTTTCCCCAGGGACTTACCCTCAACTGCATGGTGATGTGCGGCAATGGCGGCAACATACACCTTGAGGGTGGAGGGAGACAGCCTTCGCTCCAACCCATCTTGCAGAAAGGAAAGCACGGATCCGACCGAACATGATCGGGGGTCCTCTCGGCGAGAGGCGCACCATTCGACGAACAGGTTCCACTTCAGCGCGTAGAGATTCCTAGTGGAAGGAGCTCTAGCGGAAGTGATGGTGTCTACGACCGCTTGCGGGAGATCACTCAGAACCTCCGCATCCCGTCCAGGGACCACACGTGGAGGTTCCACAGATCGGGAGGCGGGTGCCACAGGGTGCCCCGTCTCTGAGTCAGGGTGTCCTTCCTCAGAGGAATCGGCCAGGGAGGTGCTGTCACGAGGAGAATGAGGTCTGAGAATCAGGTCCGAGTGGGCCAGTACGGAGCCACTAACAGAACCTGCTCCCCGTCCTCCCTGACCTTGCACATGAATAGTGCGAGAAGGCTCACTGGGGGAAGCGCATGTTTGCGCAGACCCGGGGGCCAGCTGTGTGCCAGGGCATCCGTGCCGAGCGTGCCGCCGGTCAGGGAATAAAACCACTGGCGGAGGGCAGTTTCCGGGGAGGCAAACAGGACTACCTGGGCCTCGCCGAACCGCTGCCAAATCAGCTGGACCGCCTGGGGGTGGAGCCGCCACTCGCCCGCAAGTAGATGCTGCCGTGACAGCTCGTCGGCTGCACGGTTGAGCACACCTGAGACACGAGTGGCCCGAAGGGACCTCAGATCCTTCTGACTCCACAACAAGAGATGGCGGGCGAGTTGCAACATGCGACGGAAGCGTAGACCACCTTGACGGTAGGTGTACGCAACGGCCGCAATGCTTAGTGAGCGGACTAGAACGTGCTTGCCTGACAACAGCTCCTTGAAGCGGGCCAGCGCAAGACGAACCGCTAGCAACTCGAGGCAATTGGTATGCCAATGCAGCTGAGGCCCCGTCCAAAGACCTGTCACTGCATGCCCGTTGTACGTGGCCCCCCATCCCGTGGCAGAGACATCTGTGGAGACCACAGCGTGCCTGGACACTCGTTCGAGGGGTACTCCGGCCCACAGGAACGAAGGGTCCAACCACCGGATAAGGGTGCGACGGCAGCTCGGTGTCACGGGGACACGGAGCGTGCCGCACTGCCACGCCCATCTCGGGACCCAGCCGCGGAGCCAGTGTTGAAGCGGTCTCATATGAAGCAATCCGAGCGGCGTTACCGCGGCTGCAGATGCCATATGCCCCAGGAGCCTCTGAAAATCTTTCAGTGGAGCCGCTGTCCTGCACTTGAGCGAGCTCAGGCAGTTCAACACCGACTGGACGCGCACCTCGGTGAGACGCGCAGTCCGTGCGACCGAGTCTAGCTCGAGACCGAAACAAGAGATCCTCTACCCGGGGGCGAGTTTGCTCTTGTCCCAGTTGACCTGAAGACCCAACCGGTTGGGAGCTACAACCATGTCGGGTAGGACTTTGTACTGACATGCCCGACCCTCGAACGCAGACCGACCTAGGAAGGGTCTGTGTCGAGGCAGAATCGAGACATGAAAGTATGCGTCCTTCAGGTCTTTTGCTGCAAACCAATCCTGGGGACGGTCCAGGATTGGCCGTAGCCCACCGCCCTCTTACGGTACAATGAAGTAGGGGCTGTAAAACCCCGACTTCATATCGGCTGGAGGGACCGGCTTGATTGTGCCCTTCGCCAGGAGGACAGCAATCTCCACCCGGAGAACAGGAGCGCTGTCCAACGACACCGGAGTGAAGTGGACAGCCCTGAAGACCGGGGGACGCCGGGCGAACTGAATCGCATAGCCGAGTCTGATAGTACGAATGAGCCAACTGGACAGGCTGGGGAGCGTGCTCCATGCTTCCAGACACTGAGCCAGCAGGACCAAAGGCACCACAGACGCACCGGGGGTGGGGCAGCAAGGCAGAGAGGGACCCGACCCGGACAGCTTGGGGGCGGCCCGGAGTGGGGTCAGACTCTGCGAGGCAGCAGTGTGCATGGGAGACGGCGCACGGGACGCGGTCTGCACCATCACACTGCCACCTGCTGGCGAATGGGGAGGGAGCTGACAGCAGCGAGGCGGAGCCTGGCACACTGGCAGACACCCCCTGTTGTGACCTGGAGTTTGAGGAAACTGCTCCTTTTGTGGCAAAGTGGGTACCGCTGGACTCCGGAGAGCCAGCGGCGGTAGATGGACAGCCGCCACAAAATCCCCCCGGCCCTCCTCCGGGGGTGGGAGAGCAGATGGAATACTCTCCCAAAGGGCAGGAACCTTCCGCTCCAGGTCGCCCGTCTCAGGGCCGAGTTTTCCCCGACCGCTTGCCACCTGGCTGGCAGAGACGGGCTGGGCACCACGTCCGCGCCCGGCACCCTGCTGTTTGGCTGGTGTAGGCTGCTGCTTTGCCAACTTAGCAGGGGCGGAGGAAGACGCAGGCGGGCGCCCTCGGCGACGAGCGGGCTGAGGCTGAGCCACGGGCGGCTGGGTGGAGGCAGCAGCGGACCGCCGTGGCATGACATGTCTGATAGCCTCAGCCTGCTTCTGTGCAGCGGAGGACTGTTGGGCACAGCTCTCCACCGCGTCGCCGAAAAGGCCGACCGGAGACACGGGGGAATCCAGGAACCGATGTTTGTCGGTCTCCCTCATGTCTGCCAAGGTCAGCCAGAGGTGGCGTTGCTGGGCTACTAGAGTAGACATCGCCTGGCCAACAGAACGCGCTGTCACTTTCGTTGCCCGGAGGGCAAGGTCAGTGGCAGCGCGCAGCTCCCCAAGCAGCTGTTGGTCAGGACCTTCCTGGGGCATCTGCGACAGCGCTTTTGCCTGATAGACCTGCAAAAGGGCCACCGCGTGCAGGGCAGAGGCAGCCTGCCCACAGGCACTGTAAGCTTTCTCAGTCAGACCGGCTGAGAATCCACAGGCCTGGGACGGGAGACGCGGCTCACCGCGCCAGCCAGCGGCCGTTGGACACAACTGCGTCGCAACAGACCGCTCGACTGGCGGGATCTTCGCGTACCCCCTGGCTAGCCCGCCGTCCAGGGAGGTGAAGGCGGACGAGGGACCAGGCCCCGTACGAGCCCCAAGCGGAGCTTGCCAAGACCTGGTCACCTCATCGTGTACTTCCGGGAAGAAAGGCATTGGGGGGGGACGCTGGATTTGACCAGCGTGACCCCCCGCCAAGTACCAATCGTCCAACCGAGATGGGCCGGGACAGGGTGGAGGGTTCCACTCAAGCCCGACGCACAAGGCGGCCCGGGAGAGCACAGCCGTAAGCTCGGGATCCGACTCGGGCAACGCTACCGTCCCGGGCGGCAGCGCGTCCGAATCCTCCCCCGAGGACTCAGGCTCACCTTCCGATGCAGCGATCGACATCTGATCCGCCGCCGGCACACCAAAGGTAACGGCTGGACAGTCCGTAGAGGGCCCAGCGGAAACCAACGGTGGCACGATGGGTTGCGGTGCTGATGAGGCGGCAGGGGCCCGAGGAGCGTTTCCGCTCGGCGGGGAAGCCCTGACCGTAATCCTCCGGTCACCCTTCCCATACAGCGCCGTACCGTCATTCCGGTTCCCGGGGCCGGAAAAAACGGTCGTACGCGGCATAGGAGAGGGGACCCCCGCTTCCTGAGACTTCAGGAAGGAGAGTCTCGACCTCAGCATCGCGATAGTCATGTTCCCGCAATGGGAACATGAACCATCCACAAAAGCTGCTTCAGCGTGCAGAATGCCCAAACACGAGATGCAACGTTTGTGCCCATCAGCAGGGACCAGGGAACGACCGCACCCATTAACGCACAGACGAAATGACATACTGTCAGGGTTCGTCTGTAAAGCTCTTTTAGAAGGGGAAGTCAACTCACTCGTGCTGAAGCACCCAGGGAGCGACGCGATGTGTCAGGTACACCACTCCCTGACACACCGAGGAACCGGCCCAAATCGCTACACACGCACACGCTCTTTGTGTTGCTGTGAAAACAGCAGTTTTCGAGCTTATAGCTCAGCTCCTCGGAGACTCGCGACCTCGCTGAACGTGCCCTTTCACCAGCACTGAAAGCTCGCTGTAAATCCTCTTCTGAGGCAATGTTTTAGAATAAAACAAACGAAGAAAGGAGTCTTCTAAAACAGGACACCAGTGAATGGCTCCGAAGCGAAAGACAGAGTGCGATTGCATCTGCTTCCTATTTATATACACCTGTCGGGGGCGGTGCGCATTATGCAAATATCGCACGCCAATTCCATTGGCTTGTTTTAGTTTACACGAAGATGATAGGGCTCTCTAAGCGATATCCCAATTCGTCGGTCACTACTGACGTACGTCGAACGTGACCGACTGAAAGGGAACAGCTAGTATTAATGATCAGCGCACTGGATAATGAGCAATGTCATTGAAGCCCTAAAGACCATAAGCCCTTTTAAAGGGATAGTTGAGTCTTTTGAAGTTGGCTTCGAGCTGGCTGGCAAATTATGGGATTGTAGGATGTGGTGAAGCCACAGCAGTGAAATGATGATGACCTCAACAGAGATTCCATTCAGTGCCTGTGTAACAGCTGGAAGAAGGGAGTTAATGTCTGCTGTGTAGCATTGATGCACACTGATTGACTAGCAGTGAAAGGATGTAGCCATCACTTAAGAGGTTTACAGTCCTGCGGGTTCACTGTTATTCAAAATCAAAGAAAGCAACTGAGTTGGCTGTTGCAAACATTCATTATTTTAATTTTAATTTTTTTATATTATTAAGTGCACTCATGAATCATGCGCATTAAGACCAGGAATGTGCATGAATAAAGATTGAATATGGACTTGCATATGATCTGGTGTAGCAGTCAATGCTAAAGTCAGGAGATAATATCTCAGTCTAGTTAATGTGTTAGTCTGTTAGGTTCAAGACAAGATGCATTTCTAGCCTAGTCCAGGATATCCTCTTATCTCAAGAAGTAAGTCTTGAGATGGGGCATTCAAGTGTTGTGATGGAATGAACCCTGGTTGGGTAGCCCACTTCCTCAAATGTAATTTAATCAGCTGCCACAGTCATTGCTGGGGCCAGAGGCTGTTGCTGGAAGAAACGTTCCATGTCATTATATGTATGAGTGACTCATACAAAGGGTCTGCCATAGATCTCCAAGAATATTATGTATGATACAAGAAGACAGTGAACTCTCAGTCCCCTTATTTATTAAGTGGTAAAGATGGCAGGAGATAAAATATAAGTGAAATCATGTGATTTCTGTGATAATCTATACAGCAAAGTACTGTGTTCATGTACTTCCAGTGCTCAGGTTACACTACAAGAGACCATCACAATTTTCAAGCACTAACACCCCAGAGTTCATGCTATAAATTGCATAGATGAAGGAAGGAAAAAAGATGCAGTTCTTCTGTTCAGCCCTGTTTTGACCTGCCGGTAAATTTGCTCCCCCAGTATGGGAAACAAACTCAATAAAGAAGCCCACTAAGCTTGAACTCAGCCTTGTGTGTGGCTGCTGTGTCTCAGGGGTCCTGACGAGTATGTGGGTCTGTGGAAAAGTAATTCAACGCCACGGGCTTGTGTTGTGTTCTGCTAGCCCCGCTCCTCTATAATGAGCTTGAGATTAAACCAGCCCAAGTTGACATGTGAACAGGCATTACTGGCAAGCTCCAGACTTCTCTGAGAGAAGCGGCTCATTATTAAAACATATCGCCCAAAGCTGGAATAATAGAGGATTGAACCTAAAAATCATGTTCCTTCTCTATTTTTCCTCTTTTCTTGGTTGAAAGTGAGCATGGAGGCTATGGAAAATCTAGAGGTAGTTTTAGGGTGATGTATGATGCTTCACTTAAACGTCACAATTTGCTAGTGATGTATTTGTGTTAGAATCTTAATTTACGTATACTTTGCTTTTTCCTTTATTATTTTTTTCCCTTTTTTGTTAGCTCAGAATGAAAGCTGTTTTTTTTTTTTTTTTTTTTTACGCTTTCATTAACAAATATAATGGAGAACATTCAAGCTGTGAATATTTTTTTTTTTTTCTCAGTCAATTTCTACATAGTTAAGATATTTTTGGTCTTGACTAAAAGCCATTGAACATTTATTTTATTGACCAGATTTTTTTAGACAAACGTGCCTCACCCACAGCTCGCCATTGAGTCATCACAATGCTTGAAGTCTTTTAAGTGCAGGCGCTCCCATGAAATATGTCAGTGTGTTTTGTGTTCATTACAGAAATGTGTTGATATTGAAATTCACAAACGATAAAAAAATCAATACACAAGACCACTGCTAGAGTAAACAAGTATTTGTGTAGGTGGACTGCATTTTTTTTTTTTTTTTTTTTTTTTTACAGTAGTTACTGAGATACAGCCCTAGTGACAACGAGCCCCAGTCTCCCAGATACACCAGTGCTTAAAAGATCAGTAAATTGTGTGCATTCAAATATGAATGAAGATATCAAGTTTCATGCAACTAATCTTCATGCACTTGTTAAAGTTTAAGTTCACCGATTTTCAACCTTTAATGTTACAATGTTGGCAGTATATGCAAATGAAAAATGTTTACTCTTTCTCTGTGTTCTTTGGACCAAGAAATTCAAGTTTATTTGATACCAGGGCTTTTGTGAAAATAGACTGTACTTCCACATTTTTGTATCCCCGCCAACGGACAGCCTGATTAGCATAAGGTTATTAACAAAACAGTTATTTTATAAATCACTGAAAATCACGTTGTGTATACTCTTTAAACAGCATTATTATAAAAATGTAACACAATAACAGCCTTTGTACCTGTAAGCAACAATGTTTTGCTTCAGGGGGTTATTAACTGATGGAATGGCAGTTTATGTCAGATTTTTCCCTTCAGTTTGGGTTCAAATATTGTGTTTGTAGTCATCTAGTTTGAAACTGAGACTACAAACATGTTTTTTTTTTTTTTTTTTTCAGAATTTCTGTAGCATTTTTTCTCCATATTTACATTTATTTGCAGCCTTTAGTTACTGCCAACATTACTCTGGATCCTTTACTGGAAATCGAAAGTAATTCACTCCCTCTAAAGGTTTACTCTTTGAATTCTTGAATCGAGGAACAATTCAAGTCAACACCATTGTGACTAAAAGTTTGCAAGGAGTATTTCCTACTCAAGCAACAAGGCGATATTTCTATCAGTTGTTTCTGCTTCTTCACACCTGTGTTTTATTTATTTTTGGCATTTTTGGCTTTACTATGACAGTAAACAGACAGGAAGTGAAGTGGAAGAGAGAGAGGGGGACGGGATAGGTCTGTGAGCCAAGACTTGAACTGGGGTCGCCCTTAGTGCAATGGCGCAATATGTTGGCACGCTGCCCACGAGGCTATGAGTGCCGACATCTTAACTTATATTTTAGTAGTGAAAATTTAGCTAGTTATAACTAGCTAATTCAGCAAATGGTAATTGGTAACACAATGCTTTGATAACATTAGCATAGCATAGCAATTGCTGAAAGAGTACGGCAATATAGAACATTTATGAAATATCTGATCTCAAACTAAACCCATGCTTCACTCATCACCATGGTGGCGAGTGGAGCAATGGCCCATACTAAAATTGTATCAGTTTTGTGAACTCAAAAGAAAAAGACTAAAAAGTTAAATACTCATAAAAGTTAATTGAACCAATTTGTTTAAATTGTCAGGGTTCTCTTCTGACAGTTTAGTCTGTTTTGTCTTTGTTCAATGTGTCTTTGTTTGTGTTGTGCTTGAGCACATGGCTCTGTCTGTGGTTGTGTTGGCCATGTGCTCCTCTGTTCCTGCCTCCTTGTTTCCAATTACTACGCCCTCTTGTTTAGTCATTGATCAGTCCTTGTTTGTCTGGGTGTGCTCACCTGTTCCTCATGTTCTCAGCTCCCTTTATAATGTGCTCTCTTTCTCTCATGTGTTGCCAGTTTGTTATTATTTATACTTTGTAGTAGATATCTTATTGCTAAAGTCGTTGTGTTTATTGTAGAAGTTGCTTATAGCTTTTTTTAATTCTAGTCGTGTCCTGATCTGCCTTGTTCCTGACTGCCTGCCTTGTCTTGCTGTGTCTCAAGTCTTGTCTAGTCCTGTCCAGCAAGCTGAGCTTCCCTGGCCGCTCTCTCTGTCTTCCAAGCAGCAAGAACTGTGCAGTGCCTGTGAGACCACAAGTGACTATCTTGAGCTGTGTGTTCCCGCCTGGGCTACATTAGCCATGTTTCCACTGCCGGGCCAAAGGTGGGCGTGCTAGCGCATGCTAGTGCGTGCCAGGGCCGGTTGCGTTTCCACTGTCACTTCCGGGGCTTGATTGTGCCTCTTCCTTTTGGGTTTGGGTTCCTTGCCGCTGTCGCCTTTGGCTTGCTTAGTTGGGGACACTTGACATTTGACTTGACATTTGATATTCAACAGTATTCTTGACATTTATTCAACAGTGCTTTGATCTGCCTGCATTGACACTATTCTTGAAGAGCTGCTGTGCAGTAAAAAAATGATGTACCAGTTATCAATGTAAAGCTGCTTTGATACAATCTGCATTGTAAAAAGCGTTATATAAATAAAGGTGATTTGATTTGACTTGACTCTTCAGTGCTTCCTCGGTGCCAAAGGCACAGGTTTTTCGGCCCGCCGAAAACCTTGGTCCAAAGCGGGCCAGCTGGGGCTTGAGGCGCAGTCGAGGTGAAAGGCAGAGCTAATCATAGTCAGGTGATGGTCTACACGCTGAAATGGGTTGGGTTGTGTGACGTTTGATCAAGGGAGGTGTGTTTAAGGGCGGTTTTAAGATCAGTGCTGCGGAGCTAGAGGACCGACAGTGGAAATGCAACTTGATTTTGGCATCGGTGCCTAAGGTCTGTGGCCATAGGCCCAGCCCGGCACGCTGCTAGCCCTGGCTCACACTGGCCCGACAGTGGAAAAGCAGCTATTGTTTCTCTCCGGTCTTGCACTGCCTAAACATCTCTGCTCCCCTGTCTACTGTCATCCTGGGTTGGACTCAGCATCCACTCTCTCCGCCTGCCTGTCTCCGTGCCTCATCCCTACCTACTGTTTGTACTTTGTTCACCACCTCTCTCTCAATATCTTGTCTAACGTCTTGTCAGTAAACCTGTCAACACTCATCCTGCTTTAGAGTCCTCCCTCATAGATCCCCTGACATAATTTGAGTTTGCCAACTCAAACCAATTAATTATTTTGAGCATTAGGGTTTACAGTGCACCACAACACATGTGTGTGGTGCTGACACAGGAGCCGAAGCACTGCACTGTTTAAAATGTGAAAATCATTTGAGACTGACACGGAAGAGAAGAAATTGTTGAAAAAAGCTGTTATCTTTTTATTTATTCATTCTGTGCACCAAAAATATTCTTGTTGCTTCATAAAATTAAGGTTGAACCACTGTAGTCACATTGACTATTTTTAACTTAAAAATAATGTGACAACAGTGGTTCAGCCTTAATGACTTTACTACCTTTCTGGGCCTTGAAAGTGGTAATTAAGTTTGCTTTCTATGGGGGTTAATTCATTATGGGTCTCAAAGTTTTCCTGCCTGTTTGGCAAAAGGGACGGCAACAGCACTTTTTCTAGTGGTAGCACCAGTTTAAAACATGTTTTGCCTTTCTACTGTAAAGCAAGTTTTATTGAAAGACCATTTTGCCATTGGTTAACTACCCCTTTAAGTCTTATATAATGTTATATATGTTCAAGACTTATTAATGGAAGTTAGAGTGAGTGAGTGAGTGAGTGAGTGAGTGAGTGAGTGAGTGAGTGAGTGAGTGAGTGAGTGAGTGAGTGAGTGAGTGTGACTGTACTTTTCATATTAAGACAGACTTTCACGGAGAGAGATTTTTAGAGAGTGCTACATTATAATTTACGTGGTGCTTTGTTTTCATTGTCACTTCTCATGAGCCAGACACTCTCATTGTCCTTTGTTTTGATCAAACTATAGTGTGAAGGTGATGTTTCCACTGGTAAGACAGCAGGTTTCCTTCCTTGGCTCTGGTCAGGGCATAACTCACTGTCATAATGAATATCTCCAGGAGGCAAGATTAATGATTCTCATTGCCTATAGTGCAAGTTCTTTACACCTATGGATGCAGATTAAAGTACAGTAATGAAAGGTTCAATAACAGAGTTCATGTGTGACACCCACCGAGGGCTGCCATCACTCGGACTCATACTGCTATACAGTACACTGATCTGACTGTGTCTAAAGTGTGTTAGATAAAGCCTCCTTTAGAATCACTAATGTAGTGTCAGAGCATTTATTTATTAATAGTGTTGTCAGATTGACCATCAGTAAACCACTGGGGTGCATGAGAAAAAAATACTACAAGGGATTGTGCAGAAAAAGTTTTTTGAATAACCTTGGACTTTGCTTGAGGGGAGAGAAGTTAGTGAAGAATAACAGCTTGTCTGATCATTACATAGCGGCTGGTCATTACTGTGTTTGAGCGATAGGGCTGTATGTTCTCCAGTCTTTTTGATTTACACCTCTGACACTAATTATTTAATTCCATTGACATCACTGTACAGACTTCATTCAGAACTTCTGATTTGTTGACCAGTCTTTTTTTCTCTTGCATCTATTTGTATATTGACATTGTCTTTCTTATGTGTTAACATTCCCATGAGAGGCAAAACTGTGTTACGCAGAATTAAATCCTAAAAATTTTACTTTTAATCTTTAACACTATTATTCTGGTGCTTTGCAAGTACTTCAGCAAATCTACTAAAGGCAGGAACACACCAAGCCGACAGTCGGCCGTTGGGCAGTTTTTGTTCATCGGCCGACAAATTATTCTCTGTGTGTCGGCTGAAGTCGGTCTTTGTCTGCTTTTTTCTGGCCAATTCGACATGTTGAATCAGCGTCGGAGCTCGTCGGTCCATCGGGCCATCTGATCATTCTGATTGGCTGTTCAGCTACTGCCACCTGCTGGACGGAAAGGCATTTCATCTTGCGTAGATGCAGAATGGACGTGTTACTTGGCCGTCGGCTGTCGAGCATCAGTTTGGTGTGTCAGGCCAACTTTGAACACAGACTCTGCCGATGTGAGCCAACCCCACAGTTTGCTTTTATCGCCACTAGTTTGTCGGTGTCGGCTTGGTGTGTTCCGGCCTTAAGAATTACTGGACATTGTACACTCTTCAAAATAAAGGTTCACAAATGGGCTATTCACAGTGACACCATAGAAGAACCGTTTTGGTTCCTCAAAAAACATTTCAGTGTACAGTTTTTAAAACAACCATTTTTTTTTCTTCATACTGTTTATTCTTTCCCCAGTGTAGATTTGTGGCATGCCAAAGCATCATACCCACAGATAAAGTACAACCTCCACAGTCCAGCATCAGTGAGAACATGGAGTGTCCTGGTGTAAGTAATAGTGTTGCTGTTGGCATTTCACACACACCAGGCTGTTGCCCAAGCTGAACCCTTACAAGATTGCAGCCTGCTCAGCTCTATACTGGGGGTCTGTAGCTCACCCTTTGCTGACAGCACAAAGGTAGGTGTGTACAAACATACTTAATTCACAGGGGAAATACTGTATTTCTGAAGGCTGAATGTAGGGTTGGTTTAATACGTCTGCTCTGCCCCATACTGAGGAAGCTTTTTCAGCCCTGTGTTTGAGGTGTGCAAGAGCCATTCAATGGGAGAAATCGTGTTATTTCAAACATATGATGTATTTGTATGGATTACACATTACGCAGCACAGCAGGTGTCATGGTCCAGCTGCGTCTCGCTTCAGGTATTGCTCGCTGTGGGCCATCATTTTGCGGGTGGTGGGTTTTATAAATAAGTAGATCAGGTGGTAAGGACTTCCTAGAAGCATCCAGCTAGGTATTGCGAATTGCTGTTTTTTGTCTTGAAGCAACTTGGTTGCATTTGTAAAATGATATGCCATCTCAACCAAACCTATTCTCTCTTCCAAGACATCTGATATTGACTCACGTCCAAGAGAAATGTACGTCACCATACAGATGCCACAAGCAATATGTAACCCATTTCAAATAAGTAACCCATTCTTTTGAGAAACATTAAATGTCAATATACTGACATTAAATAAGACTTAAATCTACGCTACAGAACTTTTGCCTCTCTATTGCCATCAGTGCATGAAATATGAAATTGCAAGTTACTGGTGGAGTAGCTCTTATACATCAGTTGTGTTTCGTCACTTTGCTTCTGCGTGAATGAATCTGATGATTTGAGCAATACTCTGATCTTGTCTTGCTTTGGCATAGACTTGCTTTCCCTTTCTGCCCGTATTGCTCAGAGGTCAGTGAGGGTTGCAATTTATAACTCTCCACGTTTAACAAGAAATAGCTGACTAGTTCAAATTCATGCAACAACATTATTTAATCTAGCAACAAACATAGCCACACACCCTTCTCTCTACACAGATATGACATAGTCAATATTGTAGGCTTACCTGAAACAAGCCAGATTAATACAGCCAAATGCCAGAGTTTTTAATTTAATTCATTTTTAACCAAAAAACATATCCCATATCCCTCTATGGGACAAATTATGAAATCACAGTTAGAAAAAAATAATGACTTTATATTTTACATATATTTAAGGCTAAAATAATTTTCTAAAACATTTTTTTTTTTTTTTTTTTTCATTTGACCTTCAACCTCATTTTTTTGGATTTCGTCATTTATAACTGACAATGTCCTAATAAGGTAAAACATTTTTTTGGCAAATTTGCCAATATGCACACACATTCACATATCTGAAAAGTAGTAAAAAAGGTCTCAGTGTTTCAAAAAACATTAAAATAACATTCCATTTCAGCTTGTGCTACTATATTTCATTTGAAACTCACATGTAAAAATGTCAAAAACTGAAGACAAGTGAAACCATGTCTTAGTGTTTATAAAAAAATAAAATAAAAAAAAAACATTAAAACAATGTTTAACAGTTTCTTTCTTGGAATTCCAAGTCAGTGACTGTAGCATGAGTGAAAAGCAACAAAACTCTTCACTTTCCACAATGCCTGACTTCCACAATCTATGACTTATATTCTTTATCTCTACCATCACTACCACTGCTTCCAGGGCCATCCCAAGCATGGAGTGGGGCCCAGTGTGAGGTAGCGGAAGTTGCACTGCCGTCACTATCATCAATATTTTCTGGATAAGCTAGCTTTTCCTCTCTGTGTTCTATAAAACTTACTAACATAAACCTAAAACAAAAGGCTATTTTAATGCCTGCCAATAATAAACAATAGTGCAGCTATACAAGAAAAAAAATCTATCTATCCCCTAATAGGACTTTGTCATTTATGCATAACACACATATTTTTTGGTATTTGAGTAATTGAATTTACAAAATGTGCAACTTTAGAAAACACATTTGGATGTACAATGATTATTATTATTATTATTACTATTATTATTATTATTATTATTATTTCATTGAATTTTTATGTATCTCTTAGTCTAAAAATGAACTCACAATGGAGCCTTGACAGCATGTGACCAAACACGTGCTCATGTCTCCTTCAGGTCCTTGTTGCCAAAAAATGTCAAGCACGAGGCACATAGATTTTATTTATTTATTTATTTATTTTATTTTTTTTTGGCTGAAAGGGATGTCATATGATAATACCAAAATGTATTTTTTTTGGTTGAATATTATTATTGTATTTTAAATGTGAATTTCTTTGCATCATTTATAAATGACAAGGCACTATAGAGGGATATACTACATGTTAGGATAGGATTAGAGTAGTTATAATAAACATGTGAAATTTACAATAATTATAAGCTAAAAGAAACAATGTTGTGTCCCACTTTATATTAAGTGTCTTTAACTTTTAAAGTAATAATTTGATATGATGCACCTATTGTGTACATACGTTTTCATATTGAACTTATATTTTTTTTTTTTCTTTAAATCTCTGCATGTAATTACAGCTGTATTTAATTTCTGTGATTACTATAATTACACTGTTGACCCTTCTCTTACACCTTAACCTGCCCTTAAAACTACCCATACTACCAAACCTGTCCCTAACCTTCCTCAACAGCAGCTCAAGTGTTTTGGAATACAACATCAACACAATCAGTACATTGTACCTTAAATGTATGTAAGTACATAGTACTTAAAGACATACATACAGTGTGACCCCATGTTGAAATCATGTCATCATACTTATATCACATTAGGTAAAGGTTAAGTTTTATGTTTTTTCAACTATAACTATACTGCCCTACAAAGCAAAAAGGCAGTAACTACGCAGAGTGCAGAACTGAGAAAAATGACTTAAAAGTTATCCTGTCATCCAGCCTAAGTAGTTGTAGGTAGATTATTGGACATGTTGCTGTTATGTTACTTTATATTAGTTTATTCTTTGTACATATCAATCCTCATATTTAATTTGATATTTTACCCCTATTTTGCAGTTACTGTATTATTGCTTTGTATTACTTACCAAAAATGTGACACCATACCAAGAAAAAAGGCAGTAACTACAGATTCTCCAAAAACTATTTTGCCACAACTTGGGCTATGGGTGTCTTAGATACACTGTATTTGAAATAATTGGAACCATTTGTTTTCCTGAACATGGATATACCAAACCCAAACTAATTTGACCATTTTAGGTCAATATTTTCCACCCGGAAGCTGTTCTGGTGCTGAAACGGCTGCTTAAAGTCTCATATTGTTAAGCTGTATCAAGGTCCAAATGGGGACCATTTATTTTAGGACCACATTATTATTTGTGAGTATTAGATTAATGTGTGTCTGGGGGTGTTTCTGTATCTGTAATGTAGTATTTGCTATACCTACAAATCACATTAATGTTAAAGCACTCCAAAACAACTTTTCTTTGGAGCAATATAGGCAAGTTAAACTCCAATTCAACAGAGCAAAACAAAATAATTGTGTCTAAGTGTTTCTAAGGCTTTTTAAACTCTTAGGATGATAAATAAAATAAACAAGTTGATTTTATACGGTGCAGTATCTGTTTCAGTAGGTTTATAAACACAAAGTTCTGAATGAAATGAATACATGGGACAGATATTTCAAATTAGTAAACATACATTTAATAATAGATTGTATATAGATTATATATATATGACAAAATAATGCATGAATTAGGCTAACACAATAATAAATTAATAATTTTGCACCCTCAATGAAAATGAAGAACGAAATAAAGCCAACACACAAAAACGCAACCTGGCTTTATATTTACATTAGGCCTACAATAATAGGATAAAACATAGAAGCTTGCAGTCATGCAGAGGGACAACATTTTAATATCATTTAGGGGAATCCAAATTAAACATATAATTTTATATTCAGAAGAAGAAGCCGTGCAATAAATAAATGCTTAGGAACAGGAACCAATGTGTTTGAGTCTGAGAGCTAAGGGGGGAGAGGGAGGGGGTGTAAATACCTGCGGAAGTTTGTTTTTTGTTGAAAGCATGGATGCTTACTAAAGAGAAAGATGTTAGTTTTGCTCACAACTCGCTAACTGCTCTAAACAGCGGACATAATCTTCAAACAGCGGCTGTGAAGAGAGTGTGTTTTAAGTTGAACACCTGTCACGTTACACTGATAGCTGTGTTTATGGACAGTTATATTCTCCTGCTGGACAACAACGCAGGTAAGCAAAGCTATTTAAAACATTGCCTGTTAATTAGCATAATGCTATCTGAATGGACCTCTGAGAGGAAGTCCCGCCCTGGCAGCTGACAAGTGCTTATATTGTGATAGCCTAGCTTCTTAATGTTGATTCTGTCACTGTTACTTACCATTCTCCGGGTATTTTCTTTTCAACGCCAGTTCGACCATCTTCTCTCCTCGGCTTTGTGCCATCTCAAACAAAATTTGTGTGAAGTTAGAAGGGTGAAATCGCAAATGTAAAAACCGTCCCGCGACTCGCGAGGATGCTGCGAAATCAGCTGTGTGTGTTCACCATGGAAACAGTAACTTCACTGCGCAGCAACACGGTTATTTTTTGTTAGGTAAAACATAACAAGAATACAGTAATGGATGTTACTGTACTCATGCTTTGTTTCACTAGGGCTTTTTGCAGATACTGTACAAACAACTACCATTTTTCTCCAAAACGACACACATTTCAGATAAGATGTTTTGTCACATAACAAAGGATGCCTTGAATGTCATGAAAATGACAATAACTAATTTTTGACCAAAAATGCAGTTACTGCCTTTTTGCTTTGTAGGGCAGTATAAGTAAGCCATTTGTATGTTAAATGCAAACCTGCAAAAAATTCATCCAGATACATGATTCAACTTCTATTATGTTCTAAGTGCTTGTGATTAAAAAAATAAGGTGTAAACCGCTTATTTTTATAAAACGTCTAACTTACTTTTGAAATATCTGCTCAATCTCAAGGTCTATGTCAGCTCACACAGAGACACTGAGGAGTCAGGCAGAAGAATATACCCTATATACAAGGGGCCTTTGAATTCAGTGTGGTGCTTGTGTAGGTGACTGCATGTGTCATTACGAATACTGTAATATGACAGACTTCCACGTTCCAAGTCCACATAAACTCCAACTCTTTTGGTCTGAGTAATCACTGGGAATGCACAAGTAATGTGATTATTGTACCAGAGTTTTAATTCGCCATTCAGAGAGAGGAGAACAGGGAAAGTGTTATTAACTCCCATTATACTCTAATTTCTATCTGAGGTCTTATAGGCCACACCCACACCAACTCCACCATAACACTCCACTTCAAAGTAACAGCGACCAGTCAGAGCCTCTGTGCACATGGCCTGGGGATACAGTTTGAATCTTTCAGGATAATCAGTATATTTTTGCTCCTCTGTAGTTTCTGATATTTTCTGGTTTCCTTTGGAGAGATTCAGACATGGATGTACAGTGTTTGGATCCACTGTGAGCTGACAGGCATCCGCAGAAAACAGGGGATTTGTGGATTTGTTGTCATTGGTTGTGGCTAGTGGCGACAAACTTTAGAACTGTATCGAATGAAAGAGAGGGGGAAAAAATCTCTCTCTCTCTCTCTCTCTCTCTCTATATATATATATATATATATATATATATATATATATATATATATATTTCGTGTTGAATATATATATATATATATATATATATATATATAATGTTCTCATGTTTTCTGTTTTCAATTTCATAGTCAGATTTCTAGTATGTTAATTAGATCAGTTCTTTTCCTTTCTTTATCTGTTTGTGTCCATGGTGTTACTAATTGATTAGGTTCCTCGTTTTAGGTGTGTCTTGACAGTTATCTCCTCTGTGTCAAAGAGCGTAGAACCGAAGAGGCAACACTTTGATACTTTTTGGGTTACAGCCACTATATGGCGCTCCGTTAGCGCAGCCGCCATTATTTGCTGAAAATACTAACTGGACCATAGAATCCTTCACATCTTATGCACCCAAAATCAGCGAATTTCACAGCCAAATCAGAAGCGCAATAGAACAGTTTTTTTAAATTAAGTCACCAGTAAATTGTATGGCTCCTACAGTAAATGTTTTATTGTCTTATATATGTTTTATTTTACTAGTTGTGGAATCCAACCATTCAACCATCTGAGGTAGCCTACTTTATTGATTAGCTATTTCCATTTTATGCAACTTTACACATTTATTAATAGGAAATTAATAATTTAAATTTAAGATAATCATGTTTGCAGTGAACAATATATTTTAGACCTTGTGGAGTAATAGTAATAATATCTAGCTCTGTTTTTAAAATAAATATTGTACGTTTAATGGATCACGCTACAAACATAACAATATTATAATATATGATGGATTGCTGTGTCCGTTATCACATAATTCCCACTTTTGGACACTTTTGCTTTAATGGACATAGACAACACTGCAAAATCAAGCTATTATATTAATATATTTGTCCAACATTGCCAATTTTTCTGATACATGTCCTTAATTTAATTTCATATGTTGGTAATAATTCAGTGTTTATAAGCCTTTTAAAGAATTTTAACCCAAACTGACAGGGTTTCTAGAGAGCAAAGATTTTGTGAAAAAAGTGGAAGACTTTAACACAAAGTCTGTAAAATAAACTGTAAAAAGGATTTGATGATCACTAGTGATAGTATTTTATTCTGTGCTGTCATCATTCAGGTTGGATTTCAGCTTTAATGAATGTTTTTTTTTTTTTTTTTTTTTTTAAACAAAGCAGCTGATATTGCCATAGAAACTAGTGGGCTGCCGACTCGCTTTCACCCCAAAATGGCGCCGGTGTTTCAATGGAACGTTCTATTAAGTGTTGCTTCTTGTTAGTGTGTATTCTTTGTCTGTGTGCCTTCATGTATTTAAGCCCTACTGTCTGTTCATTGTCTAGCTTTGTTTAACATCAGGGGCCCATTTCAATAAGGAGGTTCAACCAACTCAGAGTTAAAACTTGAACTCTGAGTTGACTTACTCTTAGATGGGAAACTCTGAGTTTTCAGTTTCAGAACAGCTGAATTGAATTAGTTCAACTCTTGAGTTAAGCGCATGCACCAAGACTATGAAAAGCCATGATCAATGGAGCTCCGATAATATGTTTCACCATAGCAACAGCACCCAACAAAGGCCACATACACACTAGTTTCAGGAGTGACAACTGCATTTAAATGCGGGAGTGAATCCCCTAAATTATCGTTAACATTATCTCATGTTTGGTATCCTTTACTGTGACCAAAGTCATATTACAGTGACAAAAAAACGTTATTTTCAGCAAACACACTAACACAATCGACGGAATCATCCTGTTTTGTTTGTGCTTGTACAACCACAGAAAGCAGGGTGAGTCAACCCCGTTTCTAAAAGGGAGGTAACTTATACTCAGAGTCAGTAACCATGGCAAATTACTCTGTGAACCTAAACCTGGTTGCGAGCAGGTTTTCTTGGGTAAACCCAGAGTTACTTTCGGTCTCCTCCCCCTTTTTAAAGTGCAAGCGATGTTTAAATACCTCATTCATTCATTCTCGCTGCAAAAATGCTTTTCTTACTAAATATTTTTTGTCTTTTTTGTAACGTAATGTGTTGGGTGCAGAGAACTAATATATGACGCGATTGATGGAGTTTGAATTCGACTTTTGCCGAGCTCGCTCTTCTCCCTTTTCCCATCACATAACACATTAGAAAGGCATTTATTTGCATCCTGTTAATCTACAACAATACTGTAGATTGTACTGTAGTTTAAATGCCTGCATTCTAAGTTGATTTTCAATTGTGTTATGCTCTCAGCAGCCAATACACAAAACAGACTGTGGATATCACTAATGGTTGTCAACCTTGTTTCAACTCATATTGAATGTTGTCTAGATCATGATTTTTTTTTTTTTTTTATCTTGTGTAGTATTGTTCATTGTTGTTCATTTTCACATCTGACACACAATCTTTGACATCAACAACAAAATATATAAAGTGTTGTCTTCTCCATTTTAAATGTTGATTATGTCTTTTAAATTAGAATATACAGTTAAATTTTGTGTCTGCATAAGATACCTACAGTACATTTGATCAGACCTGGTTTCATTCGACACTCTCCTCCATTCTCAACACTGGGGGAATATGAAAACACTAAGATTTAGCAACTGCTAAAAGAGCAACATTTAAAATTACAGAGACTTGTAGTATTGAAAAATCTTATCCATGAAGGCAATTAGCAGAACAAAGTATGATCATAGTGTCACTCCATGATGTCCTCTTAATCAAGATTCCTACGTGTAGTGTATCAGATAATAGCAAAATAAGCACATACTATAGTTTAAAGGTTGGATCCTCTTTTTTAGCGGACAGCAGTTTCACCTCCGAGTCTCCAGGGTTGTTGTAGCTCAGATCCAGCTCTCTCAGATGACCAGCATTTGAGCTAAGGGCTGAGACCAGTAAATTGCAGCCCACTTCTGTGATCATGCACCCCGACAGCCTGCAGGTAATATTAAAAAAAAAGAAGTGTTTCTAGAGTAACTGATTCAAAGGTTATAAAACTACATTCCAAAATTAGCCCAAGGACTTTTTAGATCACGACAAATCATTGCCAAATGTCTTTTACACTTTATCAGGTAATGATATTTGATAATATTAGACCACACGGAAAGCTTTTAATGTTAACTTTGTTGACTTTTGTAACTTTAATAGGGATTCATTTTTATTTAATTTATACAGTGAAGATTATATCTTTCTTTTGATTACTTTATTGGTAACACTTTATATTTATTGTACATGTAACATATGTCCTTGTTACATGTGTTACATGTACTTACCATAGTAATAACATCAAATTATGCATACTGTAATTACATGCAACTAACCCTTAACAAAATCCTTATCATACCCTAATCCATTATAGTCATACCTGCAAAGTCACAAAAGGTGAAAAAGGTGACATGTTTATGAACTTAATTGTTGTGGGGGGGTCTGGGGGCACCCTCCCCTAGGAGAACATTTTTGTGATTTTAACATATAAACGAAGCCTTCTTGTGGACTCTGACAAGAACATTAATTGGAAAAAAACAAACAAACAAACAAAACAAACAAACAAACAAAAAACATTTATTGACACTAGAGCTGGGATTGACACACATTTCACAATTGGGGATTTCAATTTGATCCAATTTGATTCAATTTTATCTTTAATTCAATGTTGATTCATTTTGGGCCTATCAAGTACAGTACATGGCAAATTTCCTCAAAGAATAAAATATCTCTCAACTAATGCTCTAACCTATACAGGGGACCACAGTTGGTGCATCATAATATTAACAATAAATTACACATAAGGAAGTTTTTATAATTAACGTAATATAACTTTTAATACATTTTAATGACTATTATGTTTCTACTTGTTTTTTATATAGGGCTAAACATTTAAATGGTGGCTGCCATAAAATGGATTTATAAATTCAATATTGATGCACATGTTAAAGTTTCAGTCTGCTCTAGCGGTTGATAAACAGAAGTGTATGCGTCTTGCAGAAGAACATTGCAGCCGGAGCTACTTCTCTCTGTTTATGGCTATGATGAGTCACGCAGGTACTGTGCTACTCCACAATGGTATGACCAGAGGTAGGGATAGGGTTAGGACTAAATTTTTGGATAGGAATGTTGTTCCAGGATCAACAAAATATGTTGATCCATGAACATGTCTTACTTGGAAATATTAGTCACATATGTTTCACCAGAGGAAGACTGCACAAAAACTGGCATCATTGTAACCAATAGTCAACCACCCTCCTGTAATCTTTGTCATGTATGTGCACACATTTCAGTCAGGTGAATTTTGCATATGCGTCAGTGTATAAATAGAACATCAAATGAAAATGTTTGTCTGCATTACTAAAGCTTCTGATTAACTTAATTTATGTGAATTTAAATTCAAATGATGATAATAATAATAATAATAATAATAATAATTGTGTCTACACATGATTGTTTTAGTAGTAAGATTTAAATAATGATTTTATTTTATATCAGTTATGCAAAATAGGAGAAATCTGTATAACTCTCATTAAAGTAAGTACACAGACAAATGGGTGGTTGCTAATAGCTGCTGGAATCAGATGAGCGTGGCGCATGCTGCTGAATGATAGGTGATGTCTCACCTCCACACTGTTAGGGTCATTCCATCAATGAGTCCCCAGCATGGCTAGCCTGATAGCATTGTGTACCGTATAAATAGGGTTTTGTTTGTGACTCTACTGCCCTTTCCTTACCTCCATTTAGAGAGGGGGATCAGAAACCATCAGCACAAATGGACAGCTTGAAGAATAGAACAATTCCTCCTGGGATGATAATGTCAGAAACGGGAGGGCAAAGAGAAAAAGGAATGACAGATGAACACATTCATGACAGAGGCTCAACTTCTCTTTGCCTATTGACAATGCCATGTCCGTTAAACCAGAAGTACTTTCTAAACATTCTCCCTATAATATTGCAGGACTAAATGCCAGAGATACAATGCAATGCTTTTTAGAAGTCATGTCTAATGGCTGAATGGGTTCCTTTATTTCTGCTCACTCAGATTCAGTTTGCCAATGTCTGTTGCTTTATGTCATTACAGAAATCAGAAAGTGTGCCTGTAATGCCTGTCGTAAAGTGCACATTTAATATCAGGCTCTCAATCTTGGAAATTTGACGACTTACTTCACGCCCCCTGGATCAGGTCTAATTTCCATTTTCAGTGGCAAATTTTGCACTTATGTACTTGTGACCACATGCTCCCCCACAAATGAGAGTGAAATCAGCTTCTGTAAGTCCAATCTGACCGCTCACAGGCAGTAAATAACATATTATTAAACACATAGTATAATAGGCTGAGGTAAAACTAAAAACCACCATAAATTTAATATGAGGAAAAACCTCTGAGAAGAGATGTGGGCCATTATATCACACCATTAAGACAATCTAAGGACTATAATACCTGGTGTATGACATGCACACTGAGGACATTTATCTTGGAGACTGCTGTAAGTTCCATAGAATGACATCAAATTATATTTGAACTTCTCAATAATTAAAGAAAATGAACAGAAAGCACATGCACATGAGGACAGGAGCCAAGAGTGGCATGATATACAATATGTGAAGAATATGTGAAGTTGTTGATGAAGTGTCACTTTCACAATTCAGGTACAAAATTGGGTCTGAAATGATTTCAGTAGGGTCTTTTTTAGCAAATGGTCAGTGAAATTAGGTCCATGCTGTAAAAATGGTCAAAATCGCATGACAATTATGAATTTTGGTAAAACACATTGTGTCTCACTCTAAGAATGAGCAGAAAAATCTTGGACGTTACCTTTATGTTCAGCCTCTGTGGATCAGTGTCATGTTTATCAGGTTAATGTCACACCAGATTATTATTTACACTTTTCTCTGATAAAATCTTTAATGGTAGAGCTGTTGCTGGGGGATCACAAACATATTCCCCAGCTTCCATCCTTCTCCAATCGTGTGGATGTATTTTTACCAGGAAGGGGAGAGGTCAGGCCTGGCAATTTGAGCATAAGCCAACAAGATCCATTCAAACATGTGGCAAATGTTTCCATATCTCGCTGAGTCCTTGAACTCACAAGGTGACTGGCAGTCATGTTGGTCCAACAGTTCACCCCTCTGAAAAATCATTCATTTTTCAGTGCTCTTTCACATCTAATAGAATTTCTTATGATGGTACATCTATGAGCAGAAAGCCTCTAGAGCTTGCCTCAGTGAAATTCACTATCCTATTAAGATGAGAAATCAAACAAAACAAATTGTATTCCTTTGGACTGTCAAGCCACTCTTCACACTAGATTGCTATTTGCTGTTTGTCCTTTAAGAGATGCCATAAAAAAATAAATACGCAAAGACAAACAAATGTTTTAGTGTGTAACCTTTTCGAGGAAGTCTTGCATCAGAGGTGTGACCTCCCTCCCGATGACTCAAAACTGCCTTCTGTCAGGACAGGGAAATGAAAAATGGTTATCACCAGCCCAAGAGACCAGCGCTGTGCTCCCGTGACTCACAGCAGCAGGCTCTATTTCACAGAGGAAACAAGAGGAAATGAAAACTTAATATATATGTTAATGAGAGTGAGCATGTTTAAATCACCAAATAAAACAGCACATGAACTTACACAGAGGTCACAAAGATTGATCTATCTATCTATCTATCTATCTATCTATCTATCTATCTATCTATCTATCTATCTATCTATCTATCTATCTATCTATCTATCTATCTATCTATCTATCTATCTATCTATCTATCTATCTATCTATCTATCGATCTATCGATCTATCTATTCAGTGTTCTATGGATCATTCTATTGTTTTATCTACTGATCTACTATCTAATTCTTTTGCATGTTTGCCCTGAAGACAGATAATTAATTGGACCCTAAGAAGGCCACATAAAATTTAGGACAGTAGTTGACTTTGATTGACAGTGTAATCAACCTATGACAGTCATACAGTAAAAGAGTGACCCCAATTCACTTCGTTCATGCTTTATGACAGATGTCAGTTGTCACACTCATATCACATATTAGGTTTTAGTGAAGGTGACTGAGATATGAAACCAATGTACTATACACACAAAAAGATTTACAAAAAGACAAAAACATTCACATTCAGCTTTGTTTATTAATATTTTCCTTGACTGTTTAACTGCTTTCATAGTCTAACATCCCCACCATCGCTCCCATTGGTAAATATTTGGTATTTGTCTTCCCAGAGGACAAACCAAAAGTCAAAGCCGTAGTGCTTTCACTGCTGGAGTTATCCTGATGCTTTTACTGTTGACCTCCAATTTAGAAAACACAAGACACGCAAAGAGAGTGTGTGAGAGTGAGTAACATCTTAAAGGTCTGAACAAAACACACTTGAATGACCTCTACTGTTTGGTCATGAATAATGGGGACTGTTACTATCTGGGTACAAAGACTCAGAGAAACACTCATCCTGCTTCAGCAGACACTGATGGGTTGCCATGTTTTGCACTTCGGCCTCATGAAGCATGTGGCTAGTATGGAAGGTTAAATGAGAAGGGGAGGAATGACTCTATTTGTTACAGTAATGTCCCTTGTGGTAATATTCATCCCCCAAGTGTTGTTATTTATGTGGAGTACATCATTAATTCCTACCTTTTTTATCCAAATATATGTATGTGGCTACTATTCCTTTCCCATTACCTCTCTGCTGAGGCTGTTGTGTCAGAGCAAAACCTTTTCATCCTGTTTTAATCACTGGAGATCAGATAAATGGATCAATGTTTTATTAGGTTGACTGCATTGCTTTAGGCATGATTAAAACACACACAATCTTTCCAGGACTAATATTCAAATTAAATCTTTGATTTAATTTCTGGCTGCTAGTCTCTTAATTGCTGTGGGGAAATCTGATCACTAGAAAGTACATTAGAGGATTTTTTTGTTTGTTTGTTTGTTTGTTTGTTTTGCAATGTTTGTGTTGGCTTTTGCAACATAAGTCAAGAGACTGAATGAAGTATGTATTCTCAAAAATTCATACTAAAGTCATACTAAATCTTTTACCTTTCCTTTCGAACACTGCATACATTTTTTGTACACTTGGGGATTTTTTTTTTTTTTGTAATTACAGAAAAATCAAGCCCCAACATGATCTTCTATAACCCTAAAAGAATCAGTGTAGCCTACCACATTAATAGGCTTGAAACATTGTGCAGACTTTTTACTCATTGTCCTTGCGGGTCTCCAAATGTTCATGACAAACACATCATTCAATGTCTCCTTCAGCCTGAACGGCAAAATAATGCTGCTCTAAGTTAAATCATCTCTATTGCATTAAATCACAGTCAAATTTATTATTCGGACAGTATTGCTCACTACTTTATAGCCTTCATGAAGAGAAGGTGAAGGTAAAAAATGGTGAACAGATGTGTCGAGCATGGACAAAATTGTTATTATGGATTAGAGAAGAGAATACGATTGTATTAGAGCCATACTGGTATCATACAGCATTTCATGAGGACTGAAGAGGTGAAACACTTCCAAAGACTTTGTCTCATTGACTTTCATATCAGTGTTTGACTGTTTACACAATTATATAATTTGACTGCCATCTCAAGTTCATTTATGGATTTGTTTTCTGATAAAGCTGATAAAATCAGATCAGCCCATCTCAGACGTGTGGTGTCATCTAAACTGCTGCAGTCAGTGTGACTATTAATGCATCCATGGGCAATCTTCATCCTCTATTAATTAATGCATCACCTAAAAGCAAAGTATTGATTTTTCTAATGGTTTTACAAATCTGTAAAACACTCAGTGGGGTAATTAAAAGAATGTAGAGCTCTAATAAATCATGTGGAGAGGTACAAAAGTTGCCATCCTCTGTTTTGCAAAAGAGCAAGATGAAAACACGGAAGTGTGCCGAAATGGAAAATTCCTCAGTCCTATGGATTTTCTCCAGTTGGAATTTCTATGAAAGTTTGTTAAGAAACAGTAATTAATGTAATTTCTTATGTCATTACAGTAAAAATTACTTAGAGAATATGAATACTGATGCATAGAATGTAGTCGTACAAAGAACAGAAATATTGCTGTAATATCTCAGAAACAAACCACCTTTTACACACAATTACAAGCAACATGTTTAATAATTACTCCAGCAAACCTTGAAGTTATTACAGCAAAACACTGCCAAGAAAAATAAATTGAGTAAAAACAGAGGGAAAAGGATGTGTTTGACAGTCACAGTTATTGAAACACAGGAGGCGACACATGAGCGTGAATAACAGGACGGGTTGTAATTACTGGTATATAGGCAGTGTGCTGCATACATTTGCGTCAGCTCAGTGACAAATGCCCCTTTTAGTACATGTCATAGGATTCTTGTGTCAGGACGTGCCGGTACGTATATAAATCTAACAGGTCCATCTTCTAGACTCCATAATTACATCAAATGGAGGAATTAGAGCTTTCCTACACAGCAAAAGTCCCAGTGCCCCTCAATTTCTCAACCGCCGTCGTGTGGCAACAGGCACCAACACACCCTTTGTGCAGGAACACTAGAAATAATTGTGGAGCTGCATGTGGTTCATAAATCTACTTGGTGGTGGTTAGTGAGATAATATTTAATTTCGATGAGCCTCAGCACTCCTGTGACAGATCGATACATCAGTTCTTAAAACTGCACAACTGCACTGCTCATATGATGTGACGTGCTGTGCAGAGCAAAACTTGGCTTTTCTGATGACATGACTTTTGTGGACACTTCATTATTTCATCATTATTCATTTGACCTTTAGCCCAGACATACCTTGAATATTACACAGATCTATCCTACAGGTCCCTTATGTGATGATGATGATGATGATGATGGTGATGATGATGGTGATGATGATGATGATGACACAGATGCTGGTGATGATGATGCCGGTTGTGATGATGACAGTAATGGAGATGACATAATGATGAAGCAGATGACAGAGGTGAATGATGTTGATGATGTTGTTGGATTTATGAGAAGAACCATAAAGGCTCATCCCTCAAACAGGTACTACGATAATTAGAAGGCGCTGGTACAGCTGTGTTATGCTGTGTTATGCTGTGTATGGTACACAATGAAATACAGTGGACTGCATTCATAATAATGACTGCATACACATCATCATGGAGATAATAAACAATGAGTTATGTGTTATTAGGAACAGTTTGTAATCCCTGTCATATCCTGTCAGCTTCAGCCTCTAGATATGGAAGCTCAGATCTGTGATGTATACAGGCACAATGCTGCTTTCAGGTTTTTGTTGTTGTTGTTGTTTTGTTTTTTGTTACAAACTGTACGTGATCATACTCAGAAATGGGCTTCAAGGAAAATTAAGAAAATGAATGAAGGTCTTTCATACTAAAGTATGGTGTAATGCATAACTTCTGATGCATGAAGGGATTTTGGTAACACTTTTTATTAGGTGGCCTTAACTACTGTTATGATATAGACACGGAGGCAGAGATAAAAGCAATCCAGGTGAGTTTATTTGAACAATATGTGAACACAGAGTGGTAATGGCTGTTATCAGGTTCTTGAGAGATGAATAGAAAGTAATACTGTCCTTGTATGGTTTGTGAATCCAGGAGCTGAGATGAGATGGAGGGAGACGTTGGAGACACTCACACACACAGAAGGGTAAGCACACGAAGGGACCAGGAGACGAAGGAGATGAAGGAGATCGCTGGAGCAGGTAAGTATGATGAAGGGGAGTCCTTAAGGTAAGCATTAACACAAGGTATAGCAAACGAGACCGGACAGTGAGTGTGTGTGAGTGTGGTGGCTTTGTAGTGCTGGTGATTGCAGAGTGAATGAGATGCAGGTGGCGGTGATTAGTACGCTGGTGATTGGGTGCGTGGGTACTGTGGTGAGGTGGAGCCTGGCGTGTCTGTGACAGTACCCCCCCTCCCACGGCCCGCTCCTAAGGGCCGCGGACCCCGACGTCGTGGTGGTCTTCCCCTGGGTCGCGGGGCAGGTCTGTCTGGATGGTTGGTATGGAAGTTCTGTAACAGAAGAGGATCAAGGATATCGTTCCTGGGAACCCATGAGCGTTCTTCGGGACCATAGTCCTCCCAGTCCACGAGGTATTCGAGTTTACCACCACGGCGCCGGGAATCCAGGATCTCGTGGACCACGTAGGCTGTGCCGTCTTCTAGGAGAAGTGGAAGGGGGGGCTCGGCGGCTGCCACGTCAGGCTCTGTGGAGGGAACAACAGAGGGGTGGTAAGGTTTGAGTAGGGACACGTGAAATGTAGGGTGAATTCTGCTATACTGTGCCGGGAGTTGGAGACGATAGGTGACGGGGTTGATCTGCCGAAGGATGGTGAATGGGCCAATGAAGCGGGGACTCAGCTTCTTGCAGGGCAGACGCATCCTGATGTCCCGGGTGGACAGCCAGACCTTCTGCCCCGGCTGGTAGTCAGGAGCCTCGGAGCGACGAAGGTCGGCTGCCATCTTGCGTCTGCGCAGGGCTCTCTGCAGCTGGTGGTGAGCTGAGTCCCACACCCTCTCGCTCTCCCGGAACCAGTAGTCGACTGCCGGAATGTCGGAGGGTTCCCCGTCCCAGGGGAACATCGGGGGTTGGTAGCCGAGTACGCACTGGAAGGGTGTTAGTCCTGTTGAGGCTTGGCGGAGGGAGTTCTGTGCGTACTCGGCCCAACCCAGGTACTGGTTCCAGGAGTTCTGGTGGCCGTGACAGAAGGTACGCAGGAAGTGGCTCCTGGATCTTCCGTTCAACTGAGGATGGTATCCAGACGATAGGCTGACGGTCACACCCAGGAGGGAGAAGAAGGCTTTCCAGACATGGGAGACAAACTGGGGTCCTCTGTCGGAGACAATGTCTTCAGGTAATCCATAATAGCGAAAGACATGATTAAACATTAGTTCTGCGGTGGACATGGCGGTAGGTAGACCCTCCAGGGGTATTAATCGGCAGGACTTTGAGAAGCGGTCCACTACCACCAGGATGCATGTGTGACCGTCAGACTCGGGGAGATCGGTGACGAAGTCCACTCCCAGGTGTGACCAGGGTCTCTCAGGAACGGGCAGAGGAAAGAGCTTGCCTGTGGGAAGATGGCGTGGGCTCTTGGAGATGGCGCACTCCCTGCAGCCCTGCACGTACCTCCTGACGTCGTTGGCCATGTTGGGCCACCAGAAGCGTTGTTTGAGCAACGAGAGGGTCTCCTTGACCCCCAGGTGACCAGTGCCAAGTTAAGAGTGAACGTTGTGCAGGAGTGGAGTGCGACGTGCCCGTGTGATGTACTGCAAGCCTGGTGGGCAACCCGGCGGAGTGCGTGTGGAGGCATTGGCGGAGGGAATGGTTTCCTCGGACCACTGGATTGGGCTCACGAAGATGGACTCCGGCAGAATAGTATCAGGTTTTTCGGGCTTTTCCTCAGGAGCATAGAGGCGAGATAGGGCATCAGCTTTCGTATTCTTAGAACCAGGACGGTAGGAGATGGAGAAGTTGAATCTAGAGAAGAACATAGCCCAGCGAGCTTGGCGAGGGTTAAGTCTCTTAGCAGCCTTCAGATATTCGAGGTTCTTGTGATCAGTGAGAACTTGAAACGGGTGAGCAGCTCCCTCCAACCAATGCCTCCACTCCTCAAGGGCAAGTTTGACGGCCAGGAGTCCGCGGTCACCGATGTCGTAGTTGACCTCCGCCGGGTTGAGCTTGCGGGAGAAGAAGGCGCATGGATGGAGTCTACTTGGTGTCCCCTGCTGCTGTGAAAGGACCGCTCCCACTCCGGTGGTAGATGCGTCCACCTCCACTATGAACGGGAGGTCCGGGTTAGGGTGGACGAGGAGGGGAGCGGTGGTGAAGGCTTTCTTCAGGGTCTCAAAGGCGTTGGTGGCTAGTGGAGACCAGGACAGAGACTTGGGCTGGTGACGGAGTAGGTTGGTGAGTGGACTGACGATAGTGCTGTAATTCTTGATGAACCGGCGGTAGAAATTGGACAAGCCTAGGAATCTTTGGAGTTCTTTGATAGTGGTAGGAGTGGGCCAGGACTGTATGGCGGAGACCTTCCCCTCGTCCATCCGGATGCCACTGTGATCAATCACGTACCCCAGGAACTGGACGGAGGGTTGGTGAAATGAGCATTTTTCAGCCTTGAGGAAGAGATGGAACTGCCGTAAGCGCTGGAGGACCTCCGCAACGTGGTGGCGATGTTTGGCCAAGCTCCGGGAGTAGATGAGGATGTCATCTATATAAACCAGAACGGACTTATGGAGAAACTCCCGGAGCACCTCGTGGATGAAATCCTGGAATACGGAGGGGGCGTTGACCAGGCCATACGGCATCACGAGGTATTCGTAGTGTCCTGTGGGCGTGACAAAGGCGGTCTTCCACTCGTCCCCCTCACGTATCCGGATGAGGTTATACGCGCTGCGGAGGTCCAACTTAGTGAACACAGTGGCACCGCGGAGATGTTCCAGGGCCGCTGGGACGAGGGGAAGTGGATAGCGGAACTTTATGGTTATCTTGTTGAGTGCACGGTAATCAATGCAGGGCCTCAAGCCTCCGTCCTTCTTAGCCACGAAGAAGAAGCTTGAAGCAGCAGGGGAAGGAGACGGGCGGATGTAACCTTGTTCGAGTGCCTCTTTGATGTATTCCTCCATGGCCTTCTCCTCCGGTATGGACAGGGGGTATATGCGTCCCCTGGGCACTGGTTCACCCGGCAGCAGATCGATGGCGCAGTCCCATGGCCGGTGTGGAGGAAGCTTGGAGGCGCGTTGCGGGCAGAAAACGTCGCTGAAGGGGGCGTAGTCAGGGGGAACATCCACGGAGCGCTTCTCAACAGGGCTCTCGATGGACGTGGCATTCACGAGAAGAGGCTTGGAGAGTGGAGATTTCGGAACAGGAAGCGCTGGGAAGCAGTCATCGCCCCACTTCAGGACTTCGCCCGTGCGCCAGGAGATGTTGGGGTTGTGTAGTTCCAGCCACGGACGCCCTAGAACCACGTCAGCGGTGGATTCCTCCAGAACCAGCAAATGGATGTGTTCAGTGTGCAGGATTCCGATGCTGAGTTGAAGTGGACCCACGCAGTGACGGATGTGTCTGTGGCTTAAGGGTTTGCCCGTGATGGAGTGGATTTGATAGCTCGTCGGTGAAGGAGAGATCTTAAGGTTGAGTTGTCTACAGAGGGTGCCTGAGATGAAGTTTCCGGCTGACCCTGAATCAAGGAGCGCCACCACTGGAACAGAGATGTTAGCAGCAGTAAGGGTTACGGTTGTAGTGAGTGGTTTCATTTTCTGAATGGAGGGAAATATTGCACTCACCACGGGTCGAGGAGGACGTATTGGGCATGTGGAGAGATTATGCCCCATAGTCCCGCAATAGAGACAGAGATTCAGGGCCAGCCTTCTTTGTCTTTCGTTTGGGGTGAGACGAGAATGATCTATTTGCATGGGTTCGTTGGCTGGTTCTGGGGAGCTGACGGGTTCGGACCGATGGAGGAGGTTGGTGGTGGATGACTGGCCCTGGTGTTCTTGAATACACGACTGCATACGGGACCCCACGCGGATGGCGAGTTGGATGAAGCGTTCTAATCCCATGGAGTCCTCGTATGCAGCGAGATGCAGCCGCACGGAGGGTTCCAGCCCCTGACGGAACGTGGTGATGAGGGCTTGCTCGTTCCATCCGCTGGTGGCGGCTAGCGTTCGAAACTGCAAGGCATATTCGTTAACAGAGAGGTTTCTTTGCTTTAGATTATAAAGTTTCTCACCAGTCAAGGAATCAGTCAGAGGTTTCCCGAATACTTCCCGGAAGTGGGAGACGAACGCCGAATAGGATTGGACGACTGGGCCTTTCTGGGTCCATAACGAATCTGCCCATTGCAGAGCCTTCCCTTGCAGTTGTGAAATAATGAACGCTATTTTAGCAGTGTCTGTGGTGTAAAGGTGCGGCTGCATCTCCAGGACCAGTTCACATTGGAGAAGGAATCCACTGCATTCCTCCGCTGATCCAGAGTAGGGCGCCGGTTTGGCCACGGGACTGGCGGTGAATGCAGGTGAAGGAGCGGTGCTGGTGGGTGCGGAGACAGCCGTGTTGAGGGATGACGATGTTGAGGGCTGTGGTGTGAGTGCTCGACGCAGCACGTCCACAAGTTCCTGGAATGGATCGTTAGTACTCATGCCGTTAGTTGTTATGGTCCGGTCTTCTGTTATGATATAGGCAGAGATAAAAGCAATCCAGGTGAGTTTATTTGAACAATATGTGAACACAGAGTGGTAATGGCTGTTATCAGGTTCTTGAGAGATGAATAGAAAGTAATACTGTCCTTGTATGGTTTGTGAATCCAGGAGCTGAGATGAGATGGAGGGAGACGTTGGAGACACTCACACACACAGAAGGGTAAGCACACGAAGGGACCAGGAGACGAAGGAGATGAAGGAGATCGCTGGAGCAGGTAAGTATGATGAAGGGGAGTCCTTAAGGTAAGCATTAACACAAGGTATAGCAAACGAGACCGGACAGTGAGTGTGTGTGAGTGTGGTGGCTTTGTAGTGCTGGTGATTGCAGAGTGAATGAGATGCAGGTGGCGGTGATTAGTACGCTGGTGATTGGGTGCGTGGGTACTGTGGTGAGGTGGAGCCTGGCGTGTCTGTGACAACTACTATGTACTTAAGCATTTGATACAAAATACTTATTAAATATGTGCATGTTAGTGCATTGTAATCACATTTGTTGTTACACTGTTAAAGGGATAGTTCACCCAAAAATTAAAATTCTATCATCATTTACTCTCCTTCACGATGTTCCAACCTGTATGAATTTCTTTCTTCTGCTGAACGCATAAGAAGATATTTTGAAGAATATGTTTAACTGAACGGTTGACGGGCCCCATTGACTATAATGACTGTGAGCTATCCAGGTTACTAACAATGTAGCTTATAATTGGCAAAGTGAATTCTCAAGACAATGCAAGAAAGGATGACAGACAGAATCACAAACTATCCAAGTCTGTTAAAAGTATGGTAGAGGTATAAAGTGATTATCCGACAAACTCGAAGTAATGCGCATACGTCCACATCGTGAATGTACAGTCTTCTGCCATCTTTACCCATTGGCTGCATTTCCACTGGCCAGCGCGAGCATAGAGGCTGAAGTCATGCCGCATTTCCACTGTTGGGCCAGTAGTCTCGCGGCCCTCCTGTAAAATCTACGTCACACAATACAAAGTTACACCAGCGAGAGGGAGATGAATGAAATAAATCTCTAAACAAATATATCAGAAGCTGTCATTTAGTCTTTTTTTTAGCATTTACAAACTTGGACATCACACGTGGCTATTGACTGACCACAAACAGGTAATGGAACTTACTTGCGGCATTTTTTATTTGTTAAAGTCCCCTTTCTAATAAACATTTCCTGATAATTTACTCACCCCTATGTCATCCAAGATGTCCATGTCCTTATAGTGGACATCAATTGGCCCCAAACGGTTGAAGGTCAAAATTACAGTTTCAGTGCAGCTTCAAGGGGCTTTATCTAGCGAAACAATTGGTCGTATTCTCCAAAAAGCTTCCGCTGAATGTCTTACACCTTCCCTATTTAACTTATGGAACGAACGCGGTGCCAGTTCTGGTTTTTTTCGTAAGTTTAATAAGAAAGGTGTAGGCTTCAGTGTAAGCTTTTTGAAGAATACAGAATCGCGGTCTGGTGGAAGCAGTTGCGATGTGATCATTTGTGTCTACAAAGCATATACATTTTCATTTTTTAAAGAAAATGACCAAACGTTTCACTAGATAAGACCCTTATTCCTTGTCTGGGGTCATGTAAAACCGTTTTAAGCTGCACTGAAACTGTAATTTTGACCTTCAACCGTTTGGGGCCAATTGAAGTCCACTATATAGAGAAAAATCCTGGAATGTTTTCATCAAAAACCTTAATTTATTTTCGACAAAGAAAGAAAGACATGGACATCTTGGATTACATGGGGGCGAGTAAATTGGAAAGTGGATTAATCCTTTAATGTCTTGCAGTCTTGCTGTTTTTTGTTTGAACAATTACATTTTGGGCTAAAAGTGTGTTGTAACGCAAGCATTACTGAACATGTACCAAGTAACATATTACTGAAAATTGATTAGTAATGCCTTGCACTACTGCGTTACAGCAAAAAGTAATATGTTACTGTAATGCATTACTTTTGTAACACGTTACTCCCAACACTGAAAATGAACTTATGACAAATTCCCGATCTGTTTTGTCACTCATGTTTTCATTCATTTCATTCTTTTTTTCCAAACTAAAGCCAAGGTTTGTGTTTTAAACTTATTTTTAAGTGTTTGACCAGCAAAACCATGGAGATAAGTAGTAAAGATCTATTGTAAACATGTGTCACACCATTGAAATGCTAATTTAGTTTTGATGGAACACAGAGAGACCATTTCTACTGCACAGAGGCAGTTTCCGTCTCTGGACCAATTTCATATAGGGTGTGTGAATGTGGGCAATCTCCATTTTGACATAAAAACGAGTGTTTCAGCTCTTTCCTGAAACTGCACTTTGACAATATCTTATTTACTTGGGACACTTGTCTGCCAAACATGATGACTTCAAAACGGCTGACGTGCTCTGGTGAGGACAAGCAACTATTGATTTTCTGTGTCATCGAAACAAAGAAAAAGCCACTTTCATACAGTCTCCTCCAGCGCTGTGAAATACTGTCATCACTGATCATTCACGGTGTGCAGGTGTGGGAAGACAAACCGGATCTCCCTGGCAATCTCTCCATTTATTCCAAGAGACTTTGTTTTCTCCACCTCTTTCTTCTTTTCTTTCTGCATAATAGCTAACAATTACACATATATTGGCGAGGTCTTGCATGATTGCTGCAACAGTCTGGTAGTCACACCAGCATGTGTGCCCTCCATGGTCCATAAAGTAAAACACATCAACATGCCCTTTAGTTTCCCTGCAACCACTATTGTCACAGTTACATAATAATAATAAAAAAAAAAAGAAAATAAAAAAAATCACTTGAATTCACAATCATACAGTACATTGACATATTCAATATGGATTTGTAAATGTTATGTCAAATAATATTGTTTTTGAATTAATCCCATGTCCATAGTATTTCTTGCATAATTACATCCAGTACATACAGAAATATATATATTTTTTATAAGTGTTCAGTAGACACACCCATCTTAATGAATTATGTATATTGCTTATCATGCACTTACTGACCATAAACATCACAGTCATCAAAAGTAATTCATTTACAGACATAGATCATAAAAACTAATCCTGTTTGACTTATATTGCTGCCAATCCGGTCATTTTAGGTCAGGGTATTGGCTTTAAGTCATTGATGCCCTCTGATGGTTGGGAAAGTTAACGTTGTAGCGAAAATTAACTCAAAGGGGAAATATTAATCATTATTCATAACTCATTATGATTATTAATTATGATTAATTATGAATATGCAAATCCGTTAACTGGACATAGCTACGTTAAAATTAATATTACAATCAGTTAACCTGTTCGTCCAGTGAACGCTCAGTGTTGATTGTTTATTAATTCTAAGAAATGTTAATTTCCAAGTTATGGAAAAATAATATTTCTTATTGTACTGTACTACTCAGAGCACATAGTCCGGATCTATCACTTAAGAGGCAATTCATTAGCAGACGGAGTCAGAACCAAACATGTCCTGTGCACAATCTTTATTAACTAACTAACAAACACATAACTAAACTAACAAACACGTAACATAACATACACAAAAGGGTCACACACACATACACAAGTCAGAATGAGTAATGATAGAGTTGAACCGGAAGAGATGCTGTTACTAGAGCTACATGAAATGTCAAAGGCAATCTGGAAAGGACTCATCAGTTTCTTTTAGCAATAGCAAAGGTAAGTCTTTACACCTCAATACTAAATCGCTGTTTAGCATTAAAATGTACAATACTTGCAAGATGCCTGTAGGCTGAGGAGCGTCGGATCTGCAGGTTAAGGATAACTCTTGAGGTTATCGTCTGAAGTTGTTGCCAGTCTGTTGGTTGATGTGCACATGGCTGAGTGTTGTAGGCCAGGGGCCTACCAGCCTTGCGGCAGGCCTAGAGATTTCGGCCGCAAGGAGACCTGTTCGGTCGTCCAGAAGCAAGGAAGAAGAGAAGGAGTGGCAATGTTCAATCGTTTTTAACCTCTGGTCAAAGCCAACCTCTTAGGAATGATGGGGGCCAATGAGGTCGTTGTATTTCCGGGTGACACACACCTCCCCTTGGTGGGCTTTTATGACCGAGCAAGATTAAACTGGTTGAGCTTTGAAGAAGGACTATTAATGATCCTTGTAACACTTATGTGTTATGCAGGTATGGACATAACGCATACACAAGCATTTAAATCTGCTCGATACGAACGCACAGACACCAAGCATGGCATAATTGAAGTTACCGTGCAGGTCATAACATTTAAAAACCATCAAACATGTAAATATAATGAGTACAATACAACAACAGTAACAATGGATACCATTTCCTGAGAAGGATTCATTTATAGCACAGTCTGTCTATACATTAATGCCATAGAGTCTGTGTTCTGTGTGGAAAATGCAGGGAAGATGCAGATTTTCTGTGTCTCTTCCCTGCTCTCCATGCGGCAACCACATTCCTCGGCGCAATAAACTTGTAACTGAGAGCTTTCCGGGGGATGGGGACAGACCCCAGAGTGAGCTTAAAACTATTGGTTAACTAACCAATAATTGTGTCTGATTTGCCTCAGTCATTACAACATGGAGAACTTCAGGTGACTTCAACGCCTACTGGTAATTTACAATTCAATAGGCAGTCCATTCATAGATATAGGTCAGTTGTTCAATGCAGCCACTCAATCCAAATGAGAGCAAATATATAAATCAAAAATTCAGTTTGAGCAGCTGCTTTCACCTGCTTTTTTTTTTTTTTTTTTGGAGCTCAACACACACCTGCCATAATATAGCAAGACACATCCATTCTACCTTCAATGTAGCCTGTCAATTACAGCTTTTGAGAGGATGGAAAAATCACACTGCCTCAGCTTTTCATATAGTGAATGATTCCTTAAATCGGGTGTTTCAGCAGGAGAGGAATATATGGAGTTCATAGATTCCAGAAGGTCTAAGATGCTGTATTAGTGTGCTCTGGGGAATTACCAACAGAGTCATTTTAGCCTTGAAGTTGCAAGGGCCTAGAGCTTAGATATTATATTCAAATACGCAGAATCCCACAGAAACATGATGAAAAATATCAAACCTATTTCAAATCTAAATCAAACCTATTTTTCAAACCAAATCTCTTTTTTAGGATCCAAGCCCTGAAGGTGCTGGAACCCTATTGTATTTATACTTTTTTTCTACACAGAAATTTATAACTTTTCCTTGGCCATTTGTCCGATTTGCCTGAAATTTGCACCATCTTGAGACAATCCTGGCAAAAACAAAGGGTTAGATCACCCAAAAATTACTCACCCTCATGTCGTTACAAACCTGTAAGACCTTCTTTCATCTTTGGAACACAAATTAAGATATTTTTGATAAATCCGATGGCTCAGTGAGGCCTCCATTGCCAGCAAGATAATTAACACTTTCAGATGTCCAGAAAGCTAATAAAGACATATTTAACCCTTGTGTGGTCTTCGTTTGGAAAGTACACTCAGGGTCTTCGGGGTCTCCACAGACCCCAGGCAACAAAATGTAATTTTGTAACAAAATACTTGTTTTTTTTTAAACAAATGTAATTTTATTCTGTTTATTAATGTTTTCACTCCACATTTGTTTAGTTTTTGGAGGATTAATCATATTTTTTAAATTTATATAAATAAATTAAAAAATATATGTTTAAATAGGTTTTTATACAGCTTTTAAACAGCTTTTTAATGAAAAATTCACTTTATAAAAGACCCACATTTCTAAATTTTATTCATGGTGATAACATGGATAATTTGACATGGTTTAGTGTAAGATTTGACACACTTTGTCATCATATATCACTTTATAAATCTTTAAAAACATTAATAATTTAATAACTGTTAAATGTAATTTTCAGCAAATCTCCATTTTCACAATGTTGCATCTAAATTTACTTGAAAAATTTTAAGAATTTTAATTTTTTTATTTAGAAAATAAAGCCATTCATGGGTTCCCATAACATATTGACTTAACATACTGGACATAATTTTAATATTGGTGCATCTCCACTTATAATTATGTTTGTCACATAAACATAATTATTTCTATAATTGTATTGGGCAACCTCTTAATATCATCAGGACAGCTGTTGCTCATAGTTATTAAGATGCATTTCAGCTGAAAATGTTTGACACTACAGTAGCTCTGGCGAAACATACAAAATTACAGCTTGGACAACTTATAAGCACACAGTTACCGGAGCAAAGAGTGAGTGATTATCTTTATTCATTGGTCATTCCTGTAGTCTCTGTGCGCAACAGTGATTGTACTCAAATGTTTGAAAACCACAAAAACATCCTCAAAATGTCCATAATGTTAATAGTGTACAAATCCAATAAGTGACAAGCAATTTGTGCAACATCTGACAAGGTGAATTAAGACAAGTGGTTTTCTGTGATGCATGAGCATCTTACAGTTCTAATTAACCTTCCTACTGCTCTAATTAATTAAATTCCAGCAAGGTCAAGCGCTATGAATTGAACAATTAAGCACTTACCCGGTACGAGACATTTGCAGTGTTAACTTAGTTAGGTTCTGCCTTGAGTGCTGCAGAAATGCGTGAATGCAGGGGGTTTCGGTGTCTTTCCAGCAACCTGCTTGGCACATCTGCTGATGGCGGCGCGTGTATGTTTGGGGAGCACTCACATGTGTTATTCTCTATCCATCTGCCCACAAGTCATCATCTGAAAGTCGACAGAGGGCAAGAAACTGCAAAGAAACCTGGCACCAGCACTTTCTAGTTTTATGGTCCTCGTTGCAACTTGAGCCTGAGATACCACCAGGGTAATGAGGCAGTTGGACACAACAGCTTGCTGATGTTCCAGAAAGGCCCTAATAACTAGGTATCATTTACAATGCGGGTCCCCTCAAGACCTAACCCATTCCTGTCTAGCAGTGTGTAACCTGCCAAATGTGACTGCCAACTGTTCCTGTCCTCAGGACATCCTTCGATTTGGCGCTTGTGCAGTGTCCGGATGTGACAGCAGGCCTGACACCATCCTTTGTGGAATTGTTAGCAATATTGTTGTGCCTTCTCATCAACCTGAACTCAGAGAAAAATACATAATGCATTAATTTATCTCATCTTTGGTAAATTATAAAGGTCTCAAAGGTATCAAGGCCTTCTACAACACCCCAAAAAAGTGTTCTAACATCCATCCATTTCAGCTGTCACAAAAATTCCTGTAACTTGAGTTCATCCTTAAGTTAAAAATGTGGCACCTGGGGAGCGATTGGGAATTAGGTGTCTTTCTCAAGGGCACCTCAGTCATTTCCTGACAGTATTGAGAATCGAACCCACAACCTTCAGGTTACCAGTCTGATTCTCTACCCATCATGCCACAATTGCCCATAAATAACTTGTTCTTTAGAGAAATTGTAAACCTGCTTTTTGCACACCAAGCTCAGACAATACGTCCTATGTGTTATACATCCTTTATACACTCAAAAAAAAAATATATATATTTTTTTTGATGCTGTTCAGTTTATTTAAACAATTTATTTTGATTCATTTTTCAGAGTTGATGCAATTACATAGGCGTTCTAAAACACATTTTATTATGGCGAGTGCATCAGGACAAATGAAACCCCTGCAGAGGCACAGGTTAATTAGGCAATTACGTATTCATTTTATATCATCCTTGGCAGGGAGAGAGAGCTTTACCACCCCCACCTAAACTGCTTATTAAAGATGAATTTAGGTACTTTGAGAAGATAGATGCACGGGTCCGGCTCTATACATAAGAAAAAAGAAAAATCCTGCAAGAGTAATCTTGAGATAATAGATATTATGGATGTTCTGTTTTCACAAGAAACAATGAGTTATCCAATTACCACCCTGCTTAGGTAGCACCTGTATAAAAAGATTAATGGTCTGCAGGTTTGTCCCACATGGAATGTCTCTTTAAAGAAAATCCCAAGTAACTCATACAAGAACATAAGGAAAACTAGTCCAGGGTGTTGTATATTAATTAACGTGGGATAACAAATTACACATGGGGAAGAGTAACATTATGTAGCTACATGCATGTGAAAGGGCACAGTGGTAAAAAACGAGACAACTAGGGAACTCGAATGTTGTTATGGACTCATACACCCCAAAAGAGATTTTTCCTGAGATCATGAAATTTATACTGGTTAGTGTCTGAGAAGTACTGATTAAATGTAAGTATACAGTATACTCTTTTAGGTAAATTGTGTCATTTTTATGCTAAAATACTTACAGTTGAATATGCGGAGACAACTGTAAGCACATTGTCCGTTAATTTCGAAACACTGGGGTGCCTTAAAACACTATTCTGTATGTGTGAACATAGAGCCAGATTTGAGCTTGTAGAGTAGCAGCATTGACCATCTAAACTGTTTTAAGTCCATTTTGGAATTGAAGCTGTTTATTCAGCAGTATATTAAGGTTGTGATTGTGTTTCGTGACCACAGCTCCTGTTCACAAAAGTGTTGAATCTTCATCCAAGTTACTCAGGAATTGATCGGTTCATTGTTTAATATTCAGTGCATGTTAGAACCATCTGGTAATTCTCAGTCATTTTTATCAGATAGATCTCCTGAGTGGTTAATTCAAAATGACAAAGCTCTACAGATGATGTCTATCCTTTTGGCTCTGTCCTCTAGCACAACACTACCTCCTGAGACACTGATCTCAGTTCTGTGGTTAATTAAATGATGCTAGTTCATTTGGGAGGCTAATCTGTGTGACACGTGTTATTGGCATGTCAGATAAGAGCTGCCGAGTGAGTGAGAGACAGCTCAACTGTTGTACGTCCTCTGGGAATGTCGTAAGAGATTTTCATGGCAGACTTTGGAACTGGGGTTGTTGGCAATGGGTGATTAATACGTAAACTCAAGAATGGCAAACTTACAGTACAACAAAAGGTAAACATGGCTGAGAAATAATGTTAACAGCTTATAAAGTCCAAATGCCTGTACTTAGTAGTAAATTTGAAACTTCTTGACCATTTATGAAGTATCCTCTGACATACATCTGCCATGTTGCCATTGTTCTGACCCACTTTTTTTTTTTTTTTTTTTTTTTTTTTTTCAACTGCAAAATTATAAATGTACAATTTAAAAAAAAAAAAAAAAATATTGGTACTTGTCAGTTACATAAAAACATATTTTGACTTAATTTGATACTGAAAAGTAAGACTGAATGCCCCTAAATAACTGCTTGTTAGTCATACTAGTTCTTAAAACATGGTCTACCAACAACAAACATGTAACCAATCAGCATTAAGACCTGTACACACCGGGACAAATATCTCGCATGATTATCGACGACGTTTAACGCCTTATGACTAAACAAAGGTCTTGTGTTAACATGATGGTGTTTTGTATTTGTGTGTATGACACTGTAAATTGTACATTTACAGGTTGTTAATGTTTACATTTTACTATATTTTTTACAGAATAATTCTAGCAATCACAACTGCCAGTTTTTTTTTTTTTTTTGTATATAAAAAAAAAAAATTGTTTTCATGTGGATTCCACACGGGCCAGATGTGGACTGGATCTGGGCAGACAATATGTTGCTGCCTGCACTCACAACAAAATTTTTAATCTTCAGATAAGCTGTTGTCTCTGCATTGCCTTTTTAAAAACATAATCTGTATTCTCAACTAATTTAAAATGATTATCTATGAATGTTCCTAAATAGTTTAGCTGTTTCCACTCAGTGTCCATCAAGTATCAATGGTTGCAATTGTTCACAGAGTTCCATTTTGACATAATATACATTTTTGTATGTACACATATTTGGACACAGGCATGAGTTGATGCTGATAGTAATTTTCAGCTACAACCAAAAACCATTTCAGGGTCAAGGTGTGTTCTAAAAAAGACAATATTTCTCATTTGCAATGTAATGTCTCAGTGATTCTGGTTACACTAAGGCTAGAACAAACAACAGGAGGCAAAGAGTCTGATAATGCAAATTTTGCTATTAAAAATCAATTAGCCTGGAATCAAATGATTTGTTTACAATGTAATTCAAACATAAATGCTTTTCCTTTGCAAAATCAAGACAACACATAAAACAAAGGTCAGGATTGTGATGATGCTCTAGCTATTAACTCAGTGAGAGGCAGTTATCTGTGATTGAATTACAGCAGCAATCTGCGCTCTCAGCATGAAACCAATACGCACTTATGTCCGCCGCGATGCCTAATAGAAACAACCGCTGGAATATTGTCTTCATATTGCTTTTCAATAGTCAAAACAAGAAATTCCAACTTTCATAATTACATTTGTTTGCCTTTGTTGGTTGCTTATGTCATTTTTGATAGCTCTCTTCCACAAACGCTCCACTGGAGTCTAAGTATACTGACAAAAACACATCTTTCACTTCAGTGAATCTGTCTGCTGTGACACCCCCATCAAAGAATGAGTTCCCAGTCCTTATCTATCATCCCTTTGGCCATATAAATTGTTTTTCAGTCTGCACTATGTAATTGGATGTCAAAGAATGAAGAGATACAAATGTTTTAATGTATGATACAACTAATTACTCCCTGGGCTGAAATGGGGATTGTGGATAAACAGGGCAGTCTGTCTGTGCTGTATTCAGAGGGTCAGATTAGTGACCTTTGCCCCAGACAGGATGTTTATATTTCAGGAAATAAATAATATTAATGTAAACTTTAAAATCAGAAATGTGAGTTACTCCTAAATAAAGATTTGACTAAAGATATATGGATAAGATTTTTTTATTATTATTATTGTTATGCATAATATGAATAATAAATATTTAGTATTATTTATTTAATAATAATAATGATGATAATGATTTTGAAAATTTGTATTATTAGTAGTATTTATGTTAACACATTTATGCAAAGTTATTTTGTCATGTTTGCAAATTTATTTTCATCTTTGTTTTAAATTGTCTAGATTTCAGGATTAAAATAATACATACTACTTACTTGAAATGAATTTGTTTTTAGAAACCCACTAAATGGTGGCATTTATCACAGATATTGAAGAACTGATAATACTGATTAAACTATAGCATGAATGAATATCAGTAAAAAAATAAAATAAAAAAAAAATAAAAAAAAAGTATATATATATATATATATATATATATATATATATATATATATATATATATATAATTAATATGTATTATATTGGCTTGGAATTCAGAATAATGTCATCCTGCATCCAACCTTCAGATAAAAAGATGATTAATACTTTCATAAAACAATATTTCATTTCAAGCAAGCAAAGTGACTGAGCCTCAGATTAAGACACAGCAGCACTGAGGATGGGCCAATTCAACACTCCAGTTCCATCATCCCCCTCGATCCCAGAGATGTGTCATTATCTGGTGCAGAGAGCATCTCAGAGGAGTACTCGTGTATGCGGTAGGGAGACCTGCCATGCAGCTCGGTCGATTAAGAGACAAACTGACAAGAGGTGGATGGATGGACTTGTATCAACGACTTCACTCTATGTTTCCTCTGAGACCTTGGTAAAATATCTATTTTCCACTCATTGTCAGAGGACCACATTGACTATGTTGTACCGCCGACAAAGAACCAGGTACAAAAACAATGGCTATATTGCTGAACACAGCATTTTTTTCTTTCCCTATAAGAGATCAGTCCACAGTAATAGTGTCTGTGTAAAATAAAAAAATCAGAAGTAATAAATGGAGATGAAGACTCCAGACACTGCTCTTTCTTGTGGTGCCAGATATTGATGCATATTTAGTTGTGTTTGGTCTCTTAGCTTAGCTGTGTTTTACAGTCATTGGCGGTTGACTGGTTTCAGATCAGCTGTGTGCAAATGCTGCATTATGCTGTATGGCTATTAAATTTCAGGAATATACATTGCAGATTTTCAAGTTGGCAGCCATACTGCATTCGTGTTGCAAGTTTGCATTTAAAAACATAGGTCTAAAATATCACTGGGATCCTTGATCTTGAAATAAGACACAATGGAACTTTGATGATGTCATTAATCAAGTATTTCCAAATGCAATACAGATTCACCACCTCTCGCTGGTCCTTCTAGGCCATTCTACCGAAGATAAGGAATCTAAAATGGTTTTCCATCTTGTCATCATGTCTGGATGACCTTGCTCATTCAACCTTGGGGTTCATGGGAAATAATCCCCAGAGGGTCCCATCTCAGAGTGTTGATCATGGTGGAAGATCTCCAGGGTTGTGCTCTTAGTCTGGCCTAATTATTTAATGGAGCACAAAGGTTGTTCAAATTATCCAGTTCCAGCTTGTCTCCTAGGAAAAGGCCTTAAGTGAGATTTGATCAATCCCAACATGAAGCTCTCACTCTTACCCTCAGTTTACTTTTAAACATAGAGTAATGTCTCCCATTGCTTCAAGGGTAGTTTCGAAACATAAGTGCCTCATGTATGCAGTTTGTTTCAATGAGTGATCAGGGGTCCTTTAAATTCAGGAATTACACTAGACTTCAACTTCCTCTAACTCATGCATTAACCACTCGTATAGATTTCTATATAGATCGTAGATTTGAAATCGTATAGATTTGAAATTTGCTTGATTGGCTATCTGCTACGGATTGTTGACCTGCTACGGATTGCTCAATTACGATTGCTTAATTGCTCCTGTCTGCCTCTCTGCCTCGCTGCTCAGTGTTTTGTATCTCTGTATAGCTTTGTTTTCTCTTACTTTTATTGAATCTCATACATTTTGTTGCTTATATTATCATTACTTTATATATATACTATTGCCCACCACATTAATCTGACGTCGCCAGCTTGTAATCTTTGAATCTAAATCGCTGTTACAACGCGTTTGCATCTCGCTAGCTTGTTTAACTTGTCATCAGTCTCGCGTGCTCCTCTTCCAACGCGTTCATCAAACAGCTGTGGCAACTCGGATCAGTCTACAAACACGGTGAGTTATGTCATCCTTTCCCAGTGTTATATCGTGTTCCATCAGTCACATGTTTAGCATAGCCCTCTCTGTCAGCGATGAGGGATTTACATGTCATAAATGTAGGGAAATAGTCAGGCTGACAGAGAGAATCTCAGAATTAGAGACATGCATCCAAACTTTCAAATGCAGGGGCTTCAGATACTGTTTTGGATGCGACTAGCTTAGTGAACTCTGTTCATTGTTCAGTTCCGGCTGTAGAGCCCGCGCAGTAGGGCACTTGGGTAACGGTGAGGCGGCCTAGTTGCGGAAAACACCACTCCTCCATTCCATTAAGAACATCAAACAGGTTCTCCCCACTCAGTGACACACCCACTGAGAATCCTGTTGAAAGTGCCCTAGTAATTGGCGATTCTATTACACGGAACGTGAAAATAGAGACACCAGCCACCATAGTCACATGTTTGCCAGGAGCCAGAGCACCTGACATCAAAGCAAATTTAAAAGTGCTGGCTAATGCTAATCATAAATACTCTAAAATTATTATTCACGTCGGCACAAATGATGTTCGACTTCGCCAGTCGGAGATCACTAAAATGAATATTAAAGAGGTGTGTGAACTCGCAAGTACAATGTCAGGAGAAGTAATTTGCTCTGGTCCCCTTCCTGTTCATCGGAGTGATGAGATAGTTAGCAGATTATCATCACTCAATGGATGGCTGTCTAAGTGGTGTCCGCAGAATAATACAAGTTTCATAGATAATTGGAAAAGTTTTTGGGGCAGACCTGACCTGTTGAAAAGAGATTGTATTCATCCCTCCCGGGATGGTGCTGCTCTTCTCTCTAGTAATATGGCACATAGTCTTAGAGCTGAAACATGACAAACTACAGCCCAGGTCAGGAAGCAGACAGACTGGCTAAACCGACCGTCTGCTAGCTGCCTCACGTTACAGAAGTCAGATAAATCCCAACACACAGAAACTCTTACACCTAGATATTATCACATAGAGACTGTGTCTGTACCCCGAATTAATAAAAACAAAAAACTTCCAAACCCATTTAATGGAAAATAATTAATTGATGTTCAACAAATAAAAAAATGAGATAATAATGATAAACAAATGATAAAGCTTGGGTTGTTAAAGGGGTGGTTATGTGTTTTTTTTTTTCTAGGCTTGATTGTGTTTTTGGGGCACAGTATACCATGTCTTAATGCTTCGTTTTTTTGAAAACGCTGTGTTTTTCATATATTTTATCTTTATTCTACACCTCTGTTTCCACTGTCATATGAACGGCTCGTTTGACTTCCTGCTTCTATGAAGCCACTCCCTCCGACATACGCAATGTGCTCAGATTGGTTAGCAGGTTGGTAACTGGCCCAGTCTATCGTGATTCGCTGAAGCGTCTGGAAACGCCACGCCCCTTACCATCCATTATTACGCGCTTAGGTGGAAAGTAAATAAAAGCGCCTACATAGCTGTATCAAATTGAGCCGAATCAGACCCAGATGAAGAGGATAAAGCAGAACCTCTCCAATCACGGCTTTTAAAGGACGTTTATGAATGGTATTTCATTTAGAATTTGTGTCAAAGTGTTTAGATATGTTGTCACTAATGTTTGTTAGCTTTCAATATACAGTTTTATCCTGATTAAAGCTTTCCTGTAGTAAATACATGCCTGAGTAGTTGCATTTTTGTAAAGGTATCTTTTAATTTATAGCATGAACAACTGTTTGTCTATGAACATAGAAGTTTGTTAGTGTTTGTTGCACTAGAATTTAGCTAACTGGCTAGCAAAAATGAGTTGCTCTTTGTATATGTCCTAGATGCATTAAAAACAGCAACAGAACTATAACATTACGTTTAAAAGACATGTAAGTTACAAACAATAAAATGTACTTACAGTTTGAAGACAATAAACAGCAGCTTCTGCTTTTAAAGTAGGAACTGCTTCATCTTTCAGTAAAAGCCTTTGTGTAAATCCAGCATTGAACTCATGTAGATTCTGGAATCTGTCTTCAGCGCCGCATCCAGTGTAGAAAATATCACAGATTATAATGGGTTCTATATCTTTTGATGCGTCGCGCAGCTCGCGTTCGGTGTAAACAACTCTTCCGCTTTCATTATGCTGCGCCCCATGACCTCGCCCACTTTGTTGCGTGTTCCCGGGGGCAGTGTTTATGTTAATAGCAAGGGTTTATGATGTCACCAACCCGGGAAGAAGCTCGTTGTAGTCCAAACCGCCCGTTTTTGTAGGCAATAAAATGCCATAACTTTAAAAGACAATATCTCCGTTTGCATTGAACTTTCAGTGCTGTAACTTTGCAGATACTGTTTATGCTCAAGCAGCAACATTACACACTAACTAAAGTTAAAAAAGTGAAATCGCATGTAACCACCCCTTTAAATATTAGATCACTTTCTTCAAAAGCACTTATTGTAAACAATATTATCACAGACAATAATCTAGATGTGCTGTGTTTGACAGAAACCTGGCTAAAACCGGACGATTACATTACTTTTTTTGAGTCCAGCCCTCAAGGTTATGATTATCGACACAATCCTCGACAGAAAGGAAAAGGGGGAGGTGTTGCTGTAATTTATAGTAATATTTACAGTATTAGTCAAAAGTCTTTCAAATATAATTCCTTCGAAGTGATGGTGCTTTACGTAACATTATGTAAGTTGACATTTGTGCTGGCTACTGTATACAGGCCACCAGGACACCATACAGACTTTATCAAAGAGATTACCGATTTTCTATCAGAGTTAGTACTAGCTGCAGATAAAGTCCTTGTTGTTGGTGATTTTAATATCCATGTAGATAATAAAAAATACATTGGCATTTACAGACATTCTAAATTCTATTAGTGTTAGACAACACGTGTCAGGACCCACTCATTGTCGTAATCATACTTTAGATCTAATATTGTCACATGGAATCGAAATTGACGCCGTTGAAATTCTGCAGCAGAGTGACGACATCTCAGATCATTATCTAGTCTCGTATATACTACATTGAGTTAAAGAGGCTAAACTGCTTCCCTGCCATAAATATGGTAGAACCATCACTTCTACCACTAAAGATCGCTTTATAAATAACCTTCCTGATCAGTTTCATCGCCTTAGCATACCAGACAGCTTAGAAAACCTCGATGTTGCAACAGAAACTATTGCCTCTGTCTTTTCCAGCACATTAGATTCAGTCGCTCCTTTGCGTTTAAAAAAGATTAAGGAATTTAATCCAATGTCATGGTACAGTGAGCAGACTCGGGCCCTAAAAACTGCAGCCAGAAGAATGGAGCGTAGCTGGAAGAAAACAAAACTAGAAGTATTTCGCGGAGAGAGAAAATGATTGAGTACAGAAAGGCCTTAAAAACTGCTAAATCTGCCTATTTTTCAAAACTCTTAGAAGAAAATAAACACAACCCTAGGTACACTGTAAAACTTTGCTTTAAATTTACAGCTAATTTTTAACAGTATTATATTGTATTTTCATAAAACAGTAACATTCTGTAAATTTTACAGAATGTCTGTAAATATACAGTAGTTTTCTGTTTTCAGCCCGTTTCACTCGTAATACAGTATAATACTGTAGAAGCATTGCATTATGGGATTGTTTTTTTTTTTTTTCATGCTCATTTCAAATTTCTAGGCCTAGCATACATTTTAGCTTCTCTCCCAACACTTTTAGTGTTTCACGTCGACTCTTCACGGTTTAATGTTATCATTAAACGATATTTGAGTGAATATAGTGTGCAGTTTTAAGCTTTCGAAGCGTCAGTTTGCCTGAGACGCGGGATGACCGGACTCCGCTGCTGAGAAGACGGAGATGTTATTTTCCGCCTGATTAATCAAAACGTTTGTGCCCGTGTCGAAGACGGATAAACGATTGTTCGGCTGAGAATACAGTAAGTCACTCTTTTCTGGAGCTTTTCGTTCACGTTTTTACTTTGTCATGAATTGTTTGATCTTGAAATGTTAAACTTCTCATGAGCAAACAGTTAACGTTGCTCTGTTCTCAGCGCTTCATGCAGTAACACTGATGTTTCATCTTATAGACAAATCTAAGTTATTCTTACAACCTGATTTATTTATTTTTTCTCATTTCAGTCTGAATCATCTGATGCAGCTCCATTGTTTACGTAAGTGTTGTGCTTAGTTTCACGTGTATCAGGTTTATGATAAAAAATTCAGTGAATAAACAATTATCTTGTCAGTTATTTTAAGCATTATTTTAAGATGCATCTTTTCTGAATTGTAACAGGACACATTACTGAGATCATATGCTTAGCTGTGAGTCCTTGTGTTCACAAGAATGCTATGGTGAATGAATGCACAATATTCACTTCTCTCTCTCTTTGCTTTTCTGCTTTTAGGCTCTTTGACATACACCCTAATCATGGCTCAAGAACCAGAAAGGGGGGGGAATTGCCTTCTGTGAAATATGGTTTTGTTAACGTAAGTATTGCAACTAATTTCACATGTGATGTAATCAGGTTTATGGCAAAGAATGGACTACTTGCACTCTTACATTTTGAAATAATACAACTTGCCTATTTCTGCTTAGTGATCGATGCTGCAGTATGTGTGAGACCTGATGAATAAGATCAAAACAAACCTTCATTTATTTTTATTAAATATGTTAATCCCTATTTTTCATTGACAATCATTTCACTGTGTGTAATTCACTCAATTCTTAGTATTCAAATTCTTAATATTTAAAGTATATTTGTCAGTCCGCTGCCAGTGCGTTACTGTTTAAAGGGTTAGTTCACCCAAAAATAAAATTTCTGTCATTTACTCACCCTCATGTCATTCCACACCCATAAGACCTTTGCTCATCTTCAGAACACAAATTAAGATATTTGTGATGCGAGAGCTTTCTGTCACATATCACAGAGACACATGGATTACTTTAACAATTGGGTTTCCTACCATTCTTGACCTTGAATGTGTAAGTTGTGCTGCTGCCTATGAAGGAACAGAAAGCTCTCAGATTTCATCAAAAAAATATCTCCATGTGTGTTCCAAAGATGAACAAAGGTCTTACGGGTGTGGAACGACACAAGGGCAAGTAATTAACAACAAACACTGTTAGACATTTCTGTAATTTCTACAGTTATTTACCATATATCAACCAGTATTATACTGCTAATTCTCTTTACGGTAAATAACTGTGATTCCCTTTGCATCATGGGAATTTTCTGTGACGTTACACACTACATACAGCGATTTACTGTATTTTTAAAATTTGCAGTATACTACTGTATTTACTGTAACGGATCCTCTGGCCCCATTTTTTTATTTTCCTCTTTTTGTACATTTGGTTTGACATTATTTACCTTACACCGCGTGTCTACAACGATAACAGCCCGTGGCTGTCTTTATTGGACACATTGAAGCTACCGGACCTTTACAAAAATGCAAACCTGTCCCTTGTGTCAGAAATAGCTCGAGCGCTTGGACTCGGACTCGCAGTACCGTACATATAACGGGGCATCAGTAACGTTATACTGTCTGGGATTTGTTGTGTCGCGCCGGAGCATTCAGTACAAACAGTGATTGTAATGGGTTCTGTCTTTTGTTGAATCGCGTCGTTCGCGTCCGGGTAGAGACGGAACCAGCGCGGCAGCGCCACAGTCTGCGGCCGGTGTACTGATGCACCCAGTGAAGACTTATTATCCCCGAGAGAGAGAGACCAGCAAACAAGGTAAAAAAAAATCTTTACCACGGTAAACTGCGTTATCGTTTCATTTGACAAAAGATTAGTTAGATTATGGAATTTAATATTTACTACAATTTATGTATGCGTGTTTTAAAGGTCTCAACTGCAACAAAGCGCCGGTGACTGCTAGCAAGATTTCTGAGGTAAGCTGTAGCTACTCATATTGTTACTTAAATGACTTAACAAAAGCAATGTTTTCTGCCTATTTTATTGTAATACTGGTTTAAAAGTGCGCCACAGCGACATTTTGCGGGCCACAAAGTTCATTGTCATTGTCCGTAGTATAGCTGAAGCACAGCTAATGCATCAGTCACTAGCATTGTTGAATTAGCAATATGTGAAGCAAGCAGTGGATTCACTGGTGCAGACTAGGTAGCATTATACATTTGCTAACTTTTTTATCGAATAAGTGACTTTGCATCATTTCAAACATTTTATTTATTACATAGCAAATGAACCAATCAGAAGATGGACCATTTTCTATGTTCAGTCTCACCAGATTACATTTATCCAGGTAAGCACTGCATTACAACTCTCACTAAATCATTCATACCAAATTTAGCATTCTAAACAACTTTAGTTTATACTTTTGAATTATTTTGATCTTTTATTAGGCCGAAGACTCTACCATTGCAGTCCCAACTGACCAGGAAGGTCCTCATATCAGCGCACAGGTGGGTTAACTACTGTAGGGAGGAGAAAAATCATCACATAATGATTTCTTGCATGCGTCTTACTGTGTATTTATCTCACACAGCTTCCCCTTCCCTCCAGACAGGCTGAAATTGGCTAAATCGTCGATTACAATCTTTCTCTCTATGGATCTCAGCATTTTTGGACAGAATTTAGGATATGTAAGTATTAAAGGGGGGGGTTGCATGCGATTTCACTTTTTTAACTTTAGTTAGTGTGTAATGTTGCTGCTTGAGCATATCTGCAAAGTTACAGCGCTGAAAGTTCAATGCACACGGAGATATTGTCTTTTAAAGTTATGGCATTTTATTGCCTACAAAAACGGGTGGTTTGGACTACAATGAGCTTCTTCCCGGGTTGGTGACATCATAAACCCTTGCTATTAACATAAACACTGCCCCCGGGAACACGCAACAAAGTTGGTCATGTGGCGCAGCATAATGAAAGCGGAAGAGTTGTTTACACCGAACGCGAGCTGCGCGACGCGACGCGTCAAAAGATATAGAACCCCTTATAATCTCTGATATTTTCTACACTGGATGCGGTGCTGAAGACAGCTTCCTCAATCTACACGAGTTTAATGCTGGATTTACACAAAGACTTTTACTGAAAGATGAAGCAGTTCCCACTTTAAAAGCAGAAGCTGCTGTTTATCAGCCCCAAACTGTAAGTACGTTTTATTGTTTGTTTTTTAAACGTAATGTTATAGTTCTGTTGCTATTTTTAATGCATCTAGGACGTATACAAAGAGCAACTCGTTTTTGCTAGCCAGTTAGCTAAATTCTAGTGCAACAAACACCAACAAACTTCTATGTTCATAGACAAACAGTTGTTCATGCAATAAATTAAACGCTACCTTTACAAAAATGCGACTACTCAGGCATGTATTTACTACAGGAAAGCTTTAATCAGGATAAAACTGTATATTGAAAGCTAACAAACAGCAGTGACAGCTTATCTAAACACTTTGACACAAATACTAAATGAAATACCATTCATAAACATCCTTCAAAAGCCGCGATTGCAGAGGTTCTACTTTTTCCTCTTAATCTGGGTCTGATTCGGCTGAATTTGATACAGCAATGTAGGCGCTATTATTTACTTTCCACCTAAGCGCGTAACTACGAATGGTAAGGGGCGTGGCGTTTCCGGACGCTTCAGCGAATCACGACAGACTGGGCCAGTAACCAACCTGCTGACCAATCTGAGCACATTGCGTATGTCGGAGGGAGTGGCTTCATAGAAGCAGGAAGTCAAACGAGCCGTTCATATGACAGTGGAAACAGAGGTGTAGAATTAAGATAAAATATATGAAAAATACAGCATTTTTTAAAAAAAACGAAGCATTAAGACATGTTAAACTGTGCCCCCAAAACACAATCAAGCCTAGAAAAAAAAACATGCAACCCCCCCTTTAATATAATGTGGCATAATTTAATTTACAGTTCAGCTGAAATTTTTGAATATGCTATTGACAAAAAGATGTTACTTAAATATATATATATAAATATTCTTAAAGGGTTAGTTCACCCAAAAATGAAAATAATGTCATTAATTACTCATCCTCATGTCGTTCCACACCCGCAGACCTGCCAACATGTACGCATTTTGCGTACCAAGTACGCATTTTAACCTCAAAGTACGCTGGTACGATTTGTCACTCTATACTACGCAAAAACCCGGTGAGTCCTCTGTGCGTGCGTAAAATTCAAATCCAGCAAAAGAAAGAGTTTGACCAATCATATCGCTGGGTTCATTTCCCCAAATAGCAAGCGGGGATGATTGGCAAATGCATACGGCCTATCAATAAAAAGAGACCGCAAATCAACAGCAACACAAAATCCCGCGCGATCCTCCTTCCACTCTTGCAGTCTCTGTGACTGAATTCTCAGGCGAGGACAGTACAGCAGTCACGGTACTTCTGACTCCTGAGGTAAACGGGTATAAAATGCTCAAGTAATGTTGAACAACAAATCTAAATAAAATTGAAATCGCTATATGGCTTAGTGATTATGAAAGTGCTGTGATGTGTATACTGACTGACAAGAGCGAGTCTGGCGAAACAGGCGTTTATTTATTTATTCTCAGTGTTGAGAAACGTATAGCCTACATGTTGCGTTATTGTGTTAATACTAACTAAAGTACCTAATTATGTTAGATAGCCTACTTATTTTGTATGAAAACTAGCACATTAGTTACTTATGCATTTAAAAGCACCGTTGTCTCAGTGCTGCGCGAGCTCTCTCTCATACACACAAACGCGCGCAAGCACAGAGAGGGAAGATCATTGTAAAATGAAAATTGCCGTGGTTTAAAATTGTTCTTGTTATTTGTTCGTGTTTTTAAGATTCGGTAAGACTCTTTAGTTAACATAACCCCTCGTTTTATAACTAACTTCTTTATATTCTTGAATACTCGATTCGTTTTGCACTTATGGGGGTAACACTTTACAATAACAGTAACGTACATGAATAACCATGAACTAATACCTGAATTAATAGTTACTTCAACATGAACCCATGTTTAGTTAAGATATGAACTAATGAAGAGTGATCCTTAACTACGACAGGAGTCATAGGGATTCATGCATGAAAACAGAAGCCTTAACTATGCGTTAATACATGTTTGATAATTAATGCATTAATTAACATTTAGGGTAAACTAAATCAAACAGTCTCTATAAGAAGGAATAATACATATTTGGACTTTGAAATAAATTTAAACAATTTATTATTGTCAGAATTTAAACTACTGACATCAGCAGCTTCATTATAAACATCACTGAAAGGCACAGGATTAGTTTGCCATTATTTTCACATCCTCCTTATCAAACATATAAAATACTAAATACACTATTTATCTTAAAAGGTCTTAATCTGTTTTGTGATATTCTTTCCTATCAAACTAAACTACTGTGTCTTACATCAGTTCCTGAGGAATCGGTTCCCAAAAAAATAACCAAACAGGAAACATGAACTAAGGTAAGGGAGCGTTTGCTGGTATCAGATTCAGAAGTTCACTCTCCATCCAGACGCAGGCCGTGATCATACTGTACCTCAATTCTCTGACTTTTTGAAAAGTCACTCAACATCACTTAACTGGGCTGATTACTTATAGTTGTGTTAGTACATGTGTACTTGATAGTAAGTTAATGATAATCATGAGCTGAATTTGGTAAGTAGTTAACAGTGAATTAATTATGATTGTGCCCCCTCAAGTAAAGTCATGACATAAGTATACATTAACAAACCATTAGTTGATGTTAGTATATGCTTAGTTAATAATGAGTTAATTATGATTGTGCCCCCTCAAGTAAAGTCATGACATGATGCACATATCACACATCATTAACTAATATATGAATAAATACTATAGAGTGCCATCCTTATGCCATCCTTATTCCTTTACATCCTAAACAGTTTCTGTACAAAAAAAACTAAAATAAAAAGTATTTGTATTTTATTTTTATTTATATAATTAAACATATATGGACTTGAAAGCAAGCCATAAACATACCTGTAAAGACACACATAAGGCACATTTACATGTAAAATAGCGCGCGACCACAAGCTAATGCTAATCAAAGCATATACATTTAAATGACAAAAATACAAATACAGTTAATAACTGCACATAACCTCCTGAAAATCCCAATAAAACATACATGTAAATATGTTTTTAATTATTAATTCGGCTTACCAAAGCAGTCAACATTTATTAGTTTAAAATGCCAGCAACACAACAAACGCGCCAAGAGAACACCTAGCGTGCGCCACTAATGAGTTTCCCGCCAGAAACAAACCCTACATACTTTAGTTCCGGGAATAAACTATGACTATTTATCTATGACTAAATATAAATGAACTGTAAAAATCAGAAAACAGTTTAGATCAAATTAAATTTATTAGTGGTAGTTAGTCTATTTTCCACATTTGATTAGACAGATCTATGTAATTAATGGCTAAATAATCATGTGCCATTGCAATTATTTGTCACAAAGCTGCAGATGGCAGATTATGATATTACAGTGTAAATTATGACAGTATTAAATCACGTTTAATTCAAATTCAGAGTACTTCTTGTTTACTCTTATGGAGGCTGATTTATTTAGTTTACCCCTAAATGTTAATTGATGCATTAATTATCAAACATGTATTAATGCGTAGTTAAGGCTGCTGTTTTCATGCATGAATCCTTATGACTCCTGTCGTAGTTAAGGATCACTCTTCATTATTTCATGATTAGTTCATATCTTATCTAATCATGAGTTCATGTGGACGTAACTATTAATTTAGCCATTAGTTCATGGTTATTCATGTACTGTTATTGTAAAGTGTTACCCTTATGGGTCCTGTCTATTCACTGTTTACTGTTTTCTATAATATGTTTGTATTGGCTAACCTTTAATCAGCGAATGTTTGTCTTGTTCAAATACAGCATGTTACAAATAGATACCTTTTTTTCTGTGGGATTTATATCCAATATTATTCCAATATCCAAATATTTTAGCATATTTGGATATTTGAATAATAAATTAAGTATTTTAAATGAATCACGTTTACTCTTTTCTAAGGGTTTCTTAATTTTAGACTAGTTTTCATTACAAAACCTGTGTAAAGGACTCAACTGTCAGGTTAGTTGTATGTAAATAGAGCCTACTTGAAATTGCAAACACAAATTTTTAGTCCATATTAAATATGTGAATGTGATTCACTTGTGGTTGTCAGTTTGTATAAGCACACATTATGCAATGCAATATTAATCATGAATAAAAAAAATGCTTTTGAGCAGGTGTAGTGAAATTTTTAATTGTGTCAAATTATAAAACTTTAACAGTCAAAATTAGATTAACGAAGATGGGTGTGTGTTTGTGCTTTGTGTACTGTATTCTCAAAAATATAAAAAAAATATATGACACATATGAAAAATGTTTCGAAGGTTGGCAGGTCTGCACCCGTAAGACCTTCGTTCATCTTCAGAACACAAATTTAGATATTTTAGTTGAAATCCGATGGCTCCGTGAGGCCTTCATAAGGAGCAATGACATTTCCTCTCTCAAGATCCGATTTCAACCGGCTGAAATCACGTGACTTTGGCGCTCCGAACCGCTGATTCGACACAAAAGATTCATAACGCTCCAAAGCTTCCTGAAGCAGTGTTTTGAAATCGGCCATCACTAAATAAGTCGTTATTTTGTTTTTTTTTTGGCACACGAAAAATATTTGTCACTTTATAATATTAATATTGAGCCACTGTACTCACATGAACTGATTTAAATATGTTTTAGTACATTAATGGATCTTGACAGAGTAAGGGTCATTGCTCCCTATGCAGGCCTCAGAGATCAGATTTCAACAAAAATATCTTATTTGCGTTCCAAAGATGAACGAAGGTCTTACACGTGTGGAACGGCATGAGGGTAAGTAATAAATGACACAATTTTCATTTTTGGGTGTACTAACCCTTTAAGTTATAGTAAAAAAAAAAAAGATTTAAAAACGGAGGTTAAAAATAATTTGACACTAATATGGAATTCTCTCCTTTCTCTCTCTCTCACTCATGTTTTTATATAGTGTTAGAGCCTGGATCTCCTTTGAAGGACTGAGTACATTTGTTTTCGTGGACAGACCAGGAAACATTTTGATGTTGTCAGTCAATCTTTGGAGAAGTTCATTTATTTCCAAAGGTGGACAAAAACAGTGCGTTGTCTTTTTTTTTTTTTTTTTTTTTTTTTTTTTTTCAATTTAGAGGAGATCATTCATAATAAGAATAAATGTTTCTTGAACAGTCTTCTTTCAAAAACATTAAGACACTTAAATACTTTTGGCCACCAGTGTACATTCATCAAATTTTGGAAATAGTGAAATGATTTTGAAAGTGGGGTTATGTGTCAAATTACAGTCTGCTAACTGTTACAAATTACAGTCTGCTAACCTAATGAGATTGAGAAAAGAACTGTTTTGTCCTGTGTTGGATATTTCATTTTTGACTGCTTAAAAATGTATTTATATTTTGCAGTTTTATGAATGCAATTTTTGATATTTAATTATAATATGTTTTGACAATAAGCTAAACAACCATTGACTTTACATCATTTTATGTTTTTAACATAATGCATGTAGTGAAGGACAACACATAATGTGTTAATTTATGTGTGTTAATGTGTTAATTTAACACGTTTACACATCTTTGTGCTAACCTTTTTGACACATTTATTTTGTTACAAACAATAACAGCTTAATGAGTTAAAATTAACACAAAAAATGTTGTCCCTAAACTCTCCCATTAATGTGTAAAAAAATTCATTTTTAACGCATCCTTTCCAGGATTGGCAGACTGTTTATTTTGTGATATATATGCAATGTTTTAAATAAAAAATAAAATGATATTTTTTAATAATTTTGTGTGAATTGTATCTCAGTAGTACTTAATTAAATTAATTCTATAATTCTATATAAAAATTATGAAATCTATATTTAGGACATATAATTACAGTAGTGTACTGATTACCTGGGTTTTTTACAGTAATTGCACCGCATTACATAATTACATTATCATGTAGTTACTGTAAAACTGAAATACGGTTATAGTACTGTAAATCTTAATTACAGTAACTTACTGGCAACCCCTTGAAATGTCTAACAGTGAACCCTTAAACTAACCCTTAAAGATTAAATATTTAACATTGCTAAATGTCTTGAGGCAGGTACCATTTATTTAACTATTTTAAAAGACCAACACACACAAGCTTGTACTTATCGTTACTTTATTAAATTAATTAAAATGTAAATTCAACAGGTATAAAATATGAGAAAAACAGTAAGAGAAAAACAGTTAATGAGAAGATGAGCACTGGACTGCAGCAGGTTAGTGGTGTAAATTGGTGAGCTGAATGCTTTTACCAGAAACTCCCGAGATGTAATACGACATACAATGCGGAAGCTGTTGTGAATATAGTCCATTCAATAACTTTTCTGAAGTGCTAATTGGATATTTCAATTGAATGCAATCACATGCTTAGGCATTTGAAATGCAATGGTGCATATATTCACAATATCCATTACTGTTTTCTCTCTCTCTTTTTTTTCTTCTCTTTTTCTTCTTTTATAGGTACTTTGACATCAACCATGAACACGGCACAAGAAGAAGAGAAAGTGACTTCCAAGACTGGCAACACTGTGCAAAAAAGGAACAGTACTGAAAAACTTGTAGGCCTACTATTTGTTTTTACTCCACATTTGGAAAAATGTTAAAAGTAAGTAAGATTGCTGTATTGTTCATTGTTTACTGTTGATTGCATTTAAAATATTGACCTTTCAACGTTGCAATTTTCTTCTTTTTAAAAATAAAAGTTTTAAAACTCAGAGTATGTTGCTTTCCATTTCCTTTGCCATAACATAACAAAAGTATATTTTTAATGATTTAATGACATATATAAGTACAGTATGATAGCTGTATAAATGCAGTTAATAGCTGTAGATAAACAGTATAATACTGTAAGAGTACATATTACAGCAGGATACTGTATTTGGTAATTACAGTACTATACTGTAAATGTTGTTTACAGAAGTAGTACTGTAAAAATACAGTAAGTGGCTGGCAACCCAGCTGCCAGTATTTTACTGTAAATTTACAGCGAAAAGTTTTACAGTGTATTTATTTGATACAGTGGCTAAATTAACAAGAAATAAAGCTTCAACTTCTGATGTTTCCAAAGAGCACAGCAGCAACGACTTTATGAACTTCTTTACTTGCAAGATTGATAATATTATAGAGAAAATTATAACCATGCAACAGTCTACTACAGTATCGTGTCAGACATTGCATTGTAGTGTCCCTGAGGAAAAATTTATTTCATTTACTGCTTTAGGAGAGGAAGAATTGTCTAAACTTGTTAAATCATCAAAATCAACAACATGTATGTTAGACCCTTTACCAACTAAGCTATTGAAAGAGATGATCTATTGAAGTCATAGATCCCCTTCTTAATATTGTTAATTCATCTTTGTCATTAGGATACGTACCAAAAACTTTTAAGCTGGCTATTATTAAACCTCTTATTAAAAAACCACAACTAGATCCTAAAGAATGTCAATTACAGGCCGATCTCAAATCTCACTTTTCTGTCAAAAATATTAGAAAAGGCAGTTTCATCGCAACTATGTTCCTTTTTAGAAAGAAACAATATCTGTGAGGATTTCCAGTCAGGATTTAGACCGTACAGTACTGAGACTGCTCTCATTAGAGTTACTAATGATTTGCTTTTATCATCAGATCGTGGTTGTATCTCTCTATTAGTGTTACTAGATCTTAGTGCTGCATTTGACACTATCGATCACAATATTCTCTTAAATAGACTCGAAAACTATGTTGGCATTGGAATTGCATTGGCATGGTTCAAATCATACTTATCTGACCGTTATCAGTTTGTAGTAGTAAACGATGAGATATCATATCGATCACAAGTTAAATATGGAGTACCGCAAGGCTCAGTACTAGGACCATTGCTTTTCACTCTGTACATGCTACCCTTGGGAGATATCATTAGGAAGCATGGCGTTAGTTTTCATTGTTACGCTGATGATACTCAGCTCTATATTTCTTCACGCCCTGACGAAACTTACCAATTCACAAAATTAACAGAATGCATAGCTGATATAAAAAAACTGAATGACCAGTAATTTCCTACTACTAAATTCAGAAAAAACAGATATTCTAATTTTTGGATCAAAATTTAACCAAACTTATTCACGTAATAACCTAGAATATTGTCTAACACTTGATAGCTGCTCTGTTAAGTCTTCGTCGTCAGCTAGGAACCTGGGCGTGCTCTTTGATACCAATCTTTCATTTGAAGGCCATGTTACTAGCATCTGTAAAACCGCTTTCTTCCATCTTAAAAATATATCTAAACTACGACATACAGTACATTCCAAAAGTTTGGAACCACTAAGATTTTTAATGTTTTAAAAGGAGTTTCGTCTGCTCACCAAGGCTACATTTATTTAATTAAAAATACAGTAAAAACAGTAATATTGTGAAATATTATTACAATTTAAAATAACTCTTTTCTATTTGAATATATTTCACAAAGTAATTTATTCCTGTGATGGCAAAGCTGAATTTTCAGTATCATTACTCCAGTCTTCAGTGTCACATGATCCTTCAGAAATCATTCTAATATGCTGATCTGCTGCTCAAGACACATTTAATGTGTACAATTGTACAAAATATTTGTGTACAATATTTTTTTCAGGATTATTTGATGAATAGAAAGTTCAAAAGAATAGTGTTTATCTGAAATATAATCTTTTGTATAATTATAAATGTATTTACTGCCACTTTTGATTGATTTAATGCATCCTTGCTGAATAAAAGTATTCATTTCTTTAATTTATTTTCAAAAAAATAAAAATTCTTACTGACCCCAAACTTTTGAACGATAGTGTATAATGCTACAGAAGCTTTGTATTTTAGATAAATGCTGTTCTTTTGAACTTTCTATTCATCAAGGAATCCTGAAAAAAAAAAAAAAAAAAAAAAAAAGTACACAACTGTTTTCAACATTGAAAATAATCATAAATGTTTCTTGAGCAGCAAATCAGCATACTAGAATGATTTCTGAAGGATCATGTGACACTGAAGACTGGAGTAACGATGCTGAAAATTCAGCTTTGCATCACAGGAATAAATTACTTTGTCAAATATATTTAAATAGTACACAGTTATTTTAAATTGTATTAATATTTCACAATATTACTGTTTTTTACTGTATTTTTAATTTAATAAATGTAGACTTGGTGAGCAGATGAAACTTCTTTTAAAAGCATAAAAAATCTTAGTGGTTCCAAACTTTTGGACTGTACTGTATGCTCTCAATGAAGAATGCAGAACAGTTAGTTCATGCGTTCATGACCTCAAGGTTAGATTACTGTAACGCTCTACTGGGTGGTTGTTCCTCCCGCTTGATAAATAAACTACAGCTCGTACAAAATGCAGTCCTTACTAGAACTAGGAAGTATGACCATATTAGCCCAGTTCTGTTGTCACTGCATTGGCTTCCTGTTAAACATTGTAAGTAATTAACAAGATTTTAAAATCTATACGAAGCACTAAATGGTTTAGCCCCCACAGTACCTAAGCAAGCTCTTCATGCATTATAGTCCTTCACGTTTATTGCGATCTCAGAATTCAGGCCAGCTGATAATACCTAGAATATCAAAATCAACCGCAGGTGGTAGATCCTTCTCCTATTTGGCACCTAAACTGTGGAACAACCTTCCTAGCATTGTTCAGGATGCAGACACACTGTCAGTTTAAATCTAGACTAAAAACGCATCTCTTTAACCTGGCATACACATAACACATTATATATTTATATTTTCAAATCTGTTAAAGGATTATTAGGCTGCATAAATTAGTTCAGCCGGAACCGGGAACACTTCCTATAACACCAAATGTACTTGTTACATCAGAAAAAGAATGGCATCTATGCTAATATTAGTCTTTCTGTTTATCCCAAGGTTTACCGTAGTCAACCGGATTCGGGGCCGTTTCCGTTGACAGCAGCCCTGTTTCAGCAGAGATCAAGTCGACTAGATCATCCATTGTGAAGACATCATCAACACGACAGCCAGTGCCACAGTTTCCTCAAAATTATAATCACGACTATTAATCATGTTTATTCTATCGAAAGAGTAATGTAACTATGGCTATTTTGCAAGTTCTTTACCAACCTACACTTCACCCAAAAGGCCTGTAGGTGGCACAAAGACTTAAATTTAACCAACTATGATAACTTCGTTAGATGGTAAATCAATACAAAACATGGTTTTGGTGAGCGCTTTGTAATATGTATTCACATTAGATTTTAAAGCAACACAATTCATTTGCGAACCAGATTCAAATTGCCCGGCAAATTCGTAAAGCCAAGAAAAATCATTTCTAGCCGATAAACATTATGAAAACTGGTAAAACCTTTAGGAACTTCAAAAGATAAAACAGCAAAATTCCTAATATTACTTCCAATATTTCCAAATTATATTCATTTTCATAGAGCGGGCCAATATCGTGATGATTATTTAAAATCAATCGAGAGAAGCAGATATCGTTATCGTGATAAAATACGATTAATCGTGCAGCCCTAATTTAATTTAATTTGACTTGACATTTGATATTCAACAGTATCCTTGGCATTTATTCAACAGTGCTTTTGATCTGTCTGCATTGACACTATTCTTTAAAAGGAAAAATTATATACCAATTATCAATGTAAAGCTGCTTTGACACAATCTGCATTGTAAAATAAATAAATAAAGGTGACTTGACTTCTAGCTGTCCAGCAGGGAATGTTTATGAGAATTGAGGATGAGACATCTGATCGACATGAACAGTTTTGTTTGTTTGTATTGTTTTTGTGTATGTATCGTTTAGGTAACTAAAACTAAAGACTAAGTTCATGTCTGTGCTGCAAGATTTTGACCTTCCTTCTAGGTAGAAAATGCACTAGCACTACTCTTTGTTTTGAATCTACACTCTCAACCATGGTTTGGTAAGAAAGTATTGGCCAAGAAAATAAATGCAAATGTAAGTGTATACTTCATTCCCTTTTACCACCAACACGTTCATCATCAAAATAGAAAAATTGTCAGAGTTGCCATACCGCCTACTGACTGAATGATTTATTGAGCCTACAAATTCCTGGTTGATTCACTGTGAATAAAAGGTTTCCACAGCAAGTTGTTATCTGAGCGAGAAATCTCCGCTGGCCCGCTCGTACCGGGGGCTCGCTGCAAACGTGTCAACCCACCGCTGCTGATTTATGGCATGTCATATCAGATGGTGGAAATGCCCAAGGAATGAGGCTGAAGTGTGAATGTCTTTCAGCGGGGGGTTTGAGGAGGATAAATTAACAAGTCTCTCTGAGTTATGAAAGAGCGGTGGCCATCATTATGAAACAACGTACGCTCTTGCGCTGTGTACGGAATCCTGATGATTCTGTCAAAGGTGCGCAAAGTTATGTTGCTAGCTAAGCATATCTGATCACTGTTTTTGATGGATACCAAGGCAAAGAAAGGAAAGACAAGAACTTTAGTTTGTAAGTTATTGCTTTGGATTGAGTTGTTGGAAAATGACATCCTGGGGTGCATTTCCCAAAGCGAGCTATGGTCGCAAGTTTCGTTGTTACCAATAGAGTTCAACTGGACTTACGACCATGGTTCACCAAAGATGCTTTCGGGAAACTCACCCCTGAATGGGTCAGCCAAATAAAGGTGGTGTTTTATAGTGTGTTTGTGCCTGTACACAATGTGGTTTCAGAATTATCCGTAGACATCCAGGAATCAAAAATCAATTTAAGGTTATTCATCTGAGCCGAAATTGATTTCATCTCCAGCACTTAAAGCAGTTATTAGCACTTTCCCTTACACTAGATAATTGAACCAGAATGTTTTTGGAGTTGTATTGGCTCACTTCTCATTGTAAAGTTGCATTTTGTTGTTTCGGGCTACCGAAGCATGGTATGCTTGTAGTAACAGTAGTTTGAGTGATTCCCATTAGCTAAATCATTGCATGGAATTTCCACATGAAATCAACATATCAACTAATCAACATCCATAACCACATGAAAGCAACATATACAAATCAACAGTAATCCACACAGGCAAGAGAGAGCACATGATTAAATTGGCCTACCTGAGATAAGAAACACCTGGAAGTAATTAACATGAACAGAAAAACTACAAGGACCACAAAAGAACTACAAAAGAACATGAACTGCAAATTACAAAATAAAAAACATGACAAAGTACAGAATCCTACGGAGCCCCGGACATAACATGCAGGAAAAAATAGTAGGCTAAATTGTGCGCACGATTTAGTAAATCGAGGGAATGAAATAGTAAATTGTGCGCACAATTTATTTATTTTTTTCTTGCATATCGTGTGGAGCTCCATAGAATCCTGACACTATTTAGTGTTTTAAGAGAATAATAAAATGCATTTATTTAATAGGGACAATGCATGCTAATAAACTTTCAGTAAAAATTTCAAAATGTGAACATACCATATTATAGAAACATTACTAATTTACATCCATAGTACCTGCGATCTTCATCATTAGGGTATTTTGCTGCAGAGGAACTTTAACTGTGTTGTACTCTATTTTTTGCTTTTTCAGCCACAAGCTTTTGCACTTTAACAACATACTTGTGTGTACTTCTGTACTAGTACACTGCACTGAAGTGTGCTTTCAGTTTGTGTCCACTCATTAATCTCCCTTGACTTCAACAAAGCCCTTCACCACAGCCATAATTACAGTACCTCATATTAGTCAAAGCACCTTCAACAAAGAGCCACTTGTGAACTTTTTAGCATTGCTGAATGTCGGCGGGGTGGTGAGACGGGTCATTTAATGGGATGCTAAGGTTTTCAGTCAGCCACAGGCCTGCAGCTGCTGAACGCCTCAGATGCCAAAACCATTAAAATGAGCTGGTGAACAGACGAGGATGAGATGTTCCTCATCAGAGAAAAGGTTAACTCCAAGAGCTGAGAGCGTTGTCATAATCCCAGATCTTGTTAATTTAAGAAAAGCTGAACAGCTCAACTACATGATGCTGTCTCCAAAAGCAGACCTAGTAATGTCTTAATGATCATTTGAAACACATGGGACCCCAGGCCACTGATTAAATAAACCTGCTTTGGAGAAACCATGTGAATGAATGCATGTCTTAATCTCTCAGCGTGTGCTTGACTTTATTAAGTGACAGGGGCAGGCGAACGGTCAAAATTGTTAAAAGCTTTAATTAAATTCCTAAGATATATACAGTACTGAACTAGTCTCCAAATAACAAGCTGTTAGTCACAGCTTTACATTATGAGACTTTGAGATAGAAGTAGTTTTTTGAATAGTTTTTAAAGCATTACAGGAGGAATCATAAGGACTCAAAACTTTGTCCTTGATCTTCAGAGATTATTTTAATGAATAATAAAAGCAGAATAGCTTTCAGAAGTCAAAACTTCTTCCCCAGATCAGTGATAAAGTAAAATGTGTTAAAATGTGTGAATGTTTGTGCTGCCACTCTGAAGAGCCATCTGAAAAATACAATGGTATGAGTAAATGATGACAGAATTATCATTTTTTTGGGTGAATTATCCCTTTAGAATTAACATGGATCTAAAACCAAATGCACACTTGATATCAGCAATACACACAGTTAAGACTCATTTGAGATCATCAAGGCTGTTTTAGAAGTTTGAAATGGTTTTAGATTTTACACACAGTATTTGAAATGTTTTCTTACAAATCTGGCAAGCAGGTACAGGCTGGAACATCCAAGATTGTTAAATCAGTCAAACATTTTCCTGGTAATCCCTAACCAATCGAATCCCTCTATGGCTCAAGGCCCAAATAAAACCATTTCATGTGTCTGTGTAGGTTTTATATCTAGATGCTTTTGCAGAAGTTGACAGCTGAGATTGAGATCAGACCTCAGAGCTCACCTCAATCAAATCCTCTGGAGTTTCACTCTCACATCATGCTAAAGATTTCCAGGCAAGGTCACATGGAGTTTTGTAGTTCTCTGTCAGTTTTAGTCAGGGCTCAGAGACCAGCGGCTTTGGGAACGCACAAGTTAAACATGAATACTTCTGCTGCAGTGCCACCTGTCACCCGACTGCTGGCATTTCACCAAGAAGAAAATCTCCTGGGACAGCGTCCTTACTGGCCTGAAATACAGCAGGGTTCTGGTAGAGCCCACAAAAAAAAGAAGAAGAAGAAGAAGAATATTCCAATTAAATTAACATATATTACATGTGTGATGCATACTGATATCAGAATATCTTGTTTCTTTTAATTACAGGCCCTTTTTTAAACGTAGGCATGACAGTTTAAAGATGCACAAATGCAAGTGCTTTTCACATCTGATACAATTACCTGCCTGAAAAAAGGATTAAAATTCAGCTGTGACAGATAATGGGAATGTTCTAATCCTCTGGGAACAAACATTAACTGATCTCGTGTCTGACTTTCCAGCAGGACTTGAAAGTGAAGTGCGTTTGGAGGCTGACATTTCGACTCAAAGCGACACCTGATTTGCAATTTGTATTAAACTCCAAAGTGACTCTGTGTCAAATGAGAATCTCTGTATGGTCATTAATCTACGCTTCCCCTGGCTAGTGTGGTGGAGAGAGGCCAAAACAAAAAAGCTCCTGAAGTTTGGAAACAAATCTGAAATGCAAATATGCTTTTAATAAGCCAGCAGGGAATATGCAGCATGTTTGGTGAAGCACACCTGAAGCTCGTCTGTGAGGGGAGAATTGTTTCATCATATGTGCCGAGAAGGCAGAGGTCACTAACAAATTGGACATAGCTGCAATGAGGTGATGAATGGTAAACAAACCTTCCCAGCCTCATTAGGAGTCAAGCAGTTTCGAAATAAAGACATGAAATGGGCAACATGCGTCTTGGTGTCATGTTCAATGGGAAGATCAGATCTCCTGTGTATGATGTCTATTTAGGCCCTTTTATCTCCAGTGGGTGTTTGTGAATGGAAGTGTAATTTTTCTATTGCTTTGCACTGGTGTACGGCATTGTGTCCTAAAGTTAATTGTGAACTGCTTAGTTCTGTCAGGTTAAATTTTATAAATAATAAAAATTGTCAACATTGTGGCATATTTCAGCATAGTCTCATAATCATATATTTCATAATAATATATTCCAGCATAACTTCATTCTCCACCCTGTATATTTCAACTGCTATGTCTCATTTGGTTGAAATACATGGGAGCCAGTGTCGTCAGTTATGTCACACTTAAGACATCGCCACTGGCCATCTGTCCAGGGTTTTTTCCTGCCTGCGGCCTAGTATGCTGGAATAGATTCCAGCATCCCCACAACCTTACACATGACAAGCGCTTTGGAGATTGAATGAATCGCAATTTTTTTTTTTTTTTTTTTCCTGAATGCAGAAAATGTCAGAACTTCGATGGAATAGCAAATTAAATTTTGGTCTTATATAGTATGACTTCATAAGACACAGTATATGGTACATGTGTCATATTCTTTTATTCGTTTTTATTTGTCCTTTTTGGAGGTTCACAGATAAGCATACCTATGTGAAAAAGAAGTACACTTTAGCATACTTTAAAAAGAGTACTTATTATGGAAATATACTTTAAAGCTGCAGTCCGTAAGTTTTGCCTCTTTGTCGCCATCTCTGTTCGAAACCTGCAATTGCAGTTATTTGCGGAATTACCATCTTTACGTGGGTTATGCATCGGCACGGCTCCTCAGCATGCATGAATCTAATGTTTTGAGGAGAATGTGTGGCTGTCAGTCACCGCACCAGTGGATACTGTACAGGTACTTCGGAATCACCGGTTGTAGTCTTGGAAGTATGACCAAAATAAGAATTTTCACTGGAGAATGTCATCTGAACAAGTAAGTAACAAATCTGCCACTTTTATTCTGACCAGCTGAGAAAAAAAAAAAAAAGCATTACAATACCGTGCTACCAATAGTGATTAAATACAAATCTGATTCCAAAAAAGTTGGGACACTGTACAAACTGAATAAAAAAGGAATGCAATAATTTACAAATCACATAAACTTATATTTTATTCACAATAGAATATAGATAACATATCAGATGTTGAAAGTGAGACATTTTGAAATGTCATGCCAAATATTGGCTCATTTTGGATTTCATGAGAGCTACACATTCCAAAAGAGTTGGGACAGGTAGCAATAAGAGGCCGGAAAAGTTAAATGTACATATAAGGAACAGCTGGAGGAACAATTTGCAACTTATTAGGTCAATTGGCAACATGATTGGGTATAAAAAGAGCCTCTCAGAGTGGCAGTGTCTCAAGATGGGCAGAGGATCACCAATTCCCCAATACTGCGGCGAAAAATAGTGGAGCAATATCAGAAAGGAGTTTCTCAGAGAAAAATTGCAAAGAGTTTGAAGTTATCATCATCTACAGTGCATAATATCATCCAAAGATTCAGAGAATCTGGAACAATCTCTGTGCGTAAGGGTCAAGGCCGGAAAACTATACTGGATGCCTGTGATCTTCGGGCCCTTAGATGGCACTGCATCACATACAGGAATGCTACTGTCAGTGATGTAGTCGAGACCAGCTCATTCGAGTCTGAGTCAAGACCGAGTCCAGAGAAGGTCTAGTACGAGTCGAGACCGAGACCAGAAAGGGTCGAGTCCGAGTCGAGACCGAGACCAAAGAGGTCAAAGACAAGTTCAAGTTCACATAAGGTTGGGTCTGAGACAAGACCTAAAGAAATCTAAAAACCTAAAAGAATATGTATATGTTTGATGGAAACAATAAAATTGGTACCATACTCATCAAATATACCATGGCATGTACACTGTATTTTATTTACTTAGAGTGATATTGGTTTAAAAAATATTAGCTGGTGTAAAGGCAATTTGTTAGAAAAGATTTCCATTTTGAATAAATGCTGTTATTTTTAACATTTTAAATCAATCGACTGAAGGAACACAGCATGTTATGAAAAAAAAATATAAAGCAGCACAACTGTTTCCACTTTCCAACTTTAAAAATTAATCATCATATTAGAATGATTTCTGAAGGATCATGTGACACTGAAGACTGGAGTAATGATGCTGAAAATTCAGCTTTGCATCAGAAATTATATTTTAAAAGTACATTCAAATAGAAAACCATTATTTTAAATTGCAATAATATTTTTAAAATATATATTGCTGTTTTTGATTAGATAAATGCAGGCTTGATGAGCATAAGATACTTATTTCGTAATGCCGCATAAGCTAATAATGATAAAAAAAGGTAATATTCACGTCACCATTTCACCAGCCTACACATAATAGGCCTGTAGGTGGCACTTTGGCTTCATTAACTATGATAGTTTCATCAGGTGCTAAATGATGTATATTAAACACTAGCCTAAATTAATTGAATACTACTTACCATTAATGCGACCTCTCGCTTTGTGGTCAGTTAACATCCATTTTGTCAGCGATGCAATTTAATTTATAAAATGAGACAAACAGCAGAAATTGCTCATCTGTCCATTTAATATCCACTTCACGTTGTCTAATGAAATTTGAACTTGTTGTGCCAGCCAGATCATGATTGGTTGGGGTGTTAAACATGACTAACCGGCATTGGTGATTTATTATATATTTTACAATATAGAGATTTTTAATTGAATCGACACAAGCTTCCGTCTAGCCATAGGCACTCAGTGAAGGAACCATATATGGCTAGAGAAGTTTCGAACACTGTGGAAAATCAGTCAGTCGCACACGCACGCAACCCATAGCAACGCGTTATGGCAACGCCTCACACTGATGAATTTTCTGACTTTTGAGCGATTCGTTACTATTGTACACATTGTCATGTTAATTATAATTCAAATGCATTTTGTTTTATTGACCACAATATTATCATTGCTCTTTGCCCCCCAACATTAAAGGTACAATATGTAAAATCTTTGCAGTAAAATATCCAAAAACCGTTAGGCTAGTGTTATATATTTTGTCCAGCTGATTACAAACAATATCTCTAATGTTTTCAACTACTTGTAAATAATGAGAAAATTCCCATTCTAAACAGTGACACGGGGCAGTGCAGTCGCCTGTCAATGACGTCATTTACCTTTGTTACCGCCTTTACTGACGTAGAAACCACATGACAACAGTGCCGTGGACAAATGCGGAAGTAGTGTCCAGCAAACCACTAGCTTGCTTCAAGCAGTTCCTTATTTACTTCTTGCACGTTTTATGGTGGATTGTGTTACTTATTTATGGAACATAATTACTGTTTACCATCTGCCGCTGGTTCTGTCGACAAGGACAGCTCCCGTAAACTCATGACCGGAAAAGTGGAAGCGGCGCCGGCGACTGTGTCATAATAAAAGTCCCACTGCTCGTGAGGTGTGTATTGATCAATCGCTCCAGCTCCTCGTTCAGCTCCCGCAACACTCGGTCCTGCTCTGCTTCATACTACAGTAACATTAATAATCGCATCCACGAACATGAGTTCTTCCAGACTCCAATCCCTATTCTTTTGCACCGTCTGTTGAGATGGAGACCACATGTCCCAAGTTTCCGCTCTAAAACTTGGCGTCATCAAACTACGCCTTTGTTTTGAATAGGCTTCTAGCGACCTCTAGCGGAAAAAAATCACAAATTGTACCTTTAAGCATGACATATTTTGAATGGAACTCGACTGTTCTCGGGAATGAGTCTGAGTCCTAACCCTCTACCGCACGCATTATGATAAATCTATAAAAAAAAAAAAATATTTGACTCTTTTTCTTTTCTTAGAATGGCTTAACTTAAAGTGCTGTAAAAAAATTTTTGGAAAAAAATATTATTTTAAGGTACTTTATGATATGTTGCCATATGGCAACAACGTACAATAGTGGAAAAACTTAAAATAAGTGTAAGTGTATATAGTTCATATTTTTCCTCAGAAATGTTGTTTGTATTGAATCAACTAGTACTATTATAAGTTTTAGCAGTAATTATAAACAATACCTTATACTTATTTTCCAACATCTTGTGTTTTTCCATTCTATTTTGCTGAATAATGCTTTATATTCTTTAAATTTCACCTTTTTTCTGTATGAAACTTCAAAAAGCATTTTTTTTTTTTCCAAAGGTGAGACACATGTAGACATCACATTTGGTGCTCTTCACACTTACAATACACTTACAGCCACTTACACCTGCCTTTTTGAGACACCATGGTAGGGCAGTGGTTGGTCTGGGCCAGTACATGGCTGTGATGGCAGATCTCTGATGTTGATTTAATCCATAATACAAATGCCATGGTAGTCCTTAACATACGACTAATCAACATTATATCACTAGCATTAATGTTTTTATTGTTATAGCTTAACAGACTGCAGCTGATCTTTGCTAGCTATCTAACATATTATAATAATGCTATTCCATTATTGCGCAGTGTTGCCAATTTTCTCGATTTACCAAAAACTAATTTCATAAAAACATTTTTGAGTGGTGAATATGTCATCATACCTTACCTGAGATGATGTTAACATTTTTTTTGTGAATGTGACATGGGCAGGTCCTTGTTTGTTACTGACGTTTTAGTTTGCTTTCAGCAACTACCGACAAGAGATGGCAGTCTGTCAGATATCGCGTCACAGAAAAAAAATGCATGTCATGTGACTTAACCAAAGCACATCATTGGCTAAATTAAGGTCTTCTCTTACCAATAAAAAAAAATAGAATGTTCTCTTAAAGAGACGGTGGCAAGGAAATGAACATAAAGAGTATGTTGCCATATGGCAACACTATGCGGTAGAGGGCTAATATGCACAAGTATGAGTAAATTCCGAGTCAATATGCACACGAGTCGTTACAATATGGTCTCGAGACCGAGTCCAAGTCTCGAGTACTACAACACTGGCTACTGTAATGGAAATTACAACATGGGCTCAGGAATACTTCCAGAAACCATTGTCAGTGAATACAATCCACCGTGCCATTCGCCCTTGCCAGCTAAAAAAGTAAAAAAAAAGCCATATCTAAACATGATCCAGAAGCGCAAGTGTTTTCTCTGGGCCAAGGCTCATTTAAAATGGACTGTGGCAAAGTGGAAAATTGTTCTGTGGTCAGACGAATCAAAATTTGAAGTTCTTTTTGGAAAACTGTCATCCAGACTAAAGAGGACAAGGACAACCCAAGTTGTTATCAGCGCTCAGATCAGAAGCCTGCATCTCTGATGGTATGGGGTTGCATGAGTGCTTGTGGCATGGGCAGCTTACACATCTGGAAAGGCACCATCAATGCTGAAAGGTATATCCTTTTTTTGTAGAAAAACATATGCTCCCATCCAGACGTCGTCTCTTTCAGGGTTAACCTTGCATTTTCCAACATGACAATGCCAGACCAAATACTGCATCAATTACAACATCATGGCTGCGTAGAAGGATCCGGGTAGTGAAATGGCCAGCCTGCCGTCCAGATCTTTAATTTGGTGTATAATAAAGAGGAAGATGCGACAAAGAAGACCTAAGCAACTAGAAGCCTGTATTAGACCAGAATGGGACAACATTCCTATTCCTAAACTTGAGCAACTTGTCTGCTCAGTCCCCAGATGTTTGCAGACTGTTATAAAAAGAAGAGGGGGATGCCACACAGTGGTAAATTTAAAATCAACTTATTTTTCCCTTAAAATGATACATTTTCTCAGTTTAAACATTTGATATGTCATCTATGTTGTATTCTGAATAAAATATTGAAATTTGAAACTTCCACATCATTGCATTCTGTTTTTATTCACAATTTGTACAGTGTCCCAACTTTTTTGGAATCGGGTTTGTATAATAATCGCTTAGCTCATATCACATCAAACCGTGCAAATTATCATTATTGTTATACTGACTAAGTGTTACTAAGTGTTTTTAGTGTGTATTAGCGTTACCTGTAGATTTCAGTTTCTCTACAGTCTAATCTCCAATTGTACATTTGTCATACCATACATTCCGCTATCAAAATGATAAGTTTAATTATTCCAGCTGCTGTGAGAAAAGGCTATAAATGACCCGCCCCATATGCGATATAGCCTACTAGCTGGGACTCAATCTTTATGTAAAAAGACGTGACGTAATGACGCAAAGATGAACAGCAGCATGCTTGAATTTCCCGCAGAAACCAACCAGTACCACCCGAATTACAAAACATTATTACAAGCTTACCGTTGTGAATCGGGCTTAAGTAAGGAGATAGTTTTGAACACTGGCTGGCTGCATAGCATAAATGAGTACACCCCCTCTGAACATTGTTTTTGATCACTAATACAATTCATGGAAAGATGGCAAAACGAAATGTATTAAACATATACATAATACAAACTGAGAAATATGTCATTAATAGCCATAAAATAAGCAAATTAGCCAATTTTGTTTAAATTAAGTGTAGCCCTCTCACCAATAAATATGGCTCAAACATATGAGAATTATATCTAGGGGAACTAAATTAACAATAACCTGATGAGAGGCACATTTCTAAATTTACTCAATAAAAAAAAAAAAAAAAAAAAAGATCCTCCGATATCACTATAAGTGTTTTATAATTAGACAGTGGAAGTAGAAAAACAAACAAACAAACAAACAAAAAAATATCAGGATGTGAACTGAACAATAAACATGCATTTATTAAAACTGGAACTCTTTGAATCGTTGTTTTTTTCCTTTCTCTTCAAATGAAATTCAATCAATGAAATCACATAAACACAAATGCAGAAAATCACATTAAACCACAATAAACCCAAAGTAATGTATTCTACCCAGCTAGGATTTTAGTTTGTTCGTTGGCGCGCTATGTTGGAGCTCTTTGTAATTCGACACCACACTGAGTACTCACAGATCCAGAGAACGTGATTCCAGGAAATCATTCCCGATCCCAAATCAGGAAGCACAAAGGAAAGAACAGCAGCAAACTGGTGGCATCTAGCGACAACGATCAACATGCCCAGACGAACTTCTCCATCCACGAATGAATCCCGATTTGCCATGGCAACACAGCAGCTTTGATCTCTCCTTCCGATCACTCTGTCATCAGTGCACACTTCTCAAACACTTTCGATCACTTTTGTTAGTTCAATCGCCTTTTCAAAAAACAAAGATAAATCACTTTCTAATCTCAAACTTTTTGGATATTCAGTTCTTACAGTCTCTTAACTGTTAAAATCCTCACTCAACTCTCTACCAACGACATTAAGCTGTATTATTCTTCCTCCTTCTCCTGACTCCACCCCTCGAACTCAAGGGGTCACCATGAGAGTACCTCATTGGTTAAACAGATTTCCATTGAAATAAAAATACATTTTCTGTAATTTTCCCCTAAATTTTAACAGCATTAAAACTTTGTACACAAACAAAATATGAATTACTTTGCAAATAACTTCACCCTCAAAATAAAAAAATAATAATGGTTGTGATCCCAAATGTGAATCCACACTCCAATATTCAAATACACTTGATCACAAAAGCAAATAACTTTTATAACACTTTTCTTTTCAATAAAAAAAAAAGATAAAAAAAAAAGGCTCTACATTCTCCCCCCACCAAGCATCGTTATGTCCGAGGGGAAAACATAAAAGAAAACATATCTATTTGCACAATAATGATATCACCATAGCAACCACTTTTTGGTACGGTTACAATTCAATATTTTAAAACAATTACATATGCACAACACATATTTCCCAAAGTAAACAAACAAGATAAAATCCCTTATAAGTCAACCTTTGAACAGCAATTAATTTACTGTCTTGGGCTTAAAGTTACTGCACAGGTACTCAACCTTTTTGAGGGCACATTCATCCACAAATATACAGTAGAACAGTATCTAACTGGGTTTACAGCCTTTGTTTGAGCGAGGACAGGCTCAAATTTAGGAACCCCAAGGGTATCATATGTAAACCTCTTAGGCACAATTCTCCTCTTTGAGACCTCCTACCAGTTTCAGTTACATTATCAGAGATAGTTTGATTCACATCACTCTGATCCACACTCACTAGGTCTCGCACCGGACTTGTAACTGTATCACAGAGATTTGACACTCGACTCACATCTTGCAAATTGTCAGAATCATTTTCTGATAGAAGTCTTGAATCAGACTCTATAGATTCATCTGTTTCAACTCTTTGAGGAATCTCAACTCTTACATAAGAGTGTTCCACATTCTCTGTGACATTCTCACTAACTACTGCATCCTTCTGAGAGGTTTCTATTCTCTTTGGAGTCAACTGTTGGGATTCAGGTGAAGGAAACCACACTCCATACATTTCATTCTCACTATCAGAACTTTCATCAACATTCTGATCAACCTTGGTTTCTGTTTCCTGAATTACAGGTGCATCCTTCACTTTCTGTCCTGGATTCTGACTCTGTTCAGCATCCTTCCTTTGTCTCAGAACTCTGTTCTTGGGTTTCGGGACACTGTCAGGAACTTGCCGCTGTCTCAACCCTTGTCCAATAGGCAGAATGTGATTCCTATGCAGAATCTTGACAGGTCCATTTCCACTTTCTGGTTTAAGACGAAACACAGGTAAGTTCGGCATTTGACTTTGGACAATGTAGGGCTCAGCAACCAGCAAAACCAACTTGTGTTTCCCTTGCAATCCAAGATTCCTGATCAGAACTCTATCTCCAGGAACAAGGTGAGAGTAATGCAGTTTCTGATCATATCTTCTCTTATTTCCTGCATTTTTCTTTCCAGCCTTTTCCTCCGCCAGCTCATATGCAGACTTCAGCTCCCGCTGCATGGTCTTGACAAAGCGCTGGTAAGATTTAGTGGGAGTACCATCACTAGACACACCAAAACTCAGATCTATGGGCAATCTGGCTTCCCTTCCGAACATAAGGAAGTAAGGTGAGAATCCTGTGGCTTCGTTTAGGCTGCTATTGTACACGTGTATAAGATGTCCAATGTGACGGCTCCACTGCTGTTTCTGCCTTGGATCCAGGGTCCCCAACATATCCAAGAGTGTCCGGTTGAACCGTTCAGGTTGTGGATCACCCTGGGGATGGTACGGTGTTGTCCGGGATTTCTCCACTCCTAACAGGTCAAACAACTCATGGATGAGCCTGCTCTCGAAATCCCGTCCCTGGTCTGAGTGCATCCGTCTAGGCAGACCATAGTGAATGAAATATTTCTCCCACAGAACCTTTGCAACTGTGGACGCCTTCTGGTCCTTAGTCGGAAATGCCTGCGCATACCTCGTGTAGTGGTCTGTGATGACAAGGACATTACAGATGTTCTGAGAGTCTGGCTCTATGGATAAAAAATCCATACACACTAGATCCATAGGTCCATCATTGGATAAGTGTGACAGTGGCACTACTCTCTTTGTCAGAGTCTTCCTCTGGACACATCTGGCACATGTCTGGCAGTACTTTTCCACCTCAGCCTTCATCCGCGGCCAGTAAAATCTCGCTTACCAAGCCATAGGTCTTGTCAAACCCCAGATGTCCAGAATCATCATGAAGCAACCTGAGAACTACTTCATGGAACTTCCTGGGCAGGCACAACTGTTTATGACGAGGTTTGTCTGGAGCTTGAGTGCACCTAAACATCACGCCATTCTCCATTACTAATCTGTCCCACTCCCTCACGATCAAGGAAAGGTCCTTGTGAGCTTCCTTCCTGATCTTGGACAGATCTCCTTGTTTGAGTGCTCTCCATATCACTCCAAGACAAGAATCCTCCTGCTGAGCATGTGACAGATCCGCAGAACAGAGTTTTGGAATCATGGAAGTATCTAGAGTGGCTAAGTTACAAAAAGCTCTGGGGACTGATTTAGGAGATCCTCCCAATGACGTAACAATCCTGCTGGCCGTTGCAAAGCAGTTGGAATTGTCTTGCCCTGGCAGCTGACACAGGGATCGCACTCCAGATGATGATATATTAGTCCACTCTTGGTCCTTCAATCTTCTCTGCGGACGACGAGACAATGCGTCAGCATCGATATTTTATCTCCCAGGCCTGTACTTGAGACTGAAATCATATGACGAGAGGGCTGCCAGCCACCTATGTCCTACAGCATCCAGCTTGGCTGTAGTCAGAACATAAGTTAGCGGGTTGTTGTCTGTCTGAACCTCAAACTTAGCTCCATACAGGTAATCATGTAGTTTGTCTACAACTGCCCACTTTAACGCCAAGAACTCAAGTTTATGGACTCGGTAGTTCTTCTCAGAAGGGGTCTTCTGCTGACAAAAGCCACAGGCCGTAACCCTTGTCTTTGGTCCTGGTACACAACGCCGCCCAACCCTTCATAGCAAGCATCAACATGTAGGACGTACGGAAGCTGAGGGTTGGCAAAAAGTAACACAGGAGCCTGGGTAAGCCTCACCTTCAACTCATTAAAAGCAGCTTCACAAGCATCAGACCATCTACTCCCAAATGGATCCAAGGCTTTGTACACAACTCGTTCTGGGTCGGGTCCAGCTTTTATCTTTTTCAAAATCACGGCAGGCAGACAACCTTGCAACAACTGATTTAGAGGGTAGGACACTTTAGAATAGTCTTTCACAAATCTTCTGTAGTATCCACAGAAACCCAAGAAAGAACAGAGCTCTGACACGTTTTGCGGTCGAGGCCAGGACTTTACAGCATCTATTTTTGAGGGGTCTGTTGAGACACCATCTTGAGACACAATGTGTCCAACATAGCTGACAGACATCTGGCAGAAAGTACACTTGTCCAAGGATAGCTTCAGTCCTTCACTCTGTAACCGATCCAACACCTTGAGTAGCCTCTCCTCGTGCTCCTCTAAAGTCTGTCCGAAGATAATGAGGTCATCCAAGTTCCAAGTAGACCAACACTTCTAACAGGTTCATATCTCCCACCGTCTTTTCCATCACTCGCTGGAAGGTCGAGGGAGCCCCACAAATCCCTTGTGGCATCTGCTGGAATTGGTAAAACATTTCCAAACAAGGTCCAAAACACTGAACCACTGACTTCCATTTAAGCAGGCCAGAGCATCTTCAATGCGGGGAACGGTGTATTGGTCAGGGATTGTGCGACGATTCAGTGTTCTGTAGTCTACACATCCTTATCTGGCCATTCTTTTTTCGGACTACGACGATTGGTGAAGCGTAAGGACTTCTGCTTGTTCAGTTTAGTCTGACCACTATTCTCTGTGAGTTTAGAGACTGTAGACAAGACATCAACTGGAAACACATGAGCAATGGGCATTCCTCTTTTAATCATCACTGGACGATTGGAAACATTTCTGATTGCAACTCCAATCCTTTTTGACTGGACAACGGTAGTAGACTGCACTTCCGCCGCTACTAGCAGTTCCTCAGAAAATCGTGATTCCTCCGGCTTATCTACTAACAGGGTCTTGCCAGGAGGAGCAGCAGGATATTTCAGCATCCCATAAAGCCTAGTACTCTTCCCTGGAGGCAATTTCACTGGTTTAGAGCAAAGATACCAGACAGTCCCTCTACTGTCGTCATCGTCACACTTTTCAACAGCAATGATCTGTGCATAAGCATACTTTATCTCAGGATGGACAGTCAATTTGTGAAGAAAATCATGTCCCACTCTCTCTCTGCATGCTTTTACCAACTTCTTGACCACAGATGTATTTGTCCCCACCAGTATATTTACATCTCCTTTCATGACAGGATCGGGACAGACCAGCACAAGTGCATCTATGGATTCCGCCACTCCTGCCACAGACCCTGGAAACTCCAGCCTTAAAGACAAACAGCCATCATATGGGTACCGCTGCATGCTCAATCCCCATACTTCCAAATCTGTAACAAAAGACATTGGCTTTGTTCACTGGTCTGGTTGGTGTTTTACTCTCTGCAGTCGCAGCTAGACTGTACAGGGCAGGATGATCATGGGTTATAGGTTCCTTTGCTGCTGCTGACAGACGAGACACCTCATTCTTAAGTCCTCTTATCTCCCTCTTTAGCTTTTCTACCTCTGAATCGCCCATGTTGGTGTTAGCGGATGACCCATTTCTTGAAGGGGATACCACAGAGACAGCTACATTTGACTGTACTGAACTCCTGTTTTTCAACAGAGTTTCTTCTTCTCTTACCTCCTTTATTAACTCATTGAGGGAAAGAGGGGCACACAGCTTATGGGTCATTCCCAAGCGCATAGCCACTAGGTCACTGGAAAGAGCACCTCTGACTATTTGTTGCATTCGAAGATGGTTCATGGCCTTTCAATGCCTTTCTTCCTCAGCATACTATGCAGCATTCTGTCCGACCTCAGTATGTAGGCTGAGAGCTTTTCTCCCTCACTCTGGTAAATGCTCCGAAACTTTAAAATTAAATCTGAAGCATCCTCAGTAGTGCCAAATGCAGACTCTAGCGCACTAAGATAGTCACTGAAAGTAGCAGATGGATTACTAGTCTTCTTGAACCTTACAATGTCTGCTGCAGGACCTCTGAGACACTCTACTAATCTCTGGTTCTTGACATTATCAGAACACTGCCATTCTTCCAGAATGTGAGTAGTCTGCTCTACCCAGACCTCATACTCATCTTCCCCAGGAGGAGTTGGGATAAATCCTGAGAATGGATGCAGCTTTCTATATCCGACTCTCTCCTCAGATGAAGCCACATGACACGTTTGAACAAGGGAATTTATGGCATCCACAAGCTGAGTGTTTAGATCAGGTGCAGGGGCAGTCAAACTTGGAATGTCAGCTAGTGATTTCCCTTCTTTTTGGAGGAAAGAGATCAACTTAAACTGGAACTCATCTTCCTTATTCTGTTTAGGTGTTTCAGCTGCAACATGAACAACCTGTGTGTACCAGCAGCCTACTTCAGGTCCTCCAAGTTCTGCAGGGATAGACATCTTGGAAATGCTGTCAGCTGAAGGGGTGGATTCTGGAATCCACTGCCGCTTCCATATATATATTTTAAGTTATAAATCAACATTTATATTTCTGTTAAATTATTTGAATGACTTCTTCAATGTATGTTAAAGGATCTATTTTCCTCTGTACCTCTCACTGAGAGAAAAGAACATGTTATCAGTATGTTTTGGTAAAGTTTCCTGCTCAGAGCAGAGCTCAGATCAACTTCAGCCTTGAAGAAGCTGTGAATCATGTGTATCTGTGTATGTGCGCTAAGTGTTTTGTGCAGGTCCCTTTGTACTGGACAACTGGCATTCTGCTTGAGACCAACAGACGCCACATCATGACCCCAAAAGGACATCCGGCACCTAAATCTAGGATCCCCCTCGTCATCACCGTGACGAAGGGAGATATGCTTCTTACTATCTGTCCACGTGTGGAAAATTTCTAATCTTGTCTATTTTTCAGAATCATCCAACCTGAAGTAATGACGTAGTTAGTGGACTCTGTTAGAGTATAATTGTTGTGGAAATGTGAATGTACGCAGAGCGGCCTACGAACTCCTTGTGAGACTTGATGCTGGCTTCTGCTGATGAAACTGCAAACTATTCTATTAAATTTTTCTTCAATTTATTATTTTTTTAAACTTTGACTCCGGGTCTTTATTGAACATATCTGGTTTCAAGGGTCCTAAACTGTTTATTCTCAACACAGCTGTTTCAAGCAAGACAAACTGCAGTCGCTTAGTTGTATCAGAGCGGCGATCATTGCATTTTCCAATTCCCAGAACAGCATCCAGCACACTATAGATTATTCTGTCTTCACAATCTGCAGATACATTGCTCAGAATTAGAACTCTATCCAGCTCGACATCTTTCTCTCTGCACCAAGCAATAATCTCGCTAAACTCCATTTTGTTCACTTGTGTCATTTACAATAGGTGCCCAGAAAACATGTAATGTCTGTTAAGCATTAAATCACTTTAGACAACAATCTAAAAAAAAAACAACAAAAAAAAAACAGTATGCAAATAATTTGCTTTCAAATTTTTCAAACAACTTCACTGTTTTTGTAAACACAATCCGAATAATCTGAATGATCCCGGACGAGCCCCTACAAAAATGTAGCCCTCTCACCAATAAATATGGCTCAAAAATATGAGAATTATATCTAGGGGAACTAAATTAACAATAACCTGATGAGAGGCACATTTCTAAATGTACTCAAAAAAAAAAACAGATCTTCAGATATCACTATAAGTGTTAGTTTAGTGTTTTATAATTAGACAGTGGAAGTAGAAAAACAAACAAAAAATATCAGGATGTGATCTGAACTAATATAGCTGCAAGCAGCAATTCGGGGCCAAGCCCCAGTAGGGGCAGTAGTGCAATACGGAGCAGGAAGAGCAAAAACAGCAGAAATTGAATGTACATGCAAAACATCTGGTTCAGAAGGACAGGTGGAAATGGAATGAAAATCAATAGAAGTTCAGAGAACGAACACGGAATGAACTAAAATACTTGTATCTCATTGAAGAGGAATAAAGATTAGCACAATCCTTATTTGGATAAAAAAGGTATCAAAATGACTCATTACACACAATTGTATAAAGGAACCCCACACAAGATTCGAATCCACGACCTCCGGGTCCAAGGTCCATTTCTCATCTCATTGCACCACTGTGCAAGTGAATGTTTCCACACCTGCCGAAGTTTATTAGTTCATGTGAAAATGAACTCAAAATGAAGAATTCTTATAAAGCTGCACTTTAGATCATTCTGCAGCTCATCATGCTGTAGTGCAATACAGAGCAGGAAGAGGAAAAACAGCAGAAAATGAACAAACATGAAACAGCTGGTTCAGAATTACGGGCAAGAATGAACTCAGAATGTACATAAGCTTAGATGAAAATGAACACAGCATGAAACAAAAAGCATTTATTTCTAATCCAAGAGGCAGTAAAGGAATCAAAAAACACTATTTTATAAAACCGCTCCACCTGGGATTCGAACCCACTAACTTCGGATACAGGGCTCTTCAGATAACTGGCTTTACACATTGAGCTACTTGAGGATGCACATTCAACAGACTGTGGAAGAAACCTTTTAGTCTAACAAAGAATTCACAAAAAAAGCATTACTTAGCATGCTATCCATATTAGCATGCTAAGCTAACTTAATGCTAATGAAGCTCATGGTTAACTTGATAACTGAAGAGCCACATTAAAGAGAATGACAACTGGTTAGCATGCTAAGCAATTAGCATGCTAAGCTAACTAGCATAAGACAACAAACACAAGCAAGGTCACATTCAGAGATGAATATCTTGGGAATGGTAGCGAATATCAAAAATCCATTCAGTCATTTCTGTGCGGCTCGGTCCAAAGATCACCTGAGCTGATTTTGGACAAAATTGGACAAAAATTGTAGGAGGAGTAGCGAAAAAACTGTTTTCCATTTATTTCAATATGGCGGACAGGTACATTTAAGGAAAATGACAAATGACACATCGTCGGAATCGGCATAAGCCAGGGAATAAAATGACATAAAGCATACACATTTTGGAAAGTGTTTTCAAAAGTTATAAGTGGTTTTGCAATAATCATTACATCTGTGGAACAGTAGGTGGCGCTGTGTTGAAACTTCTCAGGTACCTTCAGGACCTTCTAAAGGTCATACATACCAATTTGTGTGAAGATATGTCACATTGTTTAAAAGTTATTGCAATTTATGACAAAATTCAAAATGGCGGACACGTGGTTCATCCGATGTTGACGAATTCGATATCCTCGGATTCGGCATGGCACAGGGAATCCATAGACACCAAGATCTTGATTTTCTAATAAAGTGTTCAAAAGTTATTGGCCAAAATAGCCATTTTTCAGATCTCATGACCTGTAGGTGGCGCTGTTCCCAAATTTGGCATGGAACCTCAAATCATGGTCTTGATCAAGTGTACCAATTTTAGTTTTGATTGCTCAAAGTTTGGCCGAGATACAGCCTCTATAGCAATTTTGGGTCAACCTCGTTAACTTCGTGACATCATAACTTTTGAACAAAGATGAATAAAAAAAATCTGTTCAGTCATTTCTGTGCGGCTCAGACCAAAGATCACCTGATCAAAGTTTGGACAAAATTGGACAAATTTTGAAGGAGGAGTAGCGAAAAAACGGAATACTGCACTTTTCAAAATGGCCGCTACTGTAATGGGCGGAGACTTAATGTAAGAATTTTAATAGAATCAGCATGAAGATACGAATCAGATGTACTAAATTGTATTTTTCTAGAGCAAATGGTTCAAAAGTTATAAACTTTAGAATGTTGAATTTTTGAACTGGTGGTGGCGCTATAGAGTTGGTCCTAGAGACTCCAAAATTGGTCAGATTTCTAGACATGACCATCACTACAAGTGTGCCAAATTTCATCATTTTCTCATGTTCCGTTGATAGGGCTGCCATAGACTCCCATTCGGGAGGAAGAATAATAATAAATATAGCTGCAAGCAGCAATTCGGGGCCAAGCCCCAGAAGGGGCAGTAGCGCAATACGGAGCAGGAAGAGCAAAAACAGCAGAAATTGAATGTACATGCTAAACAGCTCGTTCAGAAGGACAGGTGGAAATGAAATGAAAATTAATAGAAGTTCAGAGAATGAACACGGAATGAACTAAAAACACTTGTATCTTATTCAAGAGGAATAAAGATTAGTACAATGCTTATTTGGATAAAAAAGGTATCAAAATGACTCATTACACACAATTGTATAAAGGCACCCCACACGGGATTCGAACCCACAACCTCCGGGTCCAATGTCCATTTCTCAACTCATTGCACCACTGTGCAGGTGAATGTTGGCACACCTGCCGAAGTTGATTAGTTCATGTGAAAATGAACTCAAAATGAAGAATTTTTATAAAACTGCACTGAATGTTATATTTAATAACTACTTTAGATCATTCTGCAGCTCATCATGCTGTAGCGCAATACAGAGCAGGAAGAGGAAAAACAGCAGAAAATGAACAAACATGAAACAGCTGGTTCAGAATTACGGGCGAAAATGAACTCAGAACTTATGTACATAAGCTTAGATGAAAATGAACACAGCATGAAACAAAAAGCATTTATTTCTAATCCAAGAGGCAGTAAAGGAATCAAAACACACTATTTCATAAAACCGCTCCACCTGGGATTCGAACCCACTATCTTGGGGTGCAGAGCTCATCAGGTAACTGGCTTTACACATTGAGCTACTTGAGGATGCACATTCAACAATCTGTGGAAGAGAACTTTTAGTGTAAGAAAGAATTTACAAAAAAGCATTACTTAGCATGCTAACCATATTAGCATGCTAAGCTAACTTAATGCTAATGAAGCTCATGGTTAACTTGATAGCTGAAGAGCCACATTAAAGAGAATGACAACTGTTTAGCATGCTAACCAATTAACATGCTAAGCTAACTAGCATAAGACAACAAACACAAGCAAGGTCACATTCAGAGATGAATATCTTGGGAATGGTAGCGAATATCAAAAATCCATTCAGTCATTTGTGTGCGGCTCGGTCCAAAGATCACCTGAGCTGATTTTGGACAAAATTGGACAAAAATTGTAGGAGGAGTAGTGAAAAAATGGAATACTGTACTTTTCAAAATGGCCACTACTGTACTGGGTGGAGTCTTAATGTAAGATATTGAATGTGATCAGTATGAAGAGAGGAATCAGTTGTATTGACATTCATTTTTCTGGAACAAAGGGTTCAAAAGTTATAACCTTTACAAAAGTGAATATTTGAACTGGTGGTGGCGCTATAGACTTAGTCCTAGATACTCCAAAGTTGGTCAAATTACTTTTAATTACTATCACTACAAGCATGCCAAATTTGATAATTTTCCTTCTTATGGTTCATTGATTACCATACAGGGGGAAGAAGAATAACTACGAATTTGGACATAAAGGAATTGCATGTGATAGCTTCAGATTAGACCAGTTTTAGGCAGAATGCCTAGAACAGACACAAGTTCTGCATCTTTTCCTGCCACAGTACCTCATGCGGTCTGGGCATGTGTCACACTGAGTTTCGAACCCACGATGCAGAGCATTCGGGATCCGTGGCGTAACACATTGAGCTAACCAGCCATGCAAGTTCATCAGTATGCTAAGCAGAGGTTTCAGTGTGAGAAAGAGTTCACAAAAAAAAAAGCTTCATAGCATGTTAACCATATTAGTATGCAAAGTTATTTAATGCCAACTAAGTTTTGGTTAACCTGTTGACTGAAGACCACATTAGAAAGAATAGCAATAGTTTAGCATGCTAAGCAATTACTGTGCTAAGCTAACTAGCATAAGACAACAAACACAAGCAAGGTCACATTCAGAGATGAATATCTCGGAAATGGTAGTGAATATCAAAAATCTGTTCAGTCATTTCTGTGCGGCTCGGTCCAAAGATCATCTGAGCTGATTTTGGACAAAATTGACCAAAATTTGTAGGAGGAGTAGCGAAAAAACTGTTTTTGATTTACTTCAATATGGCAGACAGGTACATTTAAGGAAAATGGCAAATGATACATTGTCGGAATCGGCATAAGCCAGGGAATAAAATGACATGAAGCATACACATTTTGGAAAGTGTTTTCAAAAGTTATAAGCGTTTTTGAAATAATCATTACATCTGTGGAACAGTAGGTGGCGCTGTGCTGAAACTTCTCAGGTACCTTCACGACCTTCTAAAGGTCATACATACCAATTTTTGTGAAGATATGTCAAATTGTTTAAAAGATATCGCAATTTATGACAAAATTCAAAATGGCGGACACGTGATACATCCAATATTGACAGAATCGGTATCGTCGGATTCGGCATGATCCAAGGAATCCATAGACACCAAGATCTTGATTTTCTGACAAACTGTTCAAAAGTTATTGGCCAAAATAGCCATTTTTCATATCTCATGACCTGTAGGTGGCGCTGTTCCCAAGTTTGGCATAGACCCTCAGACCATGGTTCTGATGAAGCGTACCAATTTTTGTTTCGATTGCTCAAAGTTTGGCCGAGATACAGCCTCTATACTAATTTCGGGTCGACCTCGTTAACTTCGTGACATCATAACCTTTGAACAAAGATGAATAAAAAAAATCTGTTCAGTCATTTCTGTGCGGCTCAGTCCAAAGATAATCTGATCAAAGATTGGACAAAATTGGACAAATTTTGAAGGAGGAGAAGCGAAAAAACAAATACTGTACTTTTCAAAATGGCCGCTACTGTAATGGGTGGAGACTTAATGTAAGAAGTTGAATAGCATCAGCATGAAGAGACGAATCAGATTAACTAAATTTAATTTTTCTATGACAAAGAGTTCAAATGTTAAAACCGTTAGAATGTTGAAATTTTGAACTGGTGGTGGCGCTATAGAGTTGGTTCTAGAGACTCCAAATTTGGTCCAATCACTATTCATGAGCATCTCTACAACTGTGCCAAATTTCATCATTTTCTCATGTTCCGTTGATAGGGCTGCCATAGACTCCCATTCGGGAGGAAGAATAATAATAATAAAAGGGAAAACGTACAATTACAATAGGGGCTACAGCCCCTTCGGGGCTTGGCCCCTAATAACTTTAGTTTAGATCATTCTGCAGCTCATCATGCTGTAGTGCAATACAGAGCAGGAAGAGGAAAAACAGCAGAAAATGAACAAACATGAAACAGCTGGTTCAGAATTACGGGCAAGAATGAACTCAGAATGTACATAAGCTTAGATGAAAATGAACACAGCATGAAGCAAAAAGCATTTATTTCTAATCCAAGAGGCAGTAAAGGAATCAAAACACACTATTTTATAAAACCGCTCCACCTGGGATTCGAACCCACTAACTTCAGATACAGGGCTCTTCAGATAACTGGCTTTACACATTGAGCTACTTGAGGATGCACATTCAACAGACTGTGGAAGAAACCTTTTAGTCTAACAAAGAATTCACAAAAAAAGCATTACTTAACATGCTAACCATATTAGCATGCTAAGCTAACTTAATGCTAATGAAGCTCATGGTTAACTTGATAACTGAAGAGCCACATTAAAGAGAATGACAACTGGTTAGCATGCCTTAGCATGCTAAGCTAACTAGCATAAGACAACAAACACAAGCAAGGTCACATTCAGAGATGAATATCTTGGGAATGGTAGCGAATATCAAAAATCCATTCAGTCATTTCTGTGCGGCTCGGTCCAAAGATCACCTGAGCTGATTTTGGACAAAATTGGACAAAAATTGTAGGAGGAGTAGCGAAAAAACTGTTTTCCATTTATTTCAATATGGCGGACAGGTACATTTAAGGAAAATGACAAATGACACATCGTCGGAATCGGCATAAGCCAGGGAATAAATACACATGAATACACATACACATTTTGGAAAGTGTTTTCAAAAGTTATAAGTGGTTTTGCAATAATCATTACATCTGTGGAACAGTAGGTGGCGCTGTGTTGAAACTTCTCAGGTACCTTCAGGACCTTCTAAAGGTCATACATACCAATTTGTGTGAAGATATGTCAAGTTGTTTAAAAGTTATTGCAATTTATGACAAAATTCAAAATGGCGGACACGTGGTTCATCCGATGTTGACGATTATCGATATTTTCGATATCCTCGGATTCGGCATGGCACAGGGAATCCATAGACACCAAGATCTTGATTTTCTAATAAAGTGTTCAAAAGTTATTGGCCAAAATAGCCATTTTTCAGATCTCATGACCTGTAGGTGGCGCTGTTCCCAAATTTGGCATGGAACCTCAGATCATGGTCTTGATCAAGTGTACCAATTTTAGTTTTGATTGCTCAAAGTTTGGCCGAGATACAGCCTCTATATCAATTTTGGGTCAACCTCGTTAACTTCGTGACATCATAACTTTTGAACAAAGATGAATAAAAAAAATCTGTTCAGTCATTTCTGTGCGGCTCAGACCAAAGATCACCTGATCAAAGTTTGGACAAAATTGGACAAATTTTGAAGGAGGAGTAGCGAAAAAACGGAATACTGTACTTTTCAAAATGGCCACTACTGTACTGGGTGGAGACTTAATGTAAGATATTGAATGTGATCAGTATGAAGAGAGGAATCAGTTGTATTGACATTCATTTTTCTGGAACAAAGGGTTCAAAAGTTATAACCTTTACAAAAGTGAATATTTGAACTGGTGGTGGCGCTATAGACTTAGTCCTAGATACTCCAAAGTTGGTCAAATTACTTTTAATTACTATCACTACAAGCATGCCAAATTTGATAATTTTCCTTCTTATGGTTCATTGATTACCATACAGGGGGAAGAAGAATAACTACGAATTTGGACATAAAGGAATTGCATGTGATAGCTTCAGATTAGACCAGTTTTAGGAAGAATGCCTAGAACAGACACAAGTTCTGCATCTTTTCCTGCCACAGTACCTCATGCGGTCTGGGCATGTGTCACACTGAGTTTCGAATAGGGATGTCCAGATCCGATCACATGATCGGAAATCGGGCCCGATCATGTGGTTTCAGACTCGATCGGAATCGGACATTACCTCCCGATCAGGACTCGGATATATATGTATTAGGGGTGCAACGGTTCTAAGTAAAAAATCGAACCATACGGTTCTCCACTTACGGACCGCACTTGCACTGCGGTCCATCTCGAATGACGACGCATCTATTGGTTAATATGGTTTGTTTAAAATAGCAACATGGAAAACAGACAGAGTTCAGATAATGTATGTTTCAGTCGATGGATGCACAAAACGTTACAACAACGATAATCAGAAAGCGTGAACAAAACAGTCACTCTTTGTAAACTGTTAACTGCGAGTGCCGTCTGCTCTAATGTCCAGTCATTTACGCCGTCATCACCCGGGTGTTGATAGCGTGCGAGCGCAGGTGAGACCTGAACAGCACACGTTGCTGTCTGTATTTAAACTAACTCGTTTAAGCCTTGCTGATTTAAACCTTCAAGAACAAGACGCGAAAGAGAACTCGCACGCGCTGTGAGAAGATTTGTGTGCGCTCATCCGAAGCGCGCACACGCTTATTCCAGTCAGCGCGCAAATACTGAGTTCTCTTTCAAGTCTTGCGCTTCGGCGGCCACATTCATACAAAAATTATGTCAACATGCCCGTCCTAGCGAGTATCCTAGCAAACGTATATTAGTCGAGAAAGACAGCGCATGTGGAACAGTATATGTACTGGATCGTGCATGTCTTAAAGGGAAATCAACTATTCCTGCTGCCTGTATTTAATGTTAAATCAAACAACAAAAAACAAAGAAATCACTCACTGCTCTTGACTGAATAGTTTTTGTAACTTCAATAATGATTAATCTTTATTTATTTTATACAGTAAAGATAATATGCAGTGATATTTTATATTTGATTACTATTTGAAAACTGAATACCTGAAAAACCTGAAAAGCACTGTTCCTGGATCTGTTTTTTCGCTCTTCTTTATTCTTTTTTATGTAGGCTATTAAGTATCGGATCGGGACTCGGTATCGGCAGATACTCAAAATCAAATGACTCGGACTCAGACTCGAGGGCAAAAAAACGTGATCGGGACATCCCTAGTTTCGAACCCACGATGCAGAGCATTCGAGATCCGTGGCGTAACACATTGAGCTAATCAGCCATGCAAGTTCATCAGTATGCTAAGCAGAGGTTTCAGTGTGAGAAAGAGTTCACAAAAAAAAAAGCTTCATAGCATGTTAACCATATTAGTATGCAAAGTTATTTAATGCCAACTAAGTTTTGGTTAACCTGTTGACTGAAGACCACATTAGAAAGAATAGCAATAGTTTAGCATGCTAAGCAATTACTGTGCTAAGCTAACTAGTATAAGACAACAAACACAAGCAAGGTCACATTCAGAGATGAATATCTTGGGAATGGTAGCGAATATCAAAAATCCGTTCAGTCATTTCTGTGCGGCTCGGTCCAAAGATCATCTGAGCTGATTTTGGACAAAATTGACCAAAATTTGTAGGAGGAGTAGCGAAAAAACTGTTTTTGATTTACTTCAATATGGCAGACAGGTACATTTAAGGAAAATGACAAATGACACATTGTCAGAATCGGCATAAGCCAGGGAATAAAATGACATAAAGCAGACAAATTTTGGATAATGTTTTCAAAAGTTATAAGCAATTTTGCAAAAAACATTATATCTGTGGAACACTAGGTGGCGCTGTGCTGAAACTTCTCATGTACCTTCAGGACACTCTGATGGTCATATGTACCAAATTTTGTGATGATATGTCAAATTGTTTAAAAGTTATTGCAATTTATGACAAAATTCAAAATGGCGGACATGCTTTTCATCCGATGTTGACAAATTCAATATCCCCGGATTCGGCATGGCCCAAGGAATCCATAGACACCAAGATCTTGATTTTCTAATAAAGTGTTCAAAAGTAATTGGCCAAAATAGCCATTTTTCATATCTCATGACCTGTAGGTGGCGCTGTGCCCAAATTCGGCATGGAACCTTAGATCATGGTCTTGATCAAGGGTACCAATTTTTGTTTCGATTGCTCAAAGTTTGGCCGAGATAACTTCGTGACATCATAACTTTTGAACAAAGATGAATAAAAAAAATCTGTTCAGTCATTTCTGTGCGGCTCAGACCAAAGATGACCTGATCAAAGTCTGGACAAAATTGGATAAATTTTGAAGGAGGAGAAGCGAAAAAAACAAATACTGTACTTTTCAAAATGGCCGCTACTGTAATGGGTGGAGACTTAATGTAAGAAGTTGAATAGCATCAGCATGAAGAGACGAATCAGATTAACTAAATTTAATTTTTCTATGACAAAGAGTTCAAATGTTAAAACCGTTAGAATGTTGAAATTTTGAACTGGTGGTGGCGCTATAGAGTTGGTTCTAGAGACTCCAAATTTGGTCCAATCACTATTCATGAGCATCTCTACAACTGTGCCAAATTTCATCATTTTCTCATGTTCCGTTGATAGGGCTGCCATAGACTCCCATTCGGGAGGAAGAATAATAATAATAAAAGGGAAAACGTACAATTACAATAGGGGCTACAGCCCCTTCGGGGCTTGGCCCCTAATAAACATGCATTTATTAAAACTGGAACTCTTTTGAGTCGTTTTTTTTTTTTTTTTTTTCCTTTCTTTTCAAATTAAATTCAATCAATGAAATCACATAAACACAAATCCAGAAAATCACATTAAACCACAATAAACCCAAAGCAATGTATTCTACCCTGCTGGGATTTTAGTTTGTTCGTTGGCGCGCTATGTTGGAGCTCTTTGTAATTCGACACCACACTGAGTACTCACAGATCCAGAGAAAACGTGATTCAAGGAAATCGTTCCCGATCCCAAATCAGGAAGCACAAAGGAAAGATCAGCAGCAAACTGGTGGCATCCAGCGCCGACGATCAACATGTCCAGACGAACTACTCCATCCACGAATGAATCCCGATTTGCCACGGCAACATAGCAGCTTTGATCTCTCCTTCCGATCACTCTGTCATCAGTGCACACTTCTCAAACACTTTCGATCACTTTTGTTAGTTCAATCGCCTTTTCAAAAAACAAAGATAAATCACTTTCTAAACTCAAACTTTTTGGATATTCAGTTCTTACAGTCTCTTAACTGTTAAAATCGTTAAGTTCAGTCTTTTTGTGTTACTAATCCTCACTCAACTCTCTACCAACGACATTAAGCTGTATTATTCTTCCTCCTTCTCCTGACTCCGCCCCTCGAACTCAAGGGGTCACCATCAGAGCACCTCATTTCCAATGAAATAAAAATACATTTTCTGTAATTTTCCCCTAAATTTTAACAGCATTAAAACTTTGTACACAAACAAAATATGAATAACTTTGCAAATAACTTCACCCTTAAAATAAAAAAATAATAATGGTTGTGATCCCAAATGTGAATCCACACTCCAATATTCAAATACACTTGATCACAAAAGCAAATAACTTTTATAACACTTTTCTTTTCAATAAAAAAAAAAAAAAAATCTCCCATTAAGATCTTTTATAAAAATAAAACCTTAAATTTAGAAGGGCTCCACATAAGGACAGCAGAAATGAGTACACCCTAGATTTAATTCAACAAATGTATAACATTCTAGTACTTAGTATGACCACCATCATTTTGAATATACTGCTCTGACCCTTCTTGGCACAAGTTCATGACAAATTGTCACATCTGTCCTGTTTAACTCCTGGATGATGAGCTCCTTAAATGCCCTGGGACGTATACACAAGGGAGGGATGCAGAAAACTGTCGAGGTGAGTCGGCTCTCATCTATTTATTTATACTTCCTGTAGCTGATTAGATAGACCGTTTGAATGTGCTCCTCCCAAACTTTGTTTATAAAACATAACTTGTCGCTTGAATTCTGCATTCTCTCGAGATGCAGACATATAAGAGGCTGACAATTAGCTGAACATATACTAGTTTAATTAGTGACACTTAGCCTACATTTAAAAACCTTTATTTGAATATGGCAACATTTTTATTTTAAAATCTTTATTTGAATATAGCAACATTTGTATTTTAAAACTTTTATTTCAATATGGAAACATGATACCTCATTCTACAATATTTCCATGATTAAATCACTGACAGAGACCCCCTCCCCATCAGCCAATCACTGTGGGCATAGTTAGCAAGCGTGTTGACATCATCCATAGCAACGAGGTCAACCCTGCCCTTTCTCTTAGCTTAAGACTTCTATCTATTCCTTAATAAAAGTTGGTCTCAGCAGCTTTGTGAATAGGTTTTAATAGAAAACTCTTAGCTAAGAACTTTTACTGCTATTTTGGAGAACTTTTAGTGGTAAGATAAAATGTTTTGTGAATACGGCCCCTGATCTTTAATGGGGAGTGTTGCTCAACTCTTCTCTACAAAATCCCCCACAGGTGCTCAAGAGTGTTAAGACTGATTGTAATACATGTCCACAGAAGGTTTTTTCACCTTGGGAAAATGCATATCCTCATTTTCATGTTTAAAAATGCCTAACAATGCAGGGAATGAGGAAAGGGTAACATGTTCTGTTTCAAATTTGTGTATTAAATTACACAGTGGTGTGGGAATTCATGACAACATTGATAAAGCACAGCTCCCTCAGACCTTCAGCACTCATACATCCCTATATAAGAGCTTTACTATCACTGAACTTTACTGTGGGAACCAGGCACTTCTCACTGTACTCCTCCTCTAGCAACACCATAACATTTTAGATGCTGTTAGATCCAAAATGATTGATTTGGTCTCATGAGACCAGAGTATTGATTCCCAGAATATATATTTTGTAAATATGGGCTTTAGGAATGGCTAACTGACTTTATTGTGATTTGATTACAGTAAGTAGTTCCAGTGAGAACAACAACCATGCATGTCATTTCTGCAGCCTGCATCTTACTCTGTGAGATAAACAGTCACTCTTTTCATAGCTTTTACTGGCTCTGAGACACTCGCTTGGTATTTCTAATGCTCTTTGTCTAGCAAAAAAAAAAAAAAAAATCCCTTATCACTAAATGAAAGCTTAAAAATGAAGGCCTGAATATTCCCGGGGCTCTTGTCACAAGTCCATTGTTTTTTTTTTAATTTCTGTTATTTTTGCTATATTTTCACACTTAAAACATTGATTTGGTAATCCTCTTTTGTCCTAAGAAATAAGGGTGACACTTTATAATAATGTTCAGGTATAAGTCACTTAAAAATTATTAGTTAATGGTGAACTAATCATTTACATTAATAATTGATATACTAACATTTTATGAAAGTTTTATTAATTCATTCATAAGTCATTTATAATTTCATATCATTTGTAGACCTTTCTTACCTGTTACTAATTATTTTTATATGCATACAAGACATTTATAACATGTTCTGCATACCCTATTCTAAAGTGTATACTATTCATCACTTATAAATGTATTACATATCATTTGCAAATCTTCCTGTTACATGATCCATCTCATTCCATCACTTTACCCAAGCCTAAACTTTACATTATTTAAAAAAATAAAAATAAAATAAACACCCTGCCACCGTTTAATCAACACTTAATCATTTAATTTTTATTTTGTTTTTTAATGGAACAGCTCCTCACCGTAACATAAAAACGCACCATAAACTGATCATAAATGTAGTCCATTATTTTGTGCATTTTATTTAAAAACTTCAGAAGTCGTACGATACCACCGTGTGAGGAAAAGATTCTTATTTCATAATATAACCATTATACATTAATAATCGTACCTATCCGCCATTTCATAACTTTTCATAACTCACATTTGGCACTTCTAACAATATGTCAGGTTTGCAACAGTGATGTCAAACCTCGCTCCTTATTGGCTGTCACTTGTGATTTGCGACTACCATAGAGTGTTTGCGACATGCCGAATTTGAGTTGCTGTGTTGAGTAAGATTCAGCCAGTGCCCAACATAGACATATAATTAACACTAGACGCCCTATTGGCCACTGGACCGTACGTCAACGGTGCCGCCATGTTGTGTGGGGCAACGTTCCCATAACGCTCATAACTGGAACTGAGAAAAATGCCTGCTTCGTGTGCTGCTTGGGGCTGTACAAATCGCTGCACAATTGAAAACCGGTCTCAGGGAATAACCTTTAACAGGTAAGACTGAACATTTGTTTCTGGTTGTATTTGGTCATTATATAATTGATAGTAGTTGGCCACCGGAGTCAGTCAGACTAAAATAGCTAGCGATGTCACTAGTTAGCTGTTAAAGTTGAGACACGAGTTTACATGGTTTCTAATATAGTTTTAGCTTATGTTTTTTTATAAACTAAAGTTTAAATATGCATCTCTATTTTATTAAAACCGACTTTTATGACATGTACTCGTTACGGCTAGGTGACTGATATTTTGTTAATCTTAATCTAACCCTTACTGTAAGGTTAGTTAGCTTTTCACACATTTAAGGTTTCACAAAGACAACGAGTTGAGGAGACAGTGGGAGGTAGCTAGAAGGGAAGTTTCCCCGACTCATCTACATTATTTAAAAGTTTGCCATTAAATGGTGATTTGTTTATATTTTTATTTCTTTTTCAGCCCATTGCAACCAGGGTTATAGCCTCAAGGAAAGCTGAGGAGAGCCTGTCAGTGGACCAGCACTACATAAGACACACTCACACACAGTCACATTGTCCGGTCTCGTTTGCATCAAAGGACTTACCTGAATGCTTACCTCAAGGTCTCCTCTTGCAACTTACCTGTACTCCGGGTTTCCTGGCTCCTATCCTCAATTCCTATCTGGCGTGAAGTGTTGTCTGAAGTCATCTACTCCATTCAGCAAGTATCATTCTCCATTGTCACTCTGCAAACACAAAGGACTGTGTCATTCTCCATATCACTCATGCATCACCAAAGTGCATCTGCTACTCACCTGTCTGTATCGTTATACTCTGCTTGTGTTCAATAAACAACCTGTTCTGTCTCCTGCCTGGTCCTATTGTAACATCTGTAAATGATACTACATATTCTATTGCTATTATTATTATAGTATTATTATACTATATGCTATTATCAATATAGTATTATGATATTATATTATTGTACTTATATTATCTTATAAATGTTCTATTCATTACTATTTTATTTGCTGTATACTGTTTGTTTATTGACATTATATACTACATAAACTATTTCTTATTGTGTATAACAAACTATTTACTATTCTCAATTTCTTTATTTGCATTGCACTGTAGTTGCACCATCATATGTATTACCATAAAGGATCCATCAGTTATCTTTGTTGTTGTATGTTTTTGGAGTATCTTTCTGTAAATACCTGTATCATTTTAGTGCTATAAAAATACAGAAAGCAGCCCGTGTGATTTGTATTTGATGATTTGTTTAATTTAGTTTAGTTTAGTCCCCGCCAAAGGAAGTAGTCCCTTTTAGCAATTTGTTAGCAACCGCCGATTTTAAGACTCAGTAAAAGTTTAAAAAAATCACAAGTGGGTTATAACTGGTGTGTTTTATGTCATAGAGATGAAAACGTGAAAGTATTTAGAGGCTTTGTTAACCACAGACCTTATTTCAGGCGATTTACCAAAAACCCATTCAAAAAACCCATAGACTTTACGGCGTTGGAACCGGAAGTCCTAAAATGCTAACTCACTTCCGGGTTTTGCCTACAAAAACGCGTCATCCCTGGGGCACTCTATCCGCTTGTTAAGTCGTGACGTAAAGAACGCCGTTTCCGGGTCCAAGCCTCGACTCGTTTCACTTGAGAATGCCATCGACAGCCGTTTATGAGCGCTATTTATTCATATTAAACATCAATCATTTTAAACATTTTAAATACTTACAGTCTACACAACAGTCTCCGTGCTCACAGCGTCACAGATATTAATATTTTAATGATTTATAAAAGATGAATCATTGTCTGGCCATCTGGAATTTTGATATGGAGATAAAGGTTGTAATTATATATTTTTTGTAGTATTACACCACATCGTGTATGTATATTAGCACCATTTGTTGTTTTCTTGTCGTATGAGATAGAGCGTTAGGACCCGGAAGCGCTGACGTGTGACGTCAGACTTAACTATTATCAACTTTACTGTTATGAACTAAGATAACAGTCACTGTAAATATATCTATATTGCATTTTTATTTTTGTGAAGTGGTTAAAAAGTGGTCATGTTTAGGTATAAGGGGTGAGTTAGGGGCTCAAAGATATCTATATAATAGTAAAATATATTTGCATAAAAATATATAATTTAAATATCGGGATTCGTATAGATTTTTATATCCTGTAACTGAAAGGTATACTTTGCATATGGCAAATAAATGGTAAATTTACAAATTGCAGTTTGTATATAATTTATAAAGAAGATCTGCAAATGATATGTAACACATTTATAAGTGATGAATAGTTTACACTTTAGAATAGGGTATGCAGAAAGTGTTATAAATGACTTGTATATATATACAAATAATTTGTAACAGGTAAGAAAGGTCTACAAATGATTTTTTTATTTTTATTTTTTTATTTAACCCTTATTTAACCAGGTAAAGACTCACTGAGATCAAAAATCTCTTTCACAGGAGTGACCTGGCCAAAATGGCAGCAATACAAATAGTTTCATCACAAGTTTACATCATACATACAGAATTAAAAGACACAGAATTAAAAACAATTACATTTCACTGCATCATCTTCCATTTGCCGGATAACTGTTTTAAATTGATCTAAAGACAGCCAATTTTTAAAGTTCAGTTTCGATTGAAGGTGATTCCAATCAAACGGGGCTGCATACACAAAGGCTTTCTTACCAAATTCGGATTTAGCAAATGGAACAAAATATTTAAAACTATTTTGTTAACGTAGGAAATATTTCGTAACAGATTTCTGTTGAAGAAGACAAGAAAGATACGAGGGCAGCATCCCCAAGATGGCTTTGTAGATGATTAAGTACCAGTGTATTTTTCTCCTACTAGGCAAAGATGGCCAACCCACTCTACTGTACAAGGTGCAATGATGAGTTGAAGATTTACAGTTAGATATAAATCTAAGAGCACCATGGTAAACAGCATCTAAAGAAGAGAGAAGATATAATGGAGCAAACTGGTACACTACATCGCCATAATCAAGTACAGATAAAAAAGTGGCAGAAACTAATTGCTTTCTTGCATCAAATGACATACAAAATTTGTTCCTAAAATAAAACTCAAGCTTAATTTTCATTTTTTTTCTTCAGCTGTGTGATATGAGGACCAAAAGATAGAGCATCATCGACAATAATTCCAAGATATTTGTACACTTTTACTAATTCAATCTTGGTACCTTGTGGGGTCTGTAGAGAAATGAAATTACCTTTAAGTTTTTTCGAACCTGAGAATACCATGTACTTGGTTTTATCACTATTCAAAACAAGTTTTAAACTGGAGAACCGTGACTGAATAACATCAAAAGCAGACTGAAGTTTATACAGGGCTTGCTGCCCAGAAGAAGCGCTTGTTACGTCCACCGTCTCGCCCAGGTTGTTTGACTGTCACTTGTTCCTTTGTGTTTTGCTCCCGCCACTCATTATTCACCATGGACACTGATTTCATCCCCAGCTGTTTCTTGTTAGTGTGTATACTTAAGTTCCTCCCTGTCTTCAGTCCAGTGTCCGGTATTGTTTGATGTTATTAGTGTTTCCGTGTATCCTGACTGCTTTATGTTATTAAACTACGTTATTGTTCCTACTCCTGCCTTCCTCGTCTTCTCTGGGATACCACCGTAACAGAATACCGGACCCAAAAAAAAAAAAAAAACACGAAAGATGGATTTCTGCAGCAGATTCACGCTAGTGGCACAGAAAAACCACGATTTTTGTTTATTCACCAAGGAATTCATCAGTGTTGCACTCTCCTGCCCCTACGACGACGAAACCCTGAAGTCATTGTTCTGGATCGGGGCCAACTACCATCGTCCCGTGGACCTCCCAGACACCTCTGGACTCAGCTGGATGGAATCCATCATCAGGTGTCTGGAGAGCGTTCGTCCCCGATCCAGAGCACAGCCAGACCCAGAGCCCGTACTTTCCCCACGGACCGCGGAGTACTCGTGCGAGCCCCCCGCAGACGGAGAGTTACCACCGGCAGCTACAGGTCAACCAGATCCCGAGACCCCGAGGACAGAGGTGACCAGCGCCCAGGAAGTGGAACTCCACCAGACGTCTGACCAGGGGTGTGAGCCCACGACATCTGCGGACGAGGGAGATTCGACTACGGAGAGGGAGGACTGGCTGATTGACTTCAGCGATGAGTCTACGCCCACCCAAACCCACCCGGCATGTTTACCTTCGTCATCTAACAGAGACATTACTATGGACTGTGTTTTATTTACAGATTCACTATCGACGCTGTCAACACCTCGCTCAGCCAGTCCTCCTACTACATCGCTGCTGGATGTCATCTGCCCTGCGCCGTCTCCGGGGAACCCCTGTGACGTAGAGCCGCAGGTCACACTCCCACCAGCAGCACGTAGGCCAGAGGTTCCGGTGGCTTCGCCTCCAGCTGCCGTCCTCGTCGCTCCATCTTGGCCCGTCGACCTGCCGGCTCCGTCCAGGCTCCTCCCAGCTACGGTTCCGCCGGAGACCCTCCGACTGACGGCTCCTTCGGCCTCCCTCGTCCGGCCGGCTCCCCCTTGGTCAGTCGTCCCTCCTCTTCCGCCACGGACTTTCGAGACGTCGAGTACTCTCCGTCCCTCCACCCCTTCGGCTACAGAGGGCTCCTCCTTCCCCTCGGAGTCGCCTCTGTCCTCGGTCGAGCCGACGTCACCGCAGCCCTCGGGATCTCCAGCTACACTTCCGCTGATCGTCGCCTGTACATCGCCGCAGTCTCCTAGGCCAGTGACGTCGCGGGAGTTCGCCAGCTCTCCGTCTGCGCACCAGAATCCACCTGCCGAGTCTCCGTCGGTCATCCCCCAGATGCCTTCAGTCCGCCCTTCAGCATCTGGACTCCGCCCTCCATCTACCCGGCCGTGGACTGTCGGATCTGGGGAGCTCTGGGTCTGTGCCAGCTGTCATCCACCCACGCCACCAGGGGATTGTCGTCTTCCCTCCATCACTCCATCACCTTCACTCCGCCCACCTCCAGAGCCCCCTCCGGCCACCCCTGTGATGTTCCTCCACGGCGCGAGAACGCGCCTTGCCGGAGGGGGGAGCTACTGTTACGTCCACCGTCTCGCCCAGGTTGTTTGACTGTCACTTGTTCCTTTGTGTTTTGCTCCCGCCACTCATTATTCACCATGGACACTGATTTCATCCCCAGCTGTTTCTTGTTAGTGTGTGTACTTAAGTTCCTCCCTGTCTTCAGTCCAGTGTCCGGTATTGTTTGATGTTATTAGTGTTTCCGTGTATCCTGACTGCTTTATGTTATTAAACTACGTTATTGTTCCTACTCCTGCCTTCCTCGTCTTCTCTGGGATACCACCGTAACAGCGCTACAGTACATAATCGTATCGTCTGCGTAAAAATGAAAGTTAACATCTTGAATGTCATAATCGAGACTGTTTATATAAATAGTGAATAACAGAGGCCCCAGCACAGATCCTTGGGGAACACCTTTAACAGTCTCCAGTGAGTCGGATAAATTACATTCAATTTGTACACGTTGGGTTCATAAATAATTTTTGAACCAGAGGATAACAGATCTTGATAGACCAACGCTTTTCAATCTATGCAGCAAAATTTCGTGATCCACCGTATCAAAAGCTTTTGATAAATCAATAAAAAGAGAGGCACAAAATTCACCATTATCAATTGATCCCACAATATCATTCATAACTTTCAGGACAGCTGTTGTAGTACTATGTTTTTTGCGAAACCCAGATTGATTAACAGACAGCACTTTGTTTGTATTCAAGTAACAAGTTAACTGTTCGCTAATACAACTTTCTAAAATCTTTGTTAAAACACAAAGCTTTGATATTGGTAATTGTTTAATTCCGCAGAATCTCCTCCCTTTAACAATGGAACAACAAAAGCTGATTTCCAGATTTCAGGAACGACACCAGAATTTAATGAGAGATTAAAAATGTAAGTTAAAGGGGATGTGATAATATCTGCAGCTAATTTTAAAAACAGAGGTTCCACACAATCAGGACCTGGTGATTTATTTGTGTCTAATGATCTAAGTGCTTTATAAACATCTGAATTTGTAATTTGTTTAAATCTAAACTCCTGCTTTTTAAAGCGACTTTCTGCATTAATGAAATCTGTATCAGGACATGTAGTATTTTTACATTTAAATAGACAACCGGAAGCAAGAAAATGCTTATTAAAACAATTAAGCATTTGCTCTTTATCAGAGATACTAGAAGAATCCGTATTTATACACGAAGGAAACCTAGAGATATTTTTACGGCCTGTTAACAGTTTTATATTCTGCCAAAATTTTTTAGGAATATTTGAGTTAACAGCAAAATAATCAGCCTTGGCTTTTCTGACAGCAACTGTACATCTATTTCGAAGCTGCCTAAAGCAGATCCAGTCAGAGCTTGAGTCAGTTAGTCTAGCTTTGGCCCAAGCAACATCACGCTCACGAATAAGAGCAGATAGGGCTTCAGAAAACCAAGGATTGTCCCTACCTTTGATACGAAATCTTTTAAAAGGGGCGTGCTTATTGACAGACGATATAAAGCCATCATAAAAATATTTCCAGGCAGACTCAACGTCAGGGATGAGAAAAATCCTATCCCAATTATAATGTGCTACATCGAAAAGAAAACCTTGCTCATTAAAATGACGCAAACATCGTCTCGTGATAATACGTGGCTTATGTTTAGGTAGTTTGGTATCTCTGACTATGGCAATGACGCAGTGATCACTAACATCATTCGCAAATACAGAGGCTAAAGAGTATTTATGGGGAGCATTAGTAAAAATAAGATCAAGTAATGTGGACTTTTTGTGATCCTTTAAGTTAGGTCTAGTAGGTGTCTCTACTAACTGAAAGAGGTTCAGTGTGTCACAAATTGATTTAAAACTATCAGACCCCGACTGAAGCCAATTCATATTAAAATCTCCTAGAAGAACAAGCTCCTTATAGTTTAAAGAAGTCACCGCATGCATCAGCGAGGAAATGGCATCTTTACTAACTGATGGAGGTCTGTAACATCCTACTACAGTAAGATGTAAAGTTTTAGAGACAATAAGGTTTAAAGCTAGTAGTTCGTATTTTTTAACTACAGATTCAGAGAATAATAGTATAACTTCAAATCTATCCTTCACGTAAACTGCTACCCTCCCCTCTTAGGTCTATCAGCCCTGAAAACAGTGTAACCATCAATGTCTATTTCTTTATCCGAAACCGTCTTATTAAGCCATGTTTCAGATATTACTAAGACATCAGGGCTTGTATTTGTTGCCCAAATGCGCACCAAGTTCAGTTTTGGAAGCAAGCTTCTCACATTCATGTGAATAAAACCCAGGCCTGATCTAGATTTAAAATCAGCAGGAACTCTAGAAGTGAGATCGGAATCATTATAAGGACCAGGGTTTGGTGAAATATTTCCAGATATTAATAACATAAGAATTATAAAACTCCGTCGTCTTACTTTATCACTTACGCATCTAACAGACGAATTTAAACAAGTGAAGCGGTTAACAATGCAGTACTCATTATTTGTTAGAACAGATGCAGAATCATCATACACAAAGTTTGAGAACGTTAACTTCAATTTGAAATCCCAAAGGATATGAACATTTGTGTATACACCATAACCTGACCAATTTGTCAGTTTTAAAACAACGGGGATTTCATGATATGAAGAGGAGACTGGGTCATACCTGTAACTGATGTTTCCCTGATTAAATATCAAGACAAATAAAACCACCAGAGTATTGCAGCTCAAAGTTACACTCAAAATTGTCTGTCGAAAATCCAAAGCTATCAGCCTTGATAGTAGTAAATTCAAGTCCTTCCTCGCTGATGTGTAATTCAAGGTACTTCAAATCGCCCTAATCCCACGAAATGCTGCCCAGCGCCACAATGCGATAAGAGGGATCCACACCAAAACCAGACCACAATGCGCGGGAGAGACAAAAAGAGGATCACCATCAAAACAACAGTAGCCAGGTAGCAAATGGACTAAGCCACTTGGGCTATTGTAAAAAATAAGCACTTTCCTTTAATGAAGAAATGAAGAGAGACTCAATCCAATAAACCCGAATGGGCCTGCATCTTCCCTTCGTTCGGAGTGACAACAAATCCCAGCGCAGTCGGCAAAGAAGGCCTTCACCACGTCAAGATAATGTCTCTCGCCACTTAAAATATAAAGAGAGCGATCCTCGGAGATAAAAGAACGATTTTCAGAAATAAAAGACAAACTAAAAACAACTTAAGACAGGCATACACACAGACACAGATACACACGTGCTGCCATCTTGGAATTCATGAGAACAAGCATACATAACACATTTACAAGTGAAGAATAGTTTACACTTTAGAATAGGTGATGCAGAAAGCTTTGTAAATTATTTATTCATGCATTTACACATCATCTATAACATGTTTTGAACACTTTGTAGTGTGTACTGCAGTGTAAGTGCTGACTGGTGAGGGTATAGACAGCTGTCTTCTCTGACACACATGGAGTGTTTAACTCTGTGCACCTGATGTGAGCTTCAGTGGAAGGTAAATCCGGATCAGAGGATGACTTCATCACTAGACCCCACACACTCCACACAGAACACAAGTCTGTGCTTCTGATGAGTGAAAGGATTTAATATAATCCACTGGAATCACCTGACTGTAAGGCATTTATAAATATTTATCCACTTCAAAAAACGAATAAATTGCTCTTCTTAAAAATAGTGCTTTAGCATACCTGCATGTTTGTGATTTTGAACACAGACCAGCTTACAGCTTCATCAAGAAATCATATACTAATCATTTACTAACAATAATTTACTAATACTCATTAACTAATCACTGATCATTAATTAATAAATTATAAATTACTTATAGCCAAATTAATAAAACATTCATAAAATGTTAGTATATCACTTATTTATCATATATGAATGTATATTCATGTTTTGTAAATGATTTGTTGAACATTATCTAATAATTTATAAATTACCTATAACTGAATTAATAAAACATTCATAAAATCACTTATCAATCATTTATGAACATAAAATCATGTTTTGTAAATGATTAGTTCATCATTAACTAATAATTTCCAAGTGACTTATAACTGAACGTTATTATAAAGTGTTACCAGACATGTTTGTGTGCAGCTGCACACATGGGACTTAAACTAAAAGAACTGTGACTGATCTAAAAATGTTTATCATGTGTAATATGATGAAGGAAAAACGTAACATTTTGTAATAAGGTCCCATTAGTTAACAATGCGCAATAAATTTGTCACAGTATTTATTAAACTTTGTTAAAGCTGCAGTCTGCAACTTTTTTTGGTTAAAAATGATCCAAAATCAACTTTTGAACAAGTACATAACCAGCCAGTGTTCAAAACTATCTAATTATCTTGTCTCGATTCACAACAGTAAGCTTGTAATAATGTTTTATAAGCGACATGGCGGATTTCTGCGGGAAATTCAAGCATGCGGCAGTACGTCTGTGTGTCATTACGTCACGTCCGTAAACAAAGGAAGGAGTCCCGTCCAGGCTTGTTGGTTTTATTATGTGAGGAAGCTGCCGGTAGCCATTTATAGTCTTTTCTCACAGCAGCTGAAATAATTAAACTTATCATTTTGATGGCGGATTATAATCCAGAAAGATCCAAATGACAATCATCAGTGACAACTGGAGATTCAGCTGTAGACAAAAACCAAAAGACTTTGGACTGTGGAGTGGCTACAGAAATTTAAATTTACAGGTAACACCAATACACACTAAATACACAGTCACGCAATGCTGATGTTGCTAACAATAACAATTTGAGAACAATATAACAGTAATAATAATTTGCACGGTTTGACGTGATCCAAACTAAGCGATCGTTAGATTTAATCACTATTGGCAGCACGATTTATTGTAGGCCTAACAGGCCTAATCGATGCACAACGCACGTACAGATAACTGTTCCGCATATGACTGCAGTCGCATGTTTCAAACAGAGATGGCGACAAAGAGGAAAAACTGTGGACAGCAGCATTAATTTTAGTTAATAAAAATACAAAAAAACACTACAGCAGATACAACTTTTGATTGTGATACTGTATTAGTGAATGTTGAATTAACATTAACTAAAATTAATAATGCAAAGCTTTGTTATAGCACCAGAGCTAACTCCTGGATCAAGTGTAGAGCTGTTCCAACGTCAGATTGTAATTTTAATTTTAGATGTCCTGAATCCAGAATGAGTCTTCCTAAAGTCAAGTGAAAAGTTGCTTTAAATGAAAAGATGTGGAGGTGCTTGTGCCGTCCTCGATATGTTCACTTAAAATCTTGACGGCCAGCTAAACTTTTCTCAACACCAAAACTCTGAAGATTAATTCTTAGTTCCACAGGTTTATTGGAGATGCAGAGGAAAGTGAAACTGCAACACATAAAAACAACAATGACAAATCAGAGTCACGCCAACTTCATCAAACCTTAACTCAACATGATTAAAGGCTAATTTGCACTATTACTGCTGCATTTCGTTTGTACTCATTTCAAGAGAGGAGAAGAAATACATTTGAATAATATTCAGGTCAATGAGACAACGCGCAACTCATAGGACAATTAGAACAGCGCGATCTTAAAATGACCATGACCTAAATAAGAACGCATAGGAATCTGACTAAACGTTTAAAGCATGTTATTTTCTGAAAACATCAAACTCCATGCTTATCTAAATGTTACCATTAAGAACAGAACACTCCCCGTCTGACGTGTACACACGTCACCCACAGTCCATGCACAATTTTTTTTTTTTTTTAACAGTCCATTTACTGTGCCTCTGGAGGTAGAAGAAGAACAATTTCATTGACTGGCCTCAGAAAGAGGCTAGACCCGCCTGTTTTGAAGATTTTTACCTCAACCTGGCGCACTTTCCCATCCTTGCCAGGGAAGGCCTGTGTAATCAGTCCGAGAGGCCATTCATTTCTAGGTGCTTGGCTGTCCTTAAGGAGAACAACGCTTCCAGGCTGAATGTTTGGCTGAGTGGACTGCCATTTCTTGCGGGCCTGCAATGTTGGGAGGAATTGTTTTCTCCAGCGGTCCCAGAAGGTGTTGGACAGGTGCTGAACCTGCCGCCACTGGGACTTGTAGAGGTCTGCAACTCCAAACTCACCATCAGGAGCAGGCACACTGTTTGTCTTTTGTGTGAAGAGCAGCTGGCGTGAGTATAAACGTGTCCTCAGGGTCCATTGTCACTGGAACAAGTGGTCTGGCGTTGATGATAGCAGCGACTTCTGCCATGAAAGTCACCAGCACTTCGTGGGTGAGCTTGTCTTTCAGCTGGAGGAACATTGCATCCAGAATCCTCCTTGCCAGCCCTATCATTCTCTCCCATGAACCACCCCAATGGGATGCATGGGGGGGGTTAAAAGACCAGATGCAGCCCTTGTCTGAGAGGTAAGTCTTTACGGCAGTGCTGTCAATGTTTGAGGCTATCTTGAGTTCCTTATAGGCACCTATGAAGTTCGTGCCGCGGTCGGAACGAATGTATTTGACCGGCCCACGCATTGAAAGAAAGCGCCGTAGCGCGTTGATGAAGCTAGAGGTGTCAAGGGATTCTATGACTTCAATGTGCACAGCTCTTATGCTCATGCACGTAAAAATCACTGCCCACCTTTTACTTTGAGCGAAGCCGCCCCTGGTCTTACGTGAGGAGACGTTCCATGGGCCGAACACGTCAAGACCCACACTAGAGAATGGAGGATCGGTTGAAAGACGATCAGATGGCAGATTAGCCATTTTCTGGATACTGAGTGGAGCTCTGAGCCTTCTGCATGTTATGCATTGGTGAATGATGCTGCTTACTCTTTTCTTCCCTCCGACTATCCAAAGGCCGGCTGAACGGACCGCCCCCTCTGTAAAGTGACGGCCTTGATGATGGATTTGCTTGTGGTGGTGTCTGATAAGCAAAGTGGCGATGTGATGCTGGCAAGGAATAATCAAGGGAGTCTTTTCTCTCTGATCGACACTTGAATGATGAAGACGAGCTCCAACTCTGAGAAGGCCGTGTGTGTCGATGAATGGGTCCAGATTTCTGAGAGGGCTTGTTTTTGGCATCCTTTCATGTTTCTGAATGCACTTTATCTCTTGGCTGTAGACTTCTTGTTGAACTGCTTGGATGATCACAGCTGTCGCTCTCTCTGATTCCTCAACTGTGAATTCAGCTTTGCAGTAATGCCAGCCCTTGCATGCACTGTTCTCTCTGTGAACGGTCTTGAAATGACAGGCTATGTGAATGAGGCGCGTGACTGCACGAGTTAATGACCTCCAAGTAGAGAACTTTGCAAAGCGTTGTGAATCCAATTGCTGGTTTGAGGCTGCAGTGCTTAAGGCAGACACCAAAGGGCGGATATCTGGGTCTGAGCTCGGACCAACAAGGTCATAAGTATTCTCAGAAATGCTAGGCTCCGGCTTGGAGAGAAATTTGGGGCCACTCAACCAGTTGGTGTGTTTCAGTTGTCCAGCAGGGACAGAACGTGTTGCATGATCTGCAGGGTTCTGGTCTGTTGGCACGTAACGCCACTGGTCTGGTCGGCAGGATCTTCGGATGCGTAACACACGGTTGCTGACATAGACATAAAAGCGCCTTTTCTCATTGCAAATATAGCCCAGGACTACTTTACTGTCTGAGTAGTAGGTTACAGCATCAATCTGTAGGTCTAATTCTGCTAAGACCAGGTCTGCTAACTCGACAGCAAGCACTGCTGCACAGAGTTCAAGTCTCGGCACTGTGTGTTCAGGGCGGGGGGCCAGCTTTGCTTTGCCCATTACAAATCCAATCTGGTTGTTGCCATTACTGTCTGTCACTTTCAGGTAGCACACAGCACCGATAGCTTTAACTGACGCATCACAGAACACACACAGTTCTCTTCTTACCGCTGCCGATGGTGAGGCTTCTGTGTAACGCCTAGGGATGGAAAGCTCAGCAAGCTCAGACAGAGAGGCTCTCCATGACGTCCAGGCATCTTCCATGGCAGGAGGTAAGGGCACATCCCAGTCACCTTTCTCCGCCGTAAGCTCTCGCAGGATAGCCTTGCCTTGGACTATGACGGGTGCAACAAATCCCAATGGGTCGTAGAGGCTGTTGATTGTGGACAAGACACCCCGCCGTGTGTAGGGCTTGGTCTCGCTGGAGACATTAAAAAGGAAACAGTCTGTCTTGAGATTCCAATAAAGCCCCAGGCTGCGCTGCAACGGCAGCGCGTCTGCATCAAGGTCAAGGTCTTTGAGGTTGTTCGCATGGTCACTGGATGGAAAGGCGTCCATGACCTCCTGGTTGTTTGCCGCAATCTTGTGAAGTCTCAGATTTGACTTGGAGAGCACATCCTGTGTCCTTTTTAACAGGCTAATAGCAGCTTGAACTGTGGGCAGAGACTTCAGCCCATCATCAACATAGAAGTCATGTAACACAAAGTGCTGCACATCTGGGTCGACGTGGAATTCGTTGCCTTGTACAGATTTGTGTAAACCATGAATAGCCACTGCAGGTGACGGGCTGTTGCCAAAGACGTGGACGTTCATGCGGTAATCCACGATGGCTTTGGAAAGGTCATTATTCTCGAACCAGAGAAAACGTAAGAAGTCACGATCCTGTTCTCTTACCCGGAAGCAATAGAACATCTGTTCTATGTCAGCTGTGATGGCGATGGCCTCTCTTCTGAACCGAATCAACACTCCCAGTAGTGTGTTATTAAGGTCAGGTCCTGTTAACAGCACGTTGTTGAGTGATACGCCGTCGTATTGGGCACTGGAATCGAATACCACACAAATTTTTTTTGGTTTCTTCGGATGATACACGCCGAACATTGGTAAGTACCACCTTTCTTCATCCGGACTGAGAGGGGGGGCTAACTCTGCATGACAGTTCCGAAACATGCTGCCCATGAAGGAGAGAAAGTGGTCTCTCATCTCAGGCTTTTTCTCAAAGTTACGCTTGAGAGACATGAGACGCTTCAGCGCCTGAAGCCTGTTGTCTGGCAGCCGTGGTCGTGGGCTCTTAAAGGGTAATGGTGCCACCCAACTGTTATTTGAGTCTTTTTGCAGTCCCTCATCCATTATCTCTATGAACTTTGCATCTTGGATGGAGGGAGCTACCTGGTTGTCATCCCTGGTCCGCCTGAATACCGTGCATCCAAGGTGGTCGGCTTCACAGACAGGGTGTTCGTCAAGATACGCTGAAGGTTCACTGATGAGCTCAGTGTCGCTAAACCTCTCCATCACATGAAACACATTGGGGCATGCTTCAAAGAGAGTGGGCCGTTGCAGCTCTGTGGTATTCGTGTGGAACGTGCTAATTGTCAGCGGCCTGTGAACATTACCTAGGCATACATTTCCAACAATGACCCACCCCAGGTCTAACCTCTGTGCGTAAGGCAGGTTGTGAGGGCCATTCACCTGTTTGCGGACTTTATGCACTCTAATAATGTCCCGTCCTAAGAGGAGCATAATAGGGGCTTGCGGATCAATGTCTGGAATGAGGTGTGCTACTGACCTTAGATGAGCATGATGCAGAGCTACTTCGGGGGTCGGAATCTCCGGTCTGTGAGTTCCCCTCCGCAGACTTTCGTGCATTTATTGGTGACTTGAGACTGCGCTGAAGCTTCATCGCCCTCCCCGCCGTGCTCAGAATCAGGGCCAGCCTCCTGCTGCCATGGTGCGGGTCCAGGGTGAAGCGCTGTGTTGTGCCTGTCGCTCTTACATTCGAAACACCGAACACTGAGTTTGCAATTCTTTGCTATGTGAGACGAGGAAGACAGGCATTTAAAGCACACATTGTTTTCTTTGAGGAGTGTTTTGCGCTCGTCAATGGGCTTCTCTCTGAACGCCCGGCACTTACAGAGAGGGTGTGGCTTTTTATGCAACAAACACAGTTTTTCGCTGACGTCAGATTTTGTTAAAGGCTCACCCGTGTCAGATGTGGCTCTGGGTGATACCTCTGTTTTGTGGACAGAGACTTCCCGCTGTCTGTTTGGCTTCCACGCAACCTTCTCTGTCCTGGGGGCCATGTCTGTGTTGGCGATGAGGCTGAAGCTTGGGTCATTGGCAATGCGAGCCTGCTGCCTGACAAAATCAACAAAGAAGCAAAAGGGGGGATAGTTCACCTGGTTTTGATGCTTATAGGCTGCGCCAGCTATCACCCACTTTTCCTGAAGACGAGACGGGAGTTTCTGTACAATCGGGTTTACGCCTCTCGCCGTGTCAAGGAAAGCCAGGCCTGGTAAGTCTCCTTCAGCCTTAGCGGCCTGCAGTTCCATTAGTAGATCACCCAGCTTTGTCAGCTTAGGTCCGCCTCGGTTCAATATTTTCGGAAAGCTATCAATGCGTTTGAACAGGGCAATTTCTACTGCTTCAGCTGAGCCATACGTTAGCTCTAGTCTTTCCCATGCCATGGCCAGTCCTGCTTCTGGCCGATTGATGTGTATTGCTCTTATCTGTTCAATATGCTCTGCTGACTCCTTCCCGAGCCACTTTAGCAGAAGATCCATCTCCTCACTTGGTTCCAGGTTTAGGCCTCTGATGGCAGTTAAAAAGGAATGCTTCCATGCTCTGTAGTTTTGAGGTTTGTCATTGAATTGAAGCAAGCCTGTAGCCACAAGCTCACGGCGGGCTAGATACCTGACAAAGTCATTTATGTGTGAGCCGCCATCATTTCTACATGAGCTGCAGTCATAAGAGTCTGGCCGTATGGTATGGTGTGCGGGAGGAGGCTGGGTGTCGTGATTTTGTGTTCTAAAGTGTTGTGTAGGAGAAGCACGTTCACCGGTGGACTTGAAGTGATGTAAACGAACGTCTCTAGACGTCCTGTTGAATGGCTCATGGCTGTCCTCGTATGTGCTGATGTAAGGCTGCGGTGAGATAAGATGATGAGGAGCAGTATTTTTCTGATGCGGATAGAAGGGACTGGCTTCAGGCTTCAGTGGTGAAGGTGGCACGTTGTGATTAGGGACCGGCTCCGTCTTTGCTTGTGTGACACCGTTTTCACATGACTTAAGATCTGAATCCTTTTCTTTTAGTTGATCAAGCACATACTGCTTTGTGCGCTGGGAGGCTTCTAAAAGAACAGAGTCTTTGTTCAGGTCACAACTATGCTTGACACTCTTTACATCAGCAGCAGCTTCAAGTGTCTCTGCTTCAGCAATGGCTGCTGCAGCCTCCTTTTTATATTTTAGCATTTCTATGGACACCTCCAATTTAGCTTGTTGTAGCCTCAGATTAGCTTCCTCTTCAGCATAGCATAGGCGTGTCTTTGCTGCTTCAGCTCTCGCTCTTGCTCTGACTGCTGCAGCCGTCCTCGATATGTACACTTAAAATCTTGACGGCCAGCTAAACTTTTCTCAACACCAAAACTCTGAAGATTAATTCTTAGTTCCACAGGTTTATTGGAGATGCAGAGGAAAGTGAAACTGCAACACATAAAAACAACAATGACAAATCAGAGTCACGCCAACTTCATCAAACCTTAACTCAACATGAATAAAGGCTAATTTGCACTATTACTGCTGCATTTCGTTTGTACTCATTTCAAGAGAGGAGAAGAAATACATTTGAATAATATTCAGGTCAATGAGACAACGCGCAACTCATACCAAACGACACACATGAGCTAACATTTGCATAGCAGTAGTAAATTCAAACCGTCCTCAGATTATACTTTACAAACAAAGTATTGAAGAAAAATAACTAAGAATTCCTTCATACAATGTCACAAAGACAAATATACATACCATCGATGCTATGCCAGACACAATGAGGAGACAGAAAAGGAGAACGCGATGCATATAAGCGTCTAAAAACAATGCGCTCGGAATGCGTGAATGATTACTTCCCGACTACGGGCAACGTAATAGGACAATTAGAACAGCGCGATCTTAAAATGACCATGACCTAAATAAGAACGCATAGGAATCTGACTAAACGTTTAAAGCATGTTATTTTCTGAAAACATCAAACTCCATGCTTATCTAAATGTTACCATTAAGAACAGAACAGTGCTAATGAACGCTCGGAAACTCTCACTCCAATTATGAAACACACCCATGTTGCTTCACCCAGAGTTTGCATGTCACAGATGGCAAGAAACAACATCAAGCAGTCAGCAATAATCCACAATATGCATGCTCTCCAAGGATAACAGCGATCTGCAGCTCATTTTAAAAACTGAATGTACTCACAAGTGCAATCATGCATGGCTAATGGATGTCATGCCAGCGCTGGTTTGATGCAAAAAGGTAGGCACATGTATATTCAAGATGTTTGTGGATCACAAAAATCTGTTGACGCTACCATCATTTTCATGCCATGTTTGAATGCACAAACTCCTAAGTCAATAAGTCACCTGTCTTAGTAGGTCCACCAGGGACTGATTTGAATAAAGCATATCATTAAAAAATCTAATTTAATTGCAGAGCTCTAGGATCAACAGAGCACATTCCCTAAAGTGCTCAATACAAAGCCTCAGATATGTGCTCAGCCAACCAAATGCATATATTATACAGCATTTAGTCAGGATGCATCTCTTGACTTCATTTATGTTTTCCAGTGTATTCAGCTCACTGTAGAATAAAGGCATAGATTTTGATAGGGAATATGATAGGAGTATTCTTTAGCATATATATATATATATATATATATATATATATATATATATATATATATATATATATATATATATATATATATATATATATATATATTATATATATATATATATTGTTTGTACTAAACGTTCTTGATATCACTCCATTAGGCACCGCTCTGTTTGTTGTAAGGATGACAATAAGTTTTAAAAGTTATATTTCTGCCTCAGCAATCTAACAGCGAAATGTCAAAATGATTGAGGTGGCCAATCAAATTAAAGGAGGCGGGACTTACTGTTGACAGAAGATGAGTGCAAATGCTTTTAGCAGTGAAAAAGTGTGTGGTAAGATGTAAGTGGCAAAACATTTAATATATGACAACTGTTTTACAATAGAAAAGTTCAGCTACTGACAGTAATATCCACCAGTGATCCAAACTACTCAACTTGCTTATGAAATGTCACAGTTTTGAATTAAACATATGCTATTATTTACATGAATAATGAAATTTATAATTGAATGTGAAGAGACAAGAAAAGTTTTGCGTTTTTTTTTTACATATTAGACATACGGAAAAGAGTGAATATATATTTTAAAATAAAAAGCATGTTTGCAAATAGTTTAAATTGATTACTTAACTACGTTCTTAGTTATTTTTCTTTATTCCCTTAAATCCCTTTGAATCCATTAATTAATTCATTTAAATTAAAAGATCAATAACACACACACACACAAAAAAAAACAAAACAAAAAAAAAACTTTTGTTTATATGAATAAACAGTACTGGTATCGGATTGGCATTGGTATCAGATACTCGAATTTGCAGTATCATAAAAAAGTGGTATCGAGCCATCCCAAGTAAGAATTAGTTAATCCATCAACTTCTCTAATATTTTAGACAATATATGTTTGTATACTATTTTAATGCAGGAAATATCAAAGATGTGTCATTGCACTGGATGAGGCAGAGAAAAACAAAAACTAACTGTACAGCATGAGGTAGTTCACACTTTAGGCTTCAATTCTCAGTCAGGCATCCTGTTTTGACATTTTAAAGCAGCATCTTAATGATCTGTTTTCCAGTGGACTTCAAGAGAAGTAGACAAGCATCTGCAGACCCACAAACAGAATAAAAGCAGGTATGAAATACTGCAGCCATATTCATCACCGCTTGGCTGAGAGGTTGTCCATCAAACTGATTGCACATTGAATTAAAGGCCTGTTCTCACAGCGATGGTGTCGTCTGTCATCAGCAGGCCGTGGAAGATGAAGCTCTACCTGTTTGGGTGATGTATGACCAAAACAACACACTCACATTAATGCAGCCCAAAAGAAACGAGTGAAAAAAGCAAGAAATATCCCATTGATTGTTTTTTTTTTGTTTGTTTTTTTGTTTTGTTTTTATATATCAGATGTTGGATTGATGCGGGTCTGTTCAAACCCTTGCAATATGCAGTATTGCAATATGAAACCTGGACACTGTCTGAAGCCTACGAAGTTGTTCAGCATTTTCAGTTCCTTCTGGATTCAGATAGTCTGTTTTTGTTAAGTGTGTGATTGTTGACACCGGTGACAACAGAACGTTAAGTCAACCAGCTAAAAAATTGGAAATGACTTAATCTGAGCAAATGGTCCTGAGAGAAGTGCCTAATAGATGATCATTGGGCCTCATTCATGAAACTTTCGTAAATTTATGAGTAAACTCTGTAAACTTGTGAGTAAATTCTGTAAATTTGTGCATAAAACAGACCTTCCTGAAAACTCGACTCTGGATTCACAAATGCTTCGTAAACATCCGATTTTATAGTTAAACCTGGGAATGTCAATGTATTCCAAACATTCATAAATAGGGTGTTCATGCACAACAATTTACAATTAGCCTAATCCCTGCCAATGAATTACGCAAATTACATGTCCAGGAACTCTGTGGAATCTTTTGGACTTCCTTTTCAGTTTTGGCTCCATTATATTGCATAAATGCAAAAGAGACTAATAGTCCATATGCCTAACAATAAATATTCAATTAACGTGTGTCATGTGTCCACAAAAGTGTTTTTAGGGGCTGTTTACACGACACCAAGTTCTGAGTTTTCGTTTAGGAATTATAGGCTTTTGAGTATATTTTGCCACGCCCATTTCCTAAATGCTATAAGCAACTCAAAGGGTAAAGTTCAACTTTTTTTTTTTTTAATTATTGATCTAGAGAGTCCAGGGAATTGTCCTACACTGGTTTCGTTCCGATTGGGCGAAAAACCTAGGACTAGTTTGCAAAAGTAGCTTTTTCACATATTTGTGAATAATTAATGAACAGTTTGATTGACAGCATTAGTTCTTGAGGCAAAGTTGTATCTATCAAATGATATGCATATTGTGTGGATCTTTGAAACACCATGTGATTACTGAGGCATAAAACTCATTAGTGCCAACTTGGGCCGATTTCTTTCAAAATACTTACAGACCTCTAGGACCATGAGTCGAACATGCCCACCGAGTTTTGTTCCAATTGGCCTCCGTTAACCTTGTCTAATAGGTGCTCAAATTTCATTGTCTGATGGCGGTCATGTTTTTTGAGATATGCCAGTGTCCTCATAAACCTTCATGCCGCCTTGGACCAAGACACTGCATGCCAAATTTCAAATCGATTGGACTAATGGTTGCATAGTTAGAGCTGTTTTCATGGTTTTAGCGGCACCTAGTGTCCAATCGACGCAAATTTTTTATCGTGACCAAAGATTGAGCCTGTACACACCTGAACCGGGTTTGGTGCAAATATCTAATTTCTTTCTCGCGTTATAGCCATTTTAGTAGAAGTGACTCCGCCCACGACGTACGTTTTGGCGCCCCTTGGCGACCGTGAACCAAAATTTTGACATTTTTTTGATAACTTTTGACATTCAGACTCCAGAGAACATTTCTGCACTGGTTTGGTTTCGATTGGGCGAAAAACCTATGATTAGTTTGCAAAAGTACGTTTTTCTAAAAACCCAAAATACCCGAAAATTTTGCCATGGTGATGAGTGACATGCATCTTATCCACCTTGAGCCAAGGATTCCAACGATATAAGACACTTGAGTCTGGGCCTAACGGTTCAGGGGTTATGAGCCATTTCGTACTTTTGACTGCTGTAGTGCCCCCGTTAGGCCGATAGGGGCGAGCCTTGGTGACGTTGTAGGCAGTATGAGTACTACCAGCCCTCAAAGTTTCAAGTCTCTACGACTTACAGTTTGGTCTGCCCGATCACTTTTAGGGGAGAATGCTGATCCTTGGAAAATTTAACAATTACAATAGGGTTTCAGCGTTACGCGCTTGAACCCCTAATAAGGTGGATAGGCATGCGCATCTTGCACGTTTGGTGTGAATGCTCTATATGAAGATGCGTATGTGCAGACGCATAATATTTATTATTGGTATGCGTAATACAACGTTTTTAGTCATTTTCGCGGATCCGTGTGAAAGGTACAAAGAAGAAAATTTTTTCCGTTTTTAGTAAATTGTTGACGAGTAAATGTAGCTGAAAAAAAAAATCCTTGTGCTCTTCTGAAAATGGCCACTTGAGAGCGCTTTGTAGGCGCCATAGACTGGGAGGCGCAGAGTTTTTCCAGCTGAGATGCTTCGGTTGCTACGATTTGAAATATCCACGGCAGTAACCTGTTACTAGTATCTAATTTTGAAGAATATTACTGGGTAACACTTTAGAATACTGATCCTTCATTAATGAATAAGTACACTATGAATAATGCATTATTAACACTCTAGTAACTACTATTAAAGGTGCTACAGAGGATGTTTTGTTTTATACATTTTTGCAATATTACTTGAAACTGTCTTTACTAACTGATAAAAGACTATTTATTAGGTGCACTGAAAGGAATAATAATAATAATAATAATAATAATATACATCATCTGTGCACAGGTAGGGCCTTAAAAACATCAGCCAATCGTTTACATGATCATTGCGTAAACGATTGACCCTCTGGCTTGTCAATCACTGCCTTGTCAATCACTGCCATTACCATTACCATAATCACTGCCATTGCCATTACCAGTTCCTTGTGAGAGATGTGTGCGGATTGGCCCTCTGGCTTGTCAATCATTGCCATGACGTTCCTTGTGAGAGACTGCGCGCTCCAGTAACTTTCCACACTCCACAGGCGCCGCATGCAATGTTTTTGTCAGGAGTAACAACTGCAGATTATGAGTTACCTGCGGTGAGTCCGACATAATGAATCCACTAACACGTCACAGCGAATGCCGGTGGCAAACAAACACTCGTGTTCCAATACTCGTGCACGAGTTTTGGGAGGCATTCCCTCGAAATCATTTCAAAAACTCACTAACAGTCTTTGGTTTCTCAGTCGACGAAAAGACCCTCTGTAGCACCTTTAACTAACAATAAACTCTGATTAATGAATTAGTAAGTAATAGTGCTCAGTTGAAGGTAGTACACTATTAGTTCACTATTAACTAATCAGTAACTACTGTTTTTTCATACCTCCCAGAGAACTACTAAGAACTACTATATACAGGTTCATAATTAACATAAATGATGCATAATGTATAATTAATTCTAAAGTAAAGGTCATGGTAACCCACTAGTAATGACTAAATACTTAAGTATTACTAAATACTTAAGAAGGAATTTCCTATTATTTGGATCAGTATTCTAAAGTGAGAAACATGATAACTCTCTAGTAACTACTGTAGTCACTGTAGTGTTTTTGTATGTTTTTGTACAGTAATTCCTTATGATATATTTGGTAACACTTGAGTAATTACTAGTGGGTTACTATGATCTTCACTTTAGAATACTGATCCAAATAAGAAGTAGTTACTTTAGAGTTATTACTATCCAATACTTTACAAAAACCTCAAAAGTTTACAATGACTTCAGTAGTTACTAGAGAGTTATCATGTTTCTCACTTTAGAATACTGATCCAAATAATTAGTAATTCCTTCTGAAGGATTTGGTAACACTTCAGTCATTACTAGTGGGTTACTATGACCTTCACTTTAGAATTAATAATACATTATGCATCATTTATGTTATGAACCTGTTTATAGTAGTTCTTAGTAGTTCTCTGGGAGGTATGAAAAAAAAAAAAAAAAAACAGTAGTTAGTGATCAGGTAATAGTGAACTACCACTTTCAACTGAGCACTATTACTTACTAATTCATTCATCAGTTGTTAGTTAATAGTAGTTACTAGAGTGTTAATAATGCATTACTCATTTGTTCCTGTGTAGTTATTCATTAATGAAGGATAAGTATTCTAAAGTGTTACCGTAGGATGGTTGGTCAGTGTAGTATTTTTCCTGCCCCTCCTCCAATGTGATTGGATGGCTGGGTAAAAGGTGAGTGGAGTGCTGTGTTTTATCATTGTCTTTGGTTTTACCCAAAGTTGAACAGTTTTTAATTGTCAGATAATTAAAAAAAAAAAAAAAAAAAAAAAAAAAAAAAAAAATACAAGTCATGGCCTTGTGAAATATTATTATGCTACAAAAAATGCATCAAGATACAGTGTTATCAGTTATCAATATGTTTGAATGTTTTGCGCACCATTTACACGTGTTAGGGAGCAGGTGAACATTTCTTTCGTACCAACTAACATTTTTAAAATACAAACATTTTAATTTATGTCAGAACAGATTAGATTAGATGTTGTCCGGCTATATGTCAGTGACATTGTTGTAATGTTATTTCCATAATTTGTTACGAAAAAAAAAAAAAAAAAGCCTCTCACTGCAGAAAAACGAACTTTCCTGTCCTGTCAGCCATTATACTTTGCTGGTAGCATGCACTCTTCAATTGCACATGCAAATGCGGCGGTTTGCACAGTGCAGCCTATTCATTATAAATAAAACACAAAATAAATTATGAGCATTCAGCATCAAAGTTATGTTGTTAATTAATCAATTAGTACCAATAAATTACATAACTGATATGTCATGTGTTAGTTGGGAAGGATTTGCATGCAGGTATGATGTTCATATTTCTTTTTCCACAAATTGTGTATGTATGCAAATTGTATAATATCCAAGGTACACATTTATAGTAATTGTGCAGTTAATTCTCATATTGTATTCTCAGAAAGTTTTGGAATATTTTGGAATATTTTTCCACTCCCCAATTTTATCCCTACCAAAACACCATAAAAAATAATTTTATAAGAAGGGTTATATTGACCTATTAACATTTTGTTTACATCTACCTCATATATAGCTTTTGCTATTTTTTAAGAGTTTTCACAGGTAAATCAATAACAATTACAATTTTAACAATATTTTAAATGTAATTTATGAGATTTGTTGTATTTTGAATCCAATTTCTCTTTGTAAAAGGCATACAGTTTATAATAATAATAATAATGCATTTTATTTAACGGCACCTTTCATAACACCCAAGGTCACCTTACAAGCAAACAAGCAAAAATATATATAAAAAATAAAAAAAAGATAAATAGATAAATAACAATAAACAAATCCCATTGGCTTCACAACAACTTAAATCACACATGCATCATAGAAACAGTAGAATAAGTAGTAAGTCATGAAAAAGCCTGGGTAAAAAGGTAGGTTTTAAGATGGGATTTAAAAGTATGCAGACTGTCACTATTAGGGATATCGAGAAGGAGAGAATTCCATAGACGAGGGGCCACATGACTAAAAGTTCTAACTCCAATGGTAGTTGAAGCGTATATATGGTGACATGAGAGAGTGTGAGTGAAGATCTTAAAGTGCGTTAAGGGGTGTAAATATGAAGAAGATTAGTAAGATACGTATGAGCGAGATTGTGAAGTGCTTTGAATGTGAGAAGCAGAATTTTGAAATCAATTTGATATTTCATTGGTAGCCAGTGAAGTCACTGGAGAGTTAGTGAAATGTGCATAGTTAGAAGGGGTTCTAGTAAGAACACGAGCTGCAGAGTTCTGAACCAACTGAAGTTTATAGAGAAGTCTGGATGGAAGACCATTAAGTAAGAGTAAGAATTGCAGTATTGTTCATTGTGAGGGAAGGACGGAGACGATTAATAATACGCATATGAAAGTATGCAGTGTAATATTATTAATATGGGCTTCAAATGAAAATGTGCTATCTAGAATAACACCTTAACTCTTGTAAGGGTGGAACTCCTACAGGGGTTCAGGCTAAGGTTTGCCGAGTGACTAAAGAAACTTCAGCAAGATGGTAGAAAACTGTACATTTCTTGTCTATTACCACCCACTGCGACTTACTGTATAACAATGATGGAAATAAGTGCAGTTATAATAGCAACATATGCGGCAAAATAGTGTGACAATATGGTATTGCAATAGGGAGCACATTAATGTTAATACTAAATCAAAACTAGTTAGCACATCATTTGTAATTGAAAAGGTTTAATGACAATATCTGATTATGGTTACACTTAAAATAATTACAAAATAGATGTATGAGATGATAAAATCATATACCATTATTCGTACACAGCATGTATGTAAAAAGTTACCTGAGAGAGAGAAAGAGAGAGAGAGAGGGGAAGATTGAAAGAGCTCAAACTGTTTATTAGTGGAAAGATGATCATGGACCTGTGTTGCGACACATTTTTCCAGGATTTTAGAGATGAATGGCAAATTAGAAATTGGATGGTAATTATCTAGGTTAGATGGATCAGCCCCTGGTTTCTTAAGGAAGGGAGTAATAATAGCAGATTTGAAAGAGGATGGTACAGAACCAGAAACAATTGAAGAGTGGATAATTTTAGTAATTAATGTAGATAAAGATGGTAAGCAGGCTTTGACTAAGTGAGTGGGAGACTTAGATTCCCGGATAAGACCCAGTATCTCCACATCAGTTGGTAATGAAAAGGTGGAGAAAACAGAGTGTGGGGGCACATGGAAACCTGGATAACGGAAATCATAACCTGTGTTACTAGCCAGTAATTGTTGGTGAATATTTTTAATCTTAGACTCAAAGAAAGTCATAAAACATACATACCTGATGGCAGAGAGTCCGGTGATCATAAAATATGTTTTACCACAGAAAAGAGAGATCTTGAGTTCCTTTTACTGGCTCCAATTAAATTAGAATAATAGTCAGATTTGGACATCCTTGCATCCTTGTAAAGTTGGACATGGTCAGCAAGCATTTGTTTGTGTACATACTGATACTTATCATACTGATTTCAATGTGAAGGATTAATTTGAATATACATTGAACCAAACATTATAATAACATCTTAGTTGATAATTCAATATACTTTAGGTTTGACAAAACATCCCATGTTTTGGTCATGAATACAAATTTTCGGTAGTGACAGTAATGTGTTTGGTAGTGACATTCCTTAAAGTTAGACACAGATTTTCAGACTTTTGAACACGTTTGACTCAAAATGATGTTACCTATCTACTGTGAAAGAAAGACTATGAGGTAGGGACACAGGAATATTTCCTGATCAAAAATGCAGAAGTGTGGTTAAAATCAGTTTAGGCCAATGGACTAAAACATACACTGTTTCGGCAGTGACATGAAAATGCGGGACACATTTTCTTACATAAAGTTTCATGATTTAAAATTAAAATATAAAATAAATATAGTAGTCAACATTTGAAGTAGATCAAAAAAGTTCATCAAAGTTGTCCTAAGAATTAAGTTGTCCTAAGAAGAAGGTTTTAGGACAACTCTGATGAAAGGTTTTGATCCACTTCAAATGTTGACTACTGTGTTTTTTTTGTTTTACTTTATTAAAATATTTCAATATAATTTTTACAAGTTGAAATTAAGGGGTTATGGTTCGGGACAGCCACCTCCCAATTGAATGATGATTATATATATATATATGTTAAGCTTACTGATATTTTAAATGTTATTGTGGGATTCAGTAGATAATAGAAGGATCTTAATAAACATTTAAAATTTGAATACTTAAATTCTTTTTAAATGTGTTTTTTGGTTGTGGGACAGCAATTTGCACCAATTCTGTAGAATGGCCATTATATATATATATATATATATATATATATATATATATATATATATATATATATAATGTTAGATCAAAATCTCAATAATAGGTAGAATATTTGTAATCCCAGTCATCAGTTAAGAAACAGGCGCCTCAACCCCTGTGATGTGTGGCAGCAGCAGCACGAGATCTCGGGAGAATGACCAAGCAGACACAGATCAAGTGTGGTACAAAGCATTCTCAGATTTATTCAGAAAGAAGGGTCATATTTATAGACATAGGTCAAACAGCAGTCACCAGGATGGCTTGGGCATCCAATCATACGACTTAAAGGGTTAGTTCACCAAAAAATGAAAATTAAGTCATTCATGACTCACCCTCATGTCGTTCCAAACCCGTAAGACCTCCGTTCATCTTCAGAACACAGTTTAAGATATTTTAGATTTCATCCGAGAGCTTTCTGTCCCTCCATTGAAAATGTATGTACGGTATACTGTCCATGTCCAGAAAGGTAATAAAAACATCATCAAAGTAGTCCATGTGACATCAGTGGGTTAGTTAGAATTTGTTGAAGCATCAAAAATACATTTTGGTCCAAAAATAACAAAAACTATGACTTTATTCAGCATTGTCTTCTCTTCCGGGTCTGTTGTCAATCCGTGTTCAGGACTCCGCAGAGACGCTGCTGACGTAAGACGCTGCTGATGTGTTATCTGGTGCACCTGAGCTTCGTTTACAGTCTGAGGCTGGGTTCACACCGCACTCGTCAGTGAAGTGTAAGCAGCGCGTATTTTTTCCGGTTTCCAAGTTAACAGATGAGAGCATTCACACCGCACACAGAGGCTGCGCAGCAGTAGAGCAGAAGCAGCAGTGCCATTTCAGCGCTGGGTCTATTTTTGCTGCGCTGCTAATGCTCAATTAAAGTGAAAGTACACCTTTGATGGACAAAATAAATATGATTTCACACAAATCCTGCAGTTTTGAAAAGATAGAAGTCGACCCCCGCACTTTTGATAAGGGCTGCTTCAATTATTCACACTATATCATCTTTTAGCTTAGGATATTTTCTTTCAAATGAGACCACGTTTCTGTAAGCAATCTGTTCGAAAATAATCAGATGTTTTGTCGCGGATGTGAACAGGAAATGCGCTCTCGAACGGAGAAACACGCGATCTCCAAACCATCGATCAAAGCGTGCTAACATTTTAGGACAGGTCGATGGTATATAAACATGCCCGAACGTTAGCGTCTGTCAATCAAGCCAAACCGTCCATTCAGAAACCGAGAATTTGACACTTTAAGGTAAGGAGGCTGATCTCTCAGGTTGACACGCGAGCTGGCTTGACTGAAGTTTTCGTGAGGATTTATAGTTTATGGACTGTTTTCATTTCGGTATTACATCTTGAAAGGCAAAAGCATTGATGGCATCTATAAAAGTGATATCTGAAATAGAAACGAAATTGATATTGCCTCATCCAGTGGAGGACGCACAAGAGATCTGTGCGTTTAATTGGTATCTGCATTTACAATGCTTATCAGTGGCATGCACTTTGATTGTGAAAGTGAAAGTGCCTTTTGCGGTCGCATCGTGGTGCTCCCGTGTTCCCAATGTGAACGTGAGCTCCAGGGGCCAGTTGCACCCAGCTGTGCGCAAGTTACAACGCAGACTAGTTTTGACGTAAATGGGCACTAAGTTACAACTTACGCACTACTAAATATTTTTGTGTTGCACCATTAAACTTAGTTGAAGCGTAACTCTACGTATACACTAAATATTTACGGAAGCCTCCTATCAGGAGTAACGGTTGGAATAAAATAGCAGACTGACTGAACTGCATCAATAAGCTCTTGTTTTACCTGACAGACTTCATTCTTTACACATATATGATGCTGCTGACATTTACACTCTTAAATTTTAAGAGAGAACATCATGTGAAAAGATTACTTTGTTAGACACTCTTCAACACGAACCCGTTAAACAGCGCACCGCTGTGTGCATCGGTCCTATCACTCCGTGTTGTGCATGTCAAATAAAATCAGTCATAATCAATAAATGTAATTTCTTATGTTTTTGTTGTTGTTTCAGTATTTATTTATTGATCCTTATTAATTTCAAATACAGTTTCTGAATGTTATTTACATATAAAAACATGATTAAGTAGTAGGCAATTATATTTAATGGGAACTTATTACTGTTAGCTACGTGAGACAAAATAAGTCAGAATGAAGGATAAACTGAAATTCACGGAATTTCAACAACTTCTGCTCCTGTATTGAAGGATAACTGAAGGTAAACGTCATATTATGCGACTACGCATTACTTTACGGAGACCTTACGAGCTACGTTCTGCCTTAAGAACAAATGGTGCAACCGAATAAAGTACAGAGTTAGTTACAAACTAGCTAGTAGTTACTAAGCCACTAGTGTGGACTTTACGTTCCAATTTAAAAAAGAACTTACGAACGGCCGGTGCAACCCTACCCAGAACATTACAATTTAGAGCGGTTAAGGCCCGGGTGTACTTCATTTCACGCTTTTCCGTTCAGTCTCGCGCGAGCCTTTCAGAGAAACTCCTTTGCCCATGAACGCGGAAAGACCATCGCAAAGACGCCTTTGTACACCTTGCATGTTAACAAACTTTCAAGACTATCAAGTTTATAAATGACCAACTTATAAAAACAAATTTATAGCTGTCTTTGTAAAGAAATGCCCACTTTATATGCAGCTTCGAGCCGCTGCTGTGACGCTGTACAAACGCTTCCAGTGTGAATACTCGCGCGTCTCTGTAGCTGCAGTTCACGCTCACACGCTGCTAATGCTTGCAGTGTGAACCCGGCCTGAGGGAGACGCATGCTGTAAACAAAACAACCTTCGCAAACATGTCTAAGGATTTCGACACAGAGGAAGACTTGCATTTTTTTGCTCAGCCATATTTATTTGAACCCGAATACATGGACAAAGAACTAAGAGCGATGGAAGAAGCTCCCACACAGCAGCAACCGCTGCCACAAGTAGCGTCACTGCGGAGTGGTGAACGCGGATTGACAACAGACCTGGAAGAGAAGACAATGCTGAATAAAGTCATAGTTTTTGTTATTTTTGGACCAAAATTTGATGCTTAAAAAAAATTCTAACTAACCCACTGATGTCACATGGACTACTTTGATGATGTTTTTATTACCTTTCTGGACATGGACAGTATATCGTACATACATTTTCAATGGAGGGACAGAAAGCTGTCGGACTAAATCTACAATATCTTAAACTGTGTTCCGAAGATGAACAGAGGTCTTACGGGTTTGGAACGACATGAGGGTGAGTCATTAATGACATAACTTTCATTTTTGCGTCAACTAACCCTTTAAGAATCAAACCTTACCATGTATGGCATTTCAAGAAATATAATAACAAATAAGAAATGTATGTGTGTAAATGTGTGTGTCTTCAACTTCTGGTTACATGTGACAGTGTCAGTGTGTAGGTACGTGATGTGCACAAAGGAAAAATCCCAAGACAATAATATTAAAATTAATATAGCTGCAAGCAGCAATTCGGGGCCAAGCCCCAGAAGGGGCAGTAGCGCAATACGGAGCAGGAAGAGCAAAAACAGCAGAAATTGAATGTACATGCAAAACAGCTGGTTCAGAAGGACAGGTGGAAATGAAATGAAAATCAATAGAAGTTCAGAGAATGAACAGGGAATGAACTAAAAACACTTGTATCTCATTCAAGAGGAATAAAGATTAGTACAATGCTTATTTGGATAAAAAAGGTATCAAAATGACTCATTACACACAATTGTATAAAGGAACCCCACACGGGATTCGAACCCACGACTTCCGAGTCCAGTGTCCATTTCTCATCTCATTGCACCACTGTGCAGGTGAATGTTGGCACACCTGCCGAAGTTCATTAGTTCATGTGAAAATGAACTCAAAATGAAGAATTTTTATAAAACTGCACTGAATGTTATATTTAATAACTACTTTAGATCATTCTGCAGCTCATCATGCTGTAGCGCAATACAGAGCAGGAAGAGGAAAAACAGCAGAAAATGAACAAACATGAAACAGCTGGTTCAGAATTACGGGCGAAAATGAACTCAGAATGTACATAAGCTTAGATGAAAATGAACACAGCATGAAACAAAAAGCATTTATTTCTAATCCAAGAGGCAGTAAAGGAATCAAAACACACTATTTCATAAAACCGCTCCACCTGGGATTCGAACCCACTATCTTGGGGTGCAGAGCTCATCAGGTAACTGGCTTTACACATTGAGCTTCTTGAAGATGCACATTCAACAATCTGTGGAAGAGAACTTTTAGTGTAAGAAAGAATTTACAAAAAAGCATTACTTAGCATGCTAACCATATTAGCATGCTAAGCTAACTTAATGCTAATGAAGCTCATGGTTAACTTGATAGCTGAAGAGCCACATTAAAGAGAATGACAACTGGTTAGCATGCTAAGCAATTAGCATGCTAAGCTAACTAGCATAAGACAACAAACACAAGCAAGGTCACATTCAGAGATGAATATCTTGGGAATGGTAGCGAATATCAAAAATGGAATACTGTACTTTTCAAAATGGCCACTACTGTACTGGGTGGAGTCTTAATGTAAGATATTGAATGTGATCAGTATGAAGAGAGGAATCAGTTGTATTGACATTCATTTTTCTGGAACAAAGGGTTCAAAAGTTATAACCTTTACAAAAGTGAATATTTGAACTGGTGGTGGCGCTATAGACTTAGTCCTAGATACTCCAAAGTTGGTCAAATTACTTTTAATTACTATCACTACAAGCATGCCAAATTTGATAATTTTCCTTCTTATGGTTCATTGATTACCATACAGGGGGAAGAAGAATAACTACGAATTTGGACATAAAGGAATTGCATGTGATAGCTTCAGATTAGACCAGTTTTAGGCAGAATGCCTAGAACAGACACAAGTTCTGCATCTTTTCCTGCCACAGTACCTCATGCGGTCTGGGCATGTGTCACACTGAGTTTCGAACCCACGTTGCAGAGCATTCGGGATCCGTGGCGTAACACATTGAGCTAATCAGCCATGCAAGTTCATCAGTATGCTAAGCAGAGGTTTCAGTGTGAGAAAGAGTTCACAAAAAAAAAAAAGCTTCATAGCATGTTAACCATATTAGTATGCAAAGTTATTTAATGCCAACTAAGTTTTGGTTAACCTGTTGACTGAAGACCACATTAGAAAGAATAGCAATAGTTTAGCATGCTAAGCAATTACTGTGCTAAGCTAACTAGTATAAGACAACAAACACAAGCAAGGTCACATTCAGAGATGAATATCTCGGGAATGGTAGCGAATATCAAAAATCCGTTTAGTCATTTCTGTGCGGCTCGGTCCAAAGATCATCTGAGCTGATTTTGGACAAAATTGACCAAAATTTGTGGGAGGAGTAGCGAAAAAACTGTTTTTGATTTAATTCAATATGGCAGACAGGTACATTTAAGGAAAATGACAAATGACACATTGTCGGAATCGGCATAAACCAGGGAATAAAATGACATAAAGCAGACAAATTTTGGATAATGTTTTCAAAAGTTATAAGCAATTTTGCAAAAATCATTATATCTGTGGAACACTAGGTGGCGCTGTGCTGAAACTTCTCATGTACCTTCAGGACACTCTGATGGTCATATGTACCAAATTTTGTGATGATATGTCAAATTGTTTAAAAGTTATTGCAATTTATGACAAAATTCAAAATGGCGGACACGTGGTTCATCCGATGTTGACGAATTTGATATCCTCGGATTCGGCATGGCACAGGGAATCCATAGACACCAAGATCTTGATTTTCTAATAAAGTGTTCAAAAGTTATTGGCCAAAATAGCCATTTTTCAGATCTCATGACCTGTAGGTGGCGCTGTTCCCAAATTTGGCATGGAACCTCAGATCATGGTCTTGATCAAGTGTACCAATTTTAGTTTTGATTGCTCAAAGTTTGGCCGAGATACAGCCTCTATAGCAATTTTGGGTCAACCTTGTTAACTTCGTGACATCATAACTTTTGAACAAAGATGAATAAAAAAAATCTGTTCAGTCATGTAATGGGTGGAGACTTAATGTAAGAAGTTGAATAGCATCAGCATGAAGAGACGAATCAGATGAACTAAATTTAATTTTTCCATGACAAACAGTTCAAATGTTAAAACCGTTAGAATGTTGAAATTTTGAACTGGTGGTGGCGCTATAGAGTTGGTTCTAGAGACTCCAAATTTGGTCCAATCACTATTCATGAGCATCTCTACAACTGTGCCAAATTTCATCATTTTCTCATGTTCCGTTGATAGGGCTGCCATAGACTCCCATTCGGGAGGAAGAATAATAATAATAAAAGGGAAAACGTACAATTACAATAGGGGCTACAGCCCCTTCGGGGCTTGGCCCCTAATTTAAGAAATTATTTAACAATATATATATTATGTGTATCTATGTGTGTGTGTGTGTGTGTGTGTGTGTTCCTCTGGTTTATTGCTGTTTTTTGTAAAAGGACCGAAACACTATGGCAGGGAGTCATATGAAGCTCTATTTCAGATAAGCAGCGCCTGTAATTGCTTGTTATACATTGGAGCACTTGACTCTCTCCACATCCCTGAAAGATCTCCATTACATCCATATCTAAGGGGGAAAAATGCAAATTCAATTATGGTGTCATTGATGGCTTAGATTCATCAGGGCTTTTAGCTTTTGAAAAATGCCTGTCTTCATAATGTCAATGATATCATCAATTGCTGCATAAAATACTTCAATCAGTTACATTCGTTGTTATTATTTGCCCATCTTCTATTAAATCATATGTTCGTTATAAGACAGACTATAAACTAATAAAGCAGTATTTGAAGCTGTTGTAAATGCAAGGTCACATTCAGAGATGAATATCTTGGGAATGGTAGCGAATATCAAAAATGGAATACTGTACTTTTCAAAATGGCCACTACTGTACTGGGTGGAGTCTTAATGTAAGATATTGAATGTGATCAGTATGAAGAGAGGAATCAGTTGTATTGACATTCATTTTTCTGGAACAAAGGGTTCAAAAGTTATAACCTTTACAAAAGTGAATATTTGAACTGGTGGTGGCGCTATAGACTTAGTCCTAGATACTCCAAAGTTGGTCAAATTACTTTTAATTACTATCACTACAAGCATGCCAAATTTGATAATTTTCCTTCTTATGGTTCATTGATTACCATACAGGGGGAAGAAGAATAACTACGAATTTGGACATAAAGGAATTGCATGTGATAGCTTCAGATTAGACCAGTTTTAGGCAGAATGCCTAGAACAGACACAAGTTCTGCATCTTTTCCTGCCACAGTACCTCATGCGGTCTGGGCATGTGTCACACTGAGTTTCGAACCCACGTTGCAGAGCATTCGGGATCCGTGGCGTAACACATTGAGCTAATCAGCCATGCAAGTTCATCAGTATGCTAAGCAGAGGTTTCAGTGTGAGAAAGAGTTCACAAAAAAAAAAGCTTCATAGCATGTTAACCATATTAGTATGCAAAGTTATTTAATGCCAACTAAGTTTTGGTTAACCTGTTGACTGAAGACCACATTAGAAAGAATAGCAATAGTTTAGCATGCTAAGCAATTACTGTGCTAAGCTAACTAGTATAAGACAACAAACACAAGCAAGGTCACATTCAGAGATGAATATCTCGGGAATGGTAGCGAATATCAAAAATCCGTTTAGTCATTTCTGTGCGGCTCGGTCCAAAGATCATCTGAGCTGATTTTGGACAAAATTGACCAAAATTTGTGGGAGGAGTAGCGAAAAAACTGTTTTTGATTTAATTCAATATGGCAGACAGGTACATTTAAGGAAAATGACAAATGACACATTGTCGGAATCGGCATAAACCAGGGAATAAAATGACATAAAGCAGACAAATTTTGGATAATGTTTTCAAAAGTTATAAGCAATTTTGCAAAAATCATTATATCTGTGGAACACTAGGTGGCGCTGTGCTGAAACTTCTCATGTACCTTCAGGACACTCTGATGGTCATATGTACCAAATTTTGTGATGATATGTCAAATTGTTTAAAAGTTATTGCAATTTATGACAAAATTCAAAATGGCGGACACGTGGTTCATCCGATGTTGACGAATTTGATATCCTCGGATTCGGCATGGCACAGGGAATCCATAGACACCAAGATCTTGATTTTCTAATAAAGTGTTCAAAAGTTATTGGCCAAAATAGCCATTTTTCAGATCTCATGACCTGTAGGTGGCGCTGTTCCCAAATTTGGCATGGAACCTCAGATCATGGTCTTGATCAAGTGTACCAATTTTAGTTTTGATTGCTCAAAGTTTGGCCGAGATACAGCCTCTATAGCAATTTTGGGTCAACCTTGTTAACTTCGTGACATCATAACTTTTGAACAAAGATGAATAAAAAAAATCTGTTCAGTCATTTCTGTGCGGCTCAGACCAAAGATCACCTGATCAAAGTTTGGACAAAATTGGACAAATTTTGAAGGAGGAGTAGCGAAAAAACTGAATACTGTACTTTTCAAAATGGCCACTACTGTACTGGGTGGAGACTTAATGTAAGATATTGAATGTGATCAGTATGAAGAGAGGAATCAGTTGTATTGACATTCATTTTTCTGGAACAAAGGGTTCAAAAGTTATAACCTTTACAAAAGTGAATATTTGAACTGGTGGTGGCGCTATAGACTTAGTCCTAGATACTCCAAAGTTGGTCAAATTACTTTTAATTACTATCACTACAAGCATGCCAAATTTGATAATTTTCCTTCTTATGGTTCATTGATTACCATACAGGGGGAAGAAGAATAACTACGAATTTGGACATAAAGGAATTGCATGTGATAGCTTCAGATTAGACCAGTTTTAGGCAGAATGCCTAGAACAGACACAAGTTCTGCATCTTTTCCTGCCACAGTACCTCATGCGGTCTGGGCATGTGTCACACTGAGTTTCGAACCCACGATGCAGAGCATTCGGGATCCGTGGCGTAACACATTGAGCTAATCAGCCATGCAAGTTCATCAGTATGCTAAGCAGAGGTTTCAGTGTGAGAAAGAGTTCACAAAAAAAAAAGCTTCATAGCATGTTAACCATATTAGTATGCAAAGTTATTTAATGCCAACTAAGTTTTGGTTAACCTGTTGACTGAAGACCACATTAGAAAGAATAGCAATAGTTTAGCATGCTAAGCAATTACTGTGCTAAGCTAACTAGCATAAGACAACAAACACAAGCAAGGTCACATTCAGAGATGAATATCTCGGAAATGGTAGTGAATATCAAAAATCTGTTCAGTCATTTCTGTGCGGCTCGGTCCAAAGATCATCTGAGCTGATTTTGGACAAAATTGACCAAAATTTGTAGGAGGAGTAGCGAAAAAACTGTTTTTGATTTACTTCAATATGGCAGACAGGTACATTTAAGGAAAATGGCAAATGATACATTGTCGGAATCGGCATAAGCCAGGGAATAAAATGACATGAAGCATAAAGTGTTTTCAAAAGTTATAAGCGTTTTTGAAATAATCATTACATCTGTGGAACAGTAGGTGGCGCTGTGCTGAAACTTCTCAGGTACCTTCACGACCTTCTAAAGGTCATACATACCAATTTTTGTGAAGATATGTCAAATTGTTTAAAAGATATCGCAATTTATGACAAAATTCAAAATGGCGGACACGTGATTCATCCAATTATCGTCGGATTCGGCATGATCCAAGGAATCCATAGACACCAAGATCTTGATTTTCTGACAAACTGTTCAAAAGTTATTGGCCAAAATAGCCATTTTTCATATCTCATGACCTGTAGGTGGCGCTGTTCCCAAGTTTGGCATAGACCCTCAGACCATGGTTCTGATGAAGGGTACCAATTTTTGTTTCGATTGCTCAAAGTTTGGCCGAGATACAGCCTCTATACTAATTTTGGGTCGACCTCGTTAACTTCGTGACATCATAACCTTTGAACAAAGATGAATAAAAAAAATCTGTTCAGTCATTTCTGTGCGGCTCAGTCCAAAGATAATCTGATCAAAGATTGGACAAAATTGGACAAATTTTGAAGGAGGAGAAGCGAAAAAAACAAATACTGTACTTTTCAAAATGGCCGCTACTGTAATGGGTGGAGACTTAATGTAAGAAGTTGAATAGCATCAGCATGAAGAGACGAATCAGATGAACTAAATTTAATTTTTCCATGACAAACAGTTCAAATGTTAAAACCGTTAGAATGTTGAAATTTTGAACTGGTGGTGGCGCTATAGAGTTGGTTCTAGAGACTCCAAATTTGGTCCAATCACTATTCATGAGCATCTCTACAACTGTGCCAAATTTCATCATTTTCTCATGTTCCGTTGATAGGGCTGCCATAGACTCCCATTCGGGAGGAAGAATAATAATAATAAAAGGGAAAACGTACAATTACAATAGGGGCTACAGCCCCTTCGGGGCTTGGCCCCTAATTTAAGAAATTATTTAACAATATATATATTATGTGTATCTATGTGTGTGTGTGTGTGTGTGTGTGTGTTCCTCTGGTTTATTGCTGTTTTTTGTAAAAGGACCGAAACACTATGGCAGGGAGTCATATGAAGCTCTATTTCAGATAAGCAGCGCCTGTAATTGCTTGTTATACATTGGAGCACTTGACTCTCTCCACATCCCTGAAAGATCTCCATTACATCCATATCTAAGGGGGAAAAATGCAAATTCAATTATGGTGTCATTGATGGCTTAGATTCATCAGGGCTTTTAGCTTTTGAAAAATGCCTGTCTTCATAATGTCAATGATATCATCAATTGCTGCATAAAATACTTCAATCAGTTACATTCGTTGTTATTATTTGCCCATCTTCTATTAAATCATATGTTCGTTATAAGACAGACTATAAACTAATAAAGCAGTATTTGAAGCTGTTGTAAATGTCTGTCAACTCACATCTGTGATTCATATTCTGTACAAGCTGCTGTTTCTCAGCAACCATAAACAGCTACAGTTAATCTAATGAGCTATCTTACCTGTTCATTCCAATTATTTATAGTAAGTAAATATATTTTTACTATTTCTTGAATATTATCATCTTTATCATATTGCTGTTGCTGCTGTTTTCTAAGAGTATAAGCCTCTCAAAGTAAGTTGTGTTACTTGAGTCTAATGCCACAGAGTGTATAAACTCCCTATGTGTGTAGGCATGTTGACAGGGTCAAGACAATCTCCTGAAGTTCAAACTGTGCATCAGAAAGGGAAAGAATGGTGATTTAAGTGACTTTGAACTTTGGACATGGTTGTTGGTGCCAGACAGGCTGGTCTGAATATTTAGGAAACTGCTGATCTACTGGGATTTTCATGCAAAACCACCTCTAGGGTTTACATAGAAAAAGAGAAAATATCCAGTGGCGGTTCTGTCTGAGAAAATGCCTTGTTGATGCCAGAGGTCAGAGGATATTGGCTAGACTGGTTTGAGCTGATAGAAAGGCAACAGTAACTCAAATAACCACTCGTTACAACCAAAGCATAAAGAAGAGCATCTCTGAATGCACAATACATAGAACCTTGAGAGCTACCTCAACAGAAGACCATACCGAATGTGTCACCTGTCAGCTGAGAACTGGAAACTGAGGCTACAATTTGCACAGGCTCACCAAAACTGGACATTAGAAAATTGGAAGAACGCTGCTTGGTCTGATGAGTCTCAATTTCTGCTGTGACATTCAGCTGGTAGGGTCAGAATTTGATGTAAATATCATGAAAGCATGGATCCATCCTGCCTTGTAGGCTATCAGCGGTTCAGTCTGGTGGTGGTGTAATGGTGTTTGGGATATTTTCTTGGCACACTTTGGAATCATTAATATTCAACAGTATTATTGTTTTGAATGCACTGATGCTATTGGATGAGAACTTAACTGAGCTGGACGATGACATCACTGTTTTCTACAGAACTGCTTTATAGACGGGTTTCCTGTATAAAAACAATACTGGATGCGCGCGCATTCAGGGGGCAAAACCGCTATCGAGTCTTATGCCAGAAAAATGCTTAACGTGGCTTAATGTACTATAGTGATATTAACAGACCAAACTCAGACCAATATCACTATAGTGATATTAACACACTAATAAACCATACTAATAAACCATACAGACTAATAAACCATACTATGTACAGAAAAACAGTTGAGCCCCGAATATGAACCCAATTCATTTTATTACACGTTAAGTGTTTTCCTCCCATAGAAAACCACTATAAAGAAAAAGCTTAACGTTGCTTAATGTAGCCTATTAATATTAAAAGATAGTCATATTAAAAGATCAAATTCTGCACAAGTATGCTTTATTAGTATAGTGTTTACTAAGTTTGGTCATTCAATGTCACTGTCTTAGTACATTAAGCCACGTTAAGCTTTTTCACGTTAAGCATTTTAGAACGTCCCGTTATTCCAAGTTCTGCATGCACATCACGGGAGATAACAGTCATTTATGTTGAGAAAAGAGGTGGATGCATATCTCTGCAGGTAGCCTACAGCATCTGTTCTGCCTAATTATTTATCACCATTAATGAACCCCACAAAGAATATTATATTATATTTAAACAGTACTTGGAGGCGCATGTAATTCTTGGCATGTAAAGTTATACAGAACTCGACATGACACCTGTAGAAGATTGTAGCGTTAATCAACCATTGTAATTAACATAGATTTTGCATTATTTCTAAATTCTTGTTGACACAATAATAAACAGCCATTTCAGAGTCGGATTGTTTATTTAATTTGCATATTAATATAACATGATGTAAAATGTTAGCTGACTAGTAGGCTAAGTTATAATGTTAGTCATCAGGTCTCGAACTAAATTGTCCAACTAGTTTGCTAATCATAAAAACCCGACATAGCCTATGCATTTTTTAACTTACCAGGTCTTGTTGGTTGCTGAGCCTTTCTATCCTGAAATTAAATTACTGTAAAAATACTGTACAAGACATGAAACCTGTGACAGCTAGCTACTGTAAGTGTGTGACAGTGAGGAAATGGCTAGCATCAATTACTTTGGAAACCTAGGTAGCGCAGACTCCGCCGATTATATTAATAAATTAGTCTTAGTAATGGTGAGACAATTACTTTCTGCCCCCTAGTTGTGTGCACATCTCTGTGATGACGTTGCACGGAAACCTGTCTACTGATGAAATTAACTCATTTTACAAACCTGATTCCAAAAAAGTTGGGACACTGTACAAATTGTGAATAAAAAAGGAATGCAATAATTTAGAAATCTCATAAACTTATTTTATTCACAATAGAATATAGATAACATATCAAATGTTGAAAGTGAGACATTTTAAAATGTCATGCCAAATATTAGCTCATTTTGGATTTCATGAGAGCTACACATTCCAAATAAGTTGGGACAGGTAGCAATAGAGGCCGGAAAAGTTAAATGTACATATAAGGAACAGCTGGAGGACCAATTTGCAACTTATTAGGTCAATTGGCAACATGATTGGGTATAAAAAGAGTCTCTCAGAGTGACGGCACTGCATCACATACATGAATGCTACTGTAATGAAAATCACAACATGGGCTCAGGAATACTCCCAGAAAACATTATTGGTGAACACAATCCACCATGCCATTCGCCGTTGGCTAAAACTCTATAGGTCAAAAAAGAAGCCATATCTAAACATGATCCAGAAGCACAGGTGTTTTCTCTGGGCCAAGGCTCATTTAAAATGGACTGTGGCAAAGTGGAAAACTGTTCTGTGGTCAGATGAATCAAAATTTTGAAGTTCTTTTTGGAAAACTGGGATGCCATGTCATCCGGACTAAAGAGGACAATGACAACCCAAGTTGTTATCAGTGCTCAGTTCAGAAACCTGTATCTCTGATGGTATGGGGTTAAATGAGTGTGTGTGGCATGGGCAGCTTACACATCTGGAAAGGCACCATCAATGCTGAAAGGTATATCCAAGAACAACATATGCTCCCATCCAGACGTCATCTCTATCAGGGAAGACCTTGCATTTTACAACATGACAATGCCAGACCACATTCTGCATCAATTACAACATCATGGCTGCATAGAAGAAGGATCTGGGTACTGAAATGGCCAGCCTGCAGTCCAGATCTTTCACCCATAGAAAACATTTGGTGCATTATAAAGAGGAAGATGTGAAAAAGAAGACCTAAGACAGTTGAGCAACTTGAAGCCTGTATTAGACAAACATTCCTATTCCTAAACTTGAGCAACTTGTCTCCTCTGTCCCCAGACGTTTGCAGACTGTTATAAAAAGAAGAGGGGATGCCACACAGTGATAAACATGGCCTTGTCCCAAATTTTTTGAGATATGTTGATGCCATGAAATTTAAAATGAACTTATTTTTCCCTTAAAATTATAGATTTTCTCAGTTTAAACATTTGATATGTCATCTATGTTGTATTCTGAATAAAATATTGAAATTTGAAACTCCCACATCATTGCATTCTGTTTTTATTCACAGTTTGTACAGTGTCCCAACTTTTTTGGAATCGGGTTTGTATAATTGATTATCTTTACAACGGAACTGAATCAACACTGAACTACCTTCAGCTGAACAATGACTTTTGTATAGCTGAAATTAACTCTGTTTGAATCATTTTCCTATTATCACTGTAAAGCTGCTTTGAAACAATCTGTATTGTATAAAGCGCTATAAAGGTGACTTGACTGACCTTAGTACCAATTGAGCCTACCTGAGTATTGTTGTTGACCATGTTCATCCCTTTATGACCACAGTGTACCCATCTTCTGGTTTCTTGAACTTGAAAATGAGTTCACTATACTCAAATGACCTCCACAGTCACCAGATCTCAATCCAATAGAGAACGGGAGATTTGCATCATTGATGTGCAGCCAACGAACCTGCAGCAACTGTGTGATGCTATCATGTCAATATGGACTATAATCTCTGAGGATTGTTTCCAGCAACTTGTTGAATCTATGTCACAAATATTTAATACAGGAACTACACAGGAACAAATGAGCAATGCATTATTAACACTAGTAACTACTATTAACTAACAAGTAACTCTGATGAATGAATTAGTAAGTAATAGTGCTCAGTTAAAGGTGGTAGTTCACTATTAGCTAATCAGTAACTACTGTTTTTTTCATACCTCCCAGAAAACTACTAAGAACTACTATATACATGTTTGTAATTAATGTGAATAATGAATATGTATAATTAATACTTAATAATTATTACTAATTATTTGGGTCAGTATTGTAAAGTAAAAAGCATGATAACTCTCTAGTAACTACTGTAGTCATTGTAAACTTTTGAGGTTTTTGTAAAGTATTGGATAGTAATAACTCAAGAGTTACTATATAACTCTAAAGTAACTACCTCTTATTTGGATCAGTATTCTAAAGTGAAGATCATAGTAACCCACTAGTAATTACTTAAGTGTTACTACAATCCTTCTAAAGGAACTACTAATTATTTGGATCAGTATTCTAAAGTGAAGATCATGGTAACCCACTAGAAATGACTTAAGTGTTACCAAATATATCATAAGGAATTACTGTACAAAAACATACAAAAACATCAAAAGTTTACAATGACTTCAGTAGTTACTAGAGAGTTATCATGTGTTTCACTTTAGAATACTGATACAAATAACTAGTAATTCCTTCTTAAGTATTTAGTAATACTTCAGTCATTACTTGTGGGTTACCAAGGCCTTTACTTTAGAATTAATTATACATTATGCACCATTCATGTTAATTATGAACCTGTATATACTAGTTCTCAGTAGTTCTCTGGAAGGAATGAAAAAACAGTAGTTACTGATTAGTTAATAGTGAACTACCACATTCAACTGAGCACTACTACTTACTAATTAATTAATCAGAGCTTATTGTTAGTTAATAGTAGTTACTAGAGTGTTAATAATGCATTATTAATTTGTTCTTGTGTAGTTATTCATTAATGAAGGATCAGTATTCTAAAGTGTTATCTAGTTTTTAAAAGAATCAGCCTTCAAATGGTTTATTCACAGTGACTATGCATATTTAAAAGTATATATATATATATATATATATATATATATATATATATATGTTTACTTCATCTTCAATTAGTGAATGTTGAGATAATTCTCCTTCATTGTGGTGACTCCCAGTTTCATTGACACCATAGACCAGCTTAGGCCAATGTGTGTTTATTTTATATTGAGTAACTTTCCTTTCTTTATAACAACATTCATATCATTGATACTATTTTTCAGCTTCCCTACAGAACTAGTCAGTCTGAGAGAAGGCCAGTGCAGCACGGTCTTTTTGAAGTAGGTCAGCCCTGCATTTCTAATGATGGTACGGTCTGCTGACCTCATGGCCCGTCTGTCTGCCCCGCCCTATAATAACCTCAATTGCCTGGTGACACAATGACATACTACCCTGTTAGAGTCACAGTCAAATCAGTCGCCGTTGCGTCGGCCTCTAAATCTGACGGGCCTCCAGGGCTTGGGTGAGCTGGCAAAGGACCAGCATCCATCAAGCCCAGACGGGATCTTCTTCCTGCGGCTGCATTACAAACCTCACCAGCAGTGGGGGGAACACAAAGTCTGCATGACGGCCTGAACTTGAAGAGCATCTTCAGGTTCTTCCAGCTTTGGTATTCCACAAAAACGGCAAGTCTCACGTCACATTTGAAATACAGAGGCGCAGTGAGAGAAAGACAATAACAAATAGATAAACACCTTTAATTCCCTTTATTGCAATTTCAACACTGAGATGTGAGTAAACCGAAATTATTCAGTCTGAATTTACAAGAACCTCTCAAAAATACTTGTGGACCTTAATGAATTGCTCATCAAGCAAATATTTACAGTACAAAACATCTGACTAAAATTATAACAGCATAATATTTCAGAGATGCACTGCATATTTTTCTTGCTGAAAATGTGGACTTGGTGTTAACAGACATTTTGCATGTTATATCATCAGTTCTGTCAATATTGTTTATTTAAAGGTGCCCTAGATTATGTTTTTAAAAGATGTAATATAAGTCTAAGGTGTCCCCTGAATGTGTTTGTGAAGTTTCAGCTCAAAATACCCCATAGAATTTTTTTAATTAATTTTTTTTAACTGCCTATTTTGGGGCATCATTATAAACGCGCCGATTTATGCTGTGGCCCCTTTAAATCCTGTGGTCCACGCCCACAGAGATCGCGCTTTCCTTAAACAGTGCCTTAACAAAGTTTACACCGCTAATATAACCCACAAAATGGATCTTTACAAAGTGTTCGTCATGCATGCGTCGGATTATGTGAGTATTGTATACTGTTATATTGTTTACACTGATTCTGAATGAGTGAGGCTATGCTGCGTGGCTAAAGCTAACATTACACACTGCTGGAGAGATTTATAAAGAATGAAGTTGTGTTTATGCATTATACAGACTGCAATTGTTTAAAAATGAAAATAGCGACGGCTCTTGTCTCCGTGAATACAGTAAGAAACTATGGTAACTTTAAACACATTTAACAGTACATTAGCAGCATGCTAACGAAACATTTAGAAAGACAATTTACAAATATCACTAAAAATATCATGTTATCATGGATCATGTCAGTTATTATTGCTCCATCTGACATTTTTCGCTGTTGTTCTTGCTTGCTTACCTAGTCTGATGATTCAGCTATGCACATCCAGACTTTTTGCCCTTGTCTAATGCCTTTCATAATGATAATGTTGGGACCGTGGGCTGGCATATGCAAATATTGGGGGCGTATACCCCGACTGTTACGTAACAGTCGGTGTTATGTTGAGATTCGCCTGTTCTTCGGAGGTCTTTTAAACAAATGAAATTTATACAAGAAGGAGGAAACAATGGAGTTTGAGACTCACTGTATGTCATTTCCATGTACCAAACTCTTGTTATTTAACTATGGCAAGATAAATTCAATTTTTCATTCGAGGGCACCTTTAATATTTCTTTAGAAAAACATAAATAATAACAAGAAAGGATCCATCTTTATCGCTAATTTAAACTACTTTCTAATTTCCTTGGGATTAAAATAGTTACGTGTTTTGTGTCATTCACATGCAGCACTGTTTCCACTGATTCTGTACCAAAAAAAATGTAGAGACATTTATAGAGAACACAAATCTATGATATGCTTTTAAAGAAAGTATTCATGGATATACACTCACCATCCTTCTAGAGTTTGGAATTATAGATTCAATCTAATGGGAACATGCAGACTGAAAAAAAATATATAAATATCAGCTGAGTTCAATAATCTCATTCAAAGTCCTGCAAAATTACAAATACACACAGAAACCAGGTTCAGGTGTAACCTGAATGAATTGGTGGCACCCTAATTTAGATATTTTGTGCCAGAATTTTGCAACTTGCTCTCATAAAAAATGAGATGAAGAGACATGGTTTGAGTGGTGTTTTTCCACTCAAACCATGTCTCTTCATCTCATTTTTTATGAGAGCAAGTTGCAAAAATCTGGCACAAAATATCTAAATTAAGGTGCCACCAATTCATTCAGGTTATTTACCAATTTACCAGTTTATTCATATACTATATTTTATTGTTGAGTCAAAAACAGTGATAAACAACAGTATTTAACTAAATATTGCACTAAGTTGCACAGTAGGCATTCAACTGTTTATTTGACAATTATTGGACAATTGTTTATTTGATGATTGAATTATTTTAACACTGTGTACTGTGCAAACAAATCAATTCACTAAAATGAGCCAAGAATTACAATGAAACACATGAGAGTGCAATGACAGTGATTATTTGAATATTGAAGTACCTATAGTAGATAAACTACTGTAGCATTACTGTAATAGCAGTTATGTTAGCAGCAACAATATTTTTATCTATCTATTTTTATCTATCTGCTTTCCTGTAGCTCAGTGGTTAGAGCATGGCACTAGCAATGCCAAGGTCATGGGTTCGATCCCAGGGATTGCACATACTCAGATACAAATGTATAGTATAATGCAATGTAAGTCGCTTTGGATAAAAGCGTCTGCCAAATGCATAAAAGTAAATGTAGGTAGTTACCCCCCAATACAGGTAAACAAAAATGCAAAATAAGTAAATAAATAAAACAACAACAAAAGGCTTGACTCCCAGTGTACAGTTTGCAATCTGTCACATAGAGGACATTTGCACTATAAAAATCTCTTGGATCATTTAAAGTTAAGCCAATTTATTGGTTTGAAGATTACTATATTGACTTTTTCATTTGTTTTGATCATAGACACTACTATTTCCCCTTCAGTCACAGACAAATAATTAGGTTAACGACCATGTTTCACTGAGATGATGCAATTAGGTGAAAAACTCCAGAATGCAGCTGACCGCCAGCATTTCTCAGGCATAATTAACTTGGCACAGCCACTGAAAATCATGTGCTGCGACAAAGAAAACACATATACACACACAGATACACACACATGAATCCTCACATACACACAAGCACGGTAACACTTTACAATAACAGTACATGAATAACCATGAACTAATACCTGAGTTAATAGTTACTTCAACATGAACTCAAGACTAGTTAAGATATGAACTAATGAAGAGTGATCCTTAACTACGACAGGAGTCATAGGGATTCATGCATGAAAACAGCAGCCTTAACTACGCGTTAATACATGTTTGATAATTAATGCATTAATTAACATTTAGGGTAAACTAAATCAAACAGTCTCTATAAGAAGGAATACATATTTGGACTTTGAAATAAATGTAAACAATTTATTATTGTCAGAATTTAAACTACTGACATCAGCAGCTTCATTATAAACATTACTGAAAGGCACAGGATTAGTTTGCCATTATTTTCACTGACCCTCCTTATCAAACATATAAAATACTAAATACACTATCAAACTAAACTACTGTGACTTACATCAGTTCCTGAGGAATCGGTTCCCAAAAAAATAACCAAACAGGAAACATGAACTAAGGTCAGGGAACGTTTGCTGGGATCAGATTCATAAGTTCACTCTCCATCCAGACACAGGCCGTGATCATACTGTACCTCCATTCTCTGACTTTTTGAAAAGTCACACAACATCAATTAACTGGGCTGAGTACTTATATAGTTGTGTTAGTACAAGTGTATTTGATAGTAAGTTAATGATAATCATGAGCTGAATTTGGTAAGTAGTTAACTGTGAATTAATTATGATTGTGCCCCCTCAAGTAAAGTCATGACATAAGTATACATTAACAAACCATTAGTTGATGTTAGTATATGCTTAGTTAATAATGAGTTAATTATGATTGTGCCCCTTCAAGTAAAGTCATGACATGATGCACATATCACACATCATTAACTAATATATGAATAAACACTATAGAGTGCCATCCTTATTCCTTTACACCCCGGTACAAAAAAATAAAATAAAGTATTTGTATTTTATTTTTATTTATATAATTAAACATATATGGACTTGAAAGCAAGCCATAAACATACCTGTAAAGACACACATAAGGCACATTTACATGTAAAATAGCGCATGTCCACAAGCTAATGCTAATCAAATGACAAAGACATTTAAATGACAAAAATACAAATACAGTTAATAACTGCACATAACCTCCTGAAAACCCCAATAAAACATGCATGTAAATATGTCTTTAATTATTAATTCGGCTTACCAAAGCAGTCAAAATTTATTAGTTTAAAATGCCAGCAACACAACAAACGCGCCAAGAGAACACCTAGCGTGCGCCACTAATGAGTGTCCCACCAGAAACAAACCTTACATACTTTAGTTCCAGGAATCAACTATGACTATTTAGCTATGACTAAATATAAATGAACTATAAAAATCAGAAAACAGTTTAGATAAAATTAAATTTATTAGTGGTAGTTAGTCTATTTTCCACATTTGATTAGACATATCTATGTAATTAATGGCTAAATAATCATGTGCCATTGCAATTATTTGTCACATTGCAATTATTTGTCACAAAGCTGCAGATGGCAGATTATGATATTACAGTGTAAGTTATGACAGTATTAAATCACGTTTAATTCAAATTCAGAGTACTTCTTGTTTACTCTTATGGAGGCCGATTTATTTAGTTTACCCCTAAATGTTAATTAATGCATTAATTATCAAACATGTATTAACGCGTAGTTAAGGCTGCTGTTTTCATGCATGAATCCTTATGACTCCTGTCGTAGTTAAGGATCACTCTTCATTAGTTCATATCTTAACTAATCATGAGTTCATGTTGAAGTAACTATTAATTTAGGTATTAGTTCATGGTTATTCATGTCTGTTATTGTAAAGTGTTACCACAAGCACATATGCAAAAGAGGGACAAGGTGTTAAAAGTACCTTCATAGCATCTTCATAGCATGACAAAGTAAAAATCACCACATCAGGAAGCAGAATTGAAGGACAACTGAAGGAAAAATTCACAACTGTTGTGTTACTATTTTCAAGAGCAAGCATTTTTTTTTTTTTTTTTTTTTTCTTCAGTGCAAACATGCTTCTCCCCTGTACAAATTAGGCTCACTATAGAGTATAGACTATGCCTTTTACACAAAACTGTTTGCCTGCCAAAATTAGTGTTTCACAATAACAATAGCATCTGCTAAAATAAGGCACTAATTGAATTTAATTTAAAAGCAATGTTTTGTAAATTTTTCTATTGATCATAGCAGAAGTTATTAATCAAATCATGTAAAAGAATGTTCTAACATATCCAGACTTCCAATCAGATATCCAATGTTGACAAATTCAATTTCAGCATTGTAAGGAGCCATTCATTTGGCTAGATCACAGTGGTAGAGTGATGATGTGCCAATAAAGTATGCCAGATCACAGGAGTATGCTGTATCCTCAACATCGTAGCATTCAGAACCAACCTGCAATATCGAAAACTGCACCATGCTAGTTTTAATTCAGCACAGATTTTCTGGAAACATTTGCACAGTTAGCTGATTCAAGTAATTCCTTTAGAAAATCAAGCACTAAAAAACTTCAGACAGTGCATGCAAATAATCAGCAGGTAAGTATCCACAGACAACAATGTCCTGTACATCTGGACATCACTTCTGTTCAGAACTTCTGTCGTACTCACATGTAGAAATATGAACACACTATAACTCTCTGTGTTGTCTAAAGCCCTCCTGGGATGAGCAGTTTCTTTTCCACTGATGTTAAACATTCCTTTTAATGGCTGGTCCAAATAGTAGAGCTCCGATAATGGATCTGAGTGTCCATGGCTGCTGAGAAGTTGGAGGAAAGCCAGTGAAACGATCGATGCATTTACACCCCCATTCTCCATTCTAGCCCATGACAGAGGGAATACAACAGACTGAATGTTTGCTGAATGTTTGTCCTTTTTAAATTTTACTGTGCCAGCTCAAATGCATATTTCACTCTAATTTGAATCCTATCTTGATCAAGAGAACAGTCCAAATTTTTATCTTTCTTTTTTACAGTCTCTCGTCTAGCCCACGACGGCAATGTCCCGGAGCAATTTGAAATCACTAACATCACAGTTTAATTCCTTCCAAAAAGATTTGCCATCACAGAAGACAAAAAGAATAAGAGGTTGCAAGCGTAGCGCTCCAGACAATCCCTTATGAGCGTGCTCAAAGGAGGAGCAGATAGCCAGTGCAGACAGTGGCTGGATGGGATTAACATGTACTGCACACACTCAAAAAGTCCAAGACTGCAGCCAGAGAATCATCAGCAGTGTCTGTCTATTGTTTCACTCCCACAGGCAGACAGACGCTCAGCCTGCAGCAAGACACAGTAAAACACACACATAGCATACTGCTGCTATAGCTTCATATGCTACAACACTGCTGCAGTTTTTTTTTGTTTTATTTTGGGTTGGGGGTAATGAGCTCTATTCTTTTTCTTTCTTTCTTTTTCTCTTTCTTTCTTTCTTTCTTTCTTTCTTTCTTTCTTTCTTTCTTTCTTTCTTTCTTTCTTTCTTTCTTTCTTTCTTTCTTTCTTTCTTTCTTTCTTTCTTTCTTTCTTTCACACATGAAGAGCCCAGGTATAAAACAGCTTTTCAAACTGTACCAGGCTGCATAGGGAGGAGTGATTTGCTAAGATGAACTGTCCCGTGTCTGTCTGTCTCTCATCACTGGAGATCCACATACGGGATGCGATTCCACATACTCAAGCTTGATGGCAGCAGTATCCGCATGTAGGAGACGACAGAGTCCCATCTGAAAGCCTTGTCTGAGATGATGAGAGACAAAAATATCACATCATGCAAAAATTTGATGATAGTCACTTCTATCTGAATAAAATTCAAATCAACCCCCCTTCATTTCACATCTGCAGCTTGTCTTATGAACTTGAAAACATGCTTGTATATTGGTTACATTTTTAAACGCGTCAGTTTGGGTTGATTCAGGATTGTTGCTTTTTCAGTTGGGCTTACACACAACTTTTGCCTAATGGTTCTTCTGTGTGACTCAAACAAAATTAATTTCTATGCAGTAATTCCGGCTGCAGGACAGGGACGAGATGATACGTTCTAAATCACTGTTGCATCGGATTGAGTGAATCCTCCCCCACGATTAGCCCCAAGCGAAACCGCAGTTTGTTGTGTCTGACTGGAGTATGATGATGTAAGCATGTGTCATTTCAGGCCGTGGAAGATAATCAGCCATATTCTACTGGCACAACACACAGAAACACAGGCATAATCAGAAACTCACGTCGGAAGTTTCATATTTACAAGCAACAAATTTGATTCAGGTTCTGTCATTATTTAGTCAACCTTGTGATTTCCTAAAGCTGCATGCTTTTATGGAAAACACAATAGAAAAGAAGTATAAATCTTAGAAATATCGTCATACAGCTCTTGGTATAAAATGCAGTTCACGAGCTGTCAAGCCCTAAAGAGAATAATAATAATAATAATAATAATAATAATAAAGATTTTATATATCTGAAGTCCATATGACTGCAAGTCTTCCCTTGTGAAAAAAGTACACTTAAGTATTAAAAATAATATTTAGAATATGAAAATAAAAGAATATACTTAAGTGCGAACTTAATGTAAATTAAAATGTATTGTAATTTAAATTTATATTAAAGCTACAATATGTAATTTTTTTGCTGCTAGAGTTCGCTCATTCAGAACAAAGGTGTAGCTCGATGCCTTGATTTCACGGAATCATGGGATGTGTTGTCTTCATGTCTACAGCCGGTGAAAAAGAATCGGGACAGGACTCGGGTGCAAATCATGTTCATGGATGAGATTATTAACATTACTGTAGTATGAAGCAGAGCAGGACTGAGTGTTGTGGGAGCAGAAACGAGGCCGCTGAAGCGATTGATAATGAGAGACGAGCACGACACACATCTCGATAGCATGTTGCCGCTTCAGCTTCTTCTGCTCATTCGTATGTGGGGTAAAGCAGTGCTGTTTTATTATATTACATATATTTGTGTGTTGAAAGTTGTTATAGTGCTATGCTGCATTCGCTCAGCAGCTGCTATGAGACACACACAGTGTTGCACACTGCAGTAAGCTACATCTATATTAGCTATGGTAAAACATGGTACTAGCTGTAAATCAAGAAAACGAGATTTAAACAATAAGACTTACTGTGTTTAGCAAATAACATGATTAGTTATCTGGATTTAAACATTCTTAGAAGCATTTTGTATAATGTAAGTACACAAGTCAGTAAAATATATATCATTGTTCTAGTGGTTTTTGGATATTTTAATACAAAAAAAAAAAAAAAAAACATATTGTGCCTTTAAAGGGGTCATGAATTGAGAAATAATTTTTTTTCTTGATCTTTTGACATATAGACCCTTTTACTGTTTGTACACAATGATGACGTAGCAACGTAAGTTTGGCAACGGAAGTAGTGTTGTTCCCCATAGGTTCTAACGTGTTAGCAACTCCGAAAGTGATATTTATATCTACAGCTTCGCGAGCGAATTAAGCAACACAGACAGATAAAGTTATTTTAAAAAGTTGACTTCTATCAAATGGTATCCGGCTATCAGATCCGTGTAGTCGAGTGGATAGAAGACGTTAGCAGTTAGCAGTAGGCCAAATACAGTGGCCAGATATATATACATAAACCAGGGCTCTCAAGTTTTAAAGACAGGCAAGAATGACTAATATCCAACAACATGACATGATTTTTAAAGTGACCAATAACATCGACGATGTAATACACTATAATTTATTTAGTGCTAATAAAATTATTAAGCCTATTTGGAGAGAGAGATGTTTAATGTGACAAAATGTCAGTCATCGTGTGATAACGAAAATATAACTAGGTCTAGACTACTGAGCAGGTGTTTTCAGTGAACAGGCTGTAAAACTGTTGACTAAGTTCAGACACTCATGAAAAACTGATGCTGATTATCTGGGAAACATTCTCTAACAGCAGTCAAGTTGTCATTGTTTGTGTCAAACAAGCTGTGAATTTGTTGTAACATTAAAATAGGAGATCATGACTTATTCTGTGCTCAAAGTGATGCTCAGAGCTCCAGTGTATTCCTCTGTGGGTGAACAAGGATGATGGTGAACAATTCCAGGATATGCTTTTTTTTCATTGGTTGTTGCGTTAAATCTTACCCAGATACAATAGTGCTATTTTCTGATTGGCTAATGTGTATCCTCTTTCTTTTTTTGATTGTCTGATAAGTGGCAGGCTACTCCAGTGGAGACGCGCTTGATTCCTGCCTGGCGCAGCAGCATATTACATATATGAAAAATAGTTTTTCTGCGTGAGGAATACAATGTGTGGCGGGAGTGTGTGACAAAAGACCGAAATGAGTGACTGTCACGCTCAGTGCGTTACACTTGAGAGCCCTGAAAAACTTTCAGAGTTGCTAACACGTTAAAACCAATAGGCAACAACACCATTTCCGTTGCCACAATGTGCGCGCAACTGTTTGATCACGTGGGCTGTAAAAGGGTCTATAAGAAGTCATTGCACTGTAAAAATATCCTGTAAGTCAAAACTCAAAAATTCCTTGTTAGTCCAAAAACAACTTCTATTAAAATTTTGTCAAATCATAGTGTGACGAAAGACCACCTTTGAAGAAGAAAGTCATGCCTACTTCTACATCATTGCCTTTTTATCCCCACCCACCGATTTGCGCATTTCATGTAATAGTAATACGGACACAGCGATAAGCAACAAAACGGACAGAGATGCCTCCGAGGATTAAAAGATGTTTTGAAGTGCCAAGATGAGGAAAAACACAATCTTTGTATTGTCATCCTTGTAATCCTAACATTAAGAAAGCATAGATGAAGTTTAACAGACCTTATACTGTTCCAGTCACATCGTGTCAGTAAGACAGTTTGTTTGTTCACTTCATTTTACTGCAGATTTATTTTTAAACAAGACAGATCAACCCAGGCTTTTCAGAGAAAAAAATAAAAGATAATGCAGTGCCAACTACATTGGATCCGTCAGTAATATCGCAACAAACAAGGTTGAGTAACAGTGTTTTTACCGTCACTATTCCTTGTCTGATACAGATCATTTGATATATACTGAGTATTTTTACTGTAGCACCACAGTCAAATTGAATACTTGTGGTAATTGTGATTTGCTGTTCTTTCCTGTACTTCTGCGTGTATGGGGTTAATGCAGGGGAATCCTGGATACAGAGGAAAACACATAGTCATTCACTGTAATACTTCCTGGATGATGACCCAGAAACATGTTGCACTTGGTCAAATCAGGTTTTGCCTTCAAAAGAGAGGGTCAAAACAGGATAGAAAATAGCTTATTACTTCTAAACAGGGCAGTGCACAAGCTCAAATACTGCTCTAGGCAAAACACAGCTGTGCACCGCCATGCACTTCATACTCACAATCAAACACAATCTTTTATATGCATGTGAACGACTGGAGGTTTTGTTTATTGATAAACTTGCACTAAAGTAAAGGAGTGCTCCCTCATCACTAAAATGCTGTCATATACACTTTATTTGTTATAATGAAAGGATTTGAGAGCGTGCAAAACTCAGAATCCACTCATTGCTCAAAATGCTGAAGTTTTTGTTCATTGTTAACTTAAACACCTCTGATTGACCATTGCATTCATGAAAACAACAAATATGTATGTGATTGGCTATAGTGCTCAACGCTGCAAGAACACATTGTAAATAGAAACCTTATTTGTGTATGCTAACACATGCTTGCATATACACACTGGAGTGTTTGCCTAACCTGTTTCGCCAATATGCTATTATTACAGAGAAAACTGATCCTAGCTTTTCCTCCTAAAAGCAATCAGAAGCAGCATCAGGCAGTGGTTTGAGTGAGAAAATTCCACACTAGCCTCAATTCTGTGGATGCACACAAGGGGCTTTCGCACCAGAGTAACCTTTTCATAGTTCCTAGAACTACTGGCTGAAGTACCCAGATTTTGCTGTGTTTGCACCGCAGGAATCAGGAATGATTTTAGTTCTAGGAATTCCTTTTGGGGGAACTAAATTAAGGGGCTTTCACACTGGAGGAACTTTTTCATAGTTCACACCTGGAATAGGAACTGTGAATCGGCCGACAGCGGTGTCTTTAAGCGCGGTATTTACAAATACTAAAAAACTGGTGGATGGAGGATGCCGTGATCGGAGCTGTGTTTGTTCTGTGTCGTGGGTTTCATGATAATGGGGACATAATGTAAATGCATAATTAACGGGACTGAAAGAGCAATGACAACTTATAGTATTACATATCATGGAAGCAGAGAAACGAACACAACCCTGCAGACAACAGGTAAATGCCGTTATCGCTGTTTTAAATTTTTTCAGTAAATATGTTTACACAGCTTCTTAAACATGCGTTTAACCAATCTCACGTCACTGATAGTTCCTATAGTGCTAGTTTAGACCCTACTCTGAAGTAGGAGCTATTTTGGTTCCCCCAAAAGTTCCTAGAACTGAAATTGTTCCTAGTTCCAGCGGTGCGAACACAGCAAAATCCAGGTAGCAACAAATTTGTTGATTAAAGTCATTATTTTTGTTTTGTTTTTGTGCACAAAAAGTATTCTTGATGCTTCATAATAAAAAATAAAAAATAAAGTAATTTTGACCTTCAACCATTTGGGGCCAATTGAAGTCCACTATAAGGAGAATAATCCTGGAATGTTTTCATCAAAAACCTTAATTTCTTTTTGTAACGAAATGTAGCGGTTATTAATCAATTTATGGATGAAATATGAATATAATAATTCATAAGGTTATGAATAAATTATGATTCATATATCGACCCAATGGGGAATTAAACATATATTGTGAATCAATTACAACGAATTATAATCAATTACATATATGATTAGTTCTGGTTTAATAATTATTTAGAGAAACTGCTCGTTTGTCCAGCAAACTAAGTCCCTCACAGAATATTATAAACGGAGTTATTCTCTGGCCATGAAAATAACTAAAGCATAAAGCGATCGAAAAAACGTTAAAGTGACTTGGGTTTTCCGCTGAAAGAACAAACAGAACAATCGAGCATGAATAACGTTTTAATATATGCAAACTACGAATACAGAGGTTCTAAATATATATACAAGAAAATACACACCTATGTACAAGAATAGAAGTAGAGAAGGAAAGAGAGAGAAGGCAAGTAGCAAACTCACAACCAGTCCTAAGCCAGCACGGAAATCAGTTTCATCATCTAAGATTGAGAAACGGCAGTATACTTGCATTGGTTGCGTGTGTCGAATTTCAGGTTAGCGCTGGTGCAGTTCGTTGGCTTCCTCCGTTCAGCGGGAAGGTTTGAACTGAGGACGAGAGTGAGTTTCGCTGGAAGATGGCGATCCCGAAGCTGAGCGCGGTGGCAGCGCGTGGTCACCGGAGGGGTCCGGGAAAAACGTGCACGAGATGCTCGTGAGACAATCGGGAGAGAGCACGGGAGAGAGGGCGTCCTTGCTTTTATGACAGATAAGCCGACACACCTCCTTGAGGTGGGGTAGCCAATAACATGGGTGCAAAGTTGGCGGGAAAGCTTTTCCTTTGCTTGGCCTCACGACTTAATCTGCATGAGTTATGACTATCAATTCAGATCTCCAAATGGAGTGTGTTCTTCACAGTATCATTAAACACATAGAAAAATGCATTTGTCAGCGGTGTGACATATCTCAGTAAATAGCTCGTGTCCGGAGCTTTACGGCGAGACCAAACTCGATAGGTCAGAAAGGCATAGGAGAGAAGTTATGGTTTACAGACAAAATTATATCGTTAAAATGCACACTAGCACAAATACACTCATTTAAACACTAGGAAACATGCATAGGCCCTAAAAATATATGAAATATATATTTCAGCATAGTGGTAGTTTACAAATACAGTTGAAAATGTATGATTGTGTGTTTCTGTGTCTGTCTGTGTGTGTGTTTTTGTGTGTCCCTGTGTGTGTGGGGTGTTGGAATGTGGATCTGGTCAGTCTCTGGGGGGGTTTTACAACCCAGTCCAGCATGCTAAAAGCATTCTGAACATTCCAAAGTTTATTGATTATCCTGATACGTGTGCATACGCTACAGATTCCCCCTTTCGGCCAACGAAGTTCCTGTGCGGACTTCGTTGGACGGTAACCAAGTTCGATGGCACATGGATCCGGATGGTCACGCAGCAGGTGGTTCCTACTGGTCCTTGAGGGAGGGCAGATAAGCACCTGTCCATGGATTCTTGCATCCCTTTGATCCCTTGGGATAGGATGAAGGCCAGGCCCAGGGCGAGTGCGTACTTGATTGCCATGGAGAGGCAACGGATTGTGTTGGCAGCAGTCCAAGCTCGGGCTCTAGGTGAGCTGGTCAGGACAGGCAGTCGTGAGAGTGCTTGGAGGGCTGCATCAATAGGAGTACTGTCACTTAGCTGGGACCCCCCTTTGTCAATCCTCAGTTCCATTCCTGGATCTAAGGTGTGATTGTGATCCCTGGGGGAAGATGGGATTTCCAGTTCTGACTGGTCCTCTTTGCTTGAGAGACAGTGCACTGCCAGATGGCTGTGATAAAGGATGGAACTCAGGGGTACCTGGATCCTCTTACTTGGATTGGGCAGGCTGACACGAGTGGTGGTGTTGTGCTGATTGTAGATTAGGATGGCAGCATGAGTGGGGGTGTGGATGAGCAGTCGATCACCCACAGTCTCGGCTTGTGTTCCGATAACTGGGGTGCGAGGCTTGGCTGGGCAGCGTGTGTCGCTGGTCATGGGCTGCAACCGGCCCATTCCTTCAGTGTGGTTTCTGAGGAAGAGCTGGTTTGGGCAGAAGTACTGAAAGTCTTTGGTGAAACTACACCTGCGAAAGTGGGGAGCCGGGCACAGCCGTGGGTTGCTGTTGTGGTAGGCTACCGCAACTGAGGTGTGTTTCTTGGCATGGGTGTTACGTTGCCGCCACCTGACATTGACCGTGTCTTTGGGTCTGCCAGTAGCAAAGTCCAGCACAGTTTGTGTAGGATACTGAGGACTCCTATTCATAGCCACTCTGTCCATAGAGAAGCTAATTTCTCGCAGCAGGTCTGTCAACAGAGCTATAACCAGCTGATTTTGGGCAAAGTCATTCTGGAGGACTGTAAACAGTTGCTTCCTTGAGTTCGCAGTTTGGATCAGCAGGAAACTGTGAGTGCGGAGAACCACCGCAATACCTTTCCAGGATTTGCAGGTGGTTTGCAGGGTTTGGCTCTGTGTTGCGAGTTGCTTTCTCAGTTGTAGGCGGAGCTTGTTGTGCTGCTGATGAGGGGAGCAGGCTGTGATGAGACTCAAGTCTCCTGGTTGGTACAGATGCAACGGCAGTGGCACCTGCCGTGCCATCAGTAGTTCTGTGGGGAACACCTGAGTTGACTCCTGTACGGTGTCTGTGATGGCCATGAGCATCAGAGGAGGTTTTACCGTCCAGTCTTTCTGGTCGACTGACCGTGGAAATGTGATTCCTCGGTTTTGCAGTGAAGCTCGGTGCTTTGCGTTTGCAGTCTGGACATGACGGTAAACTTGACATCCTCTGGCGTGCTCTGCCACATCTTGCTGCATGCTGGGCCAGTGCGCCACTTGTTTTAATGTCTCGTCCGTAGTTCTGGTGCCATGGTGTTTGGCACATGGTGTGTCGTGGGTGTATATCAGTTCACCCCCCTTTTGGCCCTGTGGCAGTACAAGCTTTGGCGCTGTGAGGACATCAGGGACATACTTTAGAAAGTTTATTCCCACACGCAGCATGTGGTCGGTTTCGTGCAGTCGTTTGTTGCTAGGGGCCGCCGTGGGACCAGATGCCGGGAACGGGAGGTTGGAGGGGTCTGAGTGGTGGTACAAAACATGTCGAATGGAAATGTTGGAAAGTTTGGTTGTCAGTGGCAGTGGCAGTAAGGTGGGAAATGTTGCAGGAACAGTCCGCTGGCTGCGGGTTGTTGTTGCCACACTAAGGGTGGGTGAATGGGGTGGGTGTGACCATAGCTTGTTATGCAGTGTGCCAGTCTTGGCAAGGGCATTAGTTTGGTCGTTCACACCTTTGTCACGCCCTGGTTGCTTCAAGCATCTTTTCACCTTTTCCCAGTAAACGATCATGTCGTGTGCTTGGGTGAGGTGATCACGTGTCTGGAACATGTGTTGATGTTTCACCTGCTTGTTGCATTCAGTCTTGAAACCAGTTTGTTTCCAGCCCAGAAGATGGCATGTGAAACAAGGTCTGGCAACGTGTGAGTCTGTGCACATGAGTTCCCTGATGTTATGAGCTGAGGAGACGTGAAGGGTTTTGAGGGTAGCTGCTGCTTCACCATATTGACATGACTGGGGACCCCACCTGCTGTTCTGTGGTTGGCAGGGTTGGTTTCTTAACCATCGTACCCCTGCATTTGCCTGTGGGATGCCCTCATGGTTGTAGGAACGTCCATCGACATAGGCCGTGGGCATTCCTTGGCATGCATTCTCTTTGAGGTATCTGTGACAGGCTGGTCGCTGTTGTTGGGGTACCAGTATCTCAAGTGTCAACGCTGGTGTGCTGTTATAGCAGTTTTGATAGGCAGCTGAATCTCCGCTCCGTGCAGACTTGTGCTTTCTGGCACGTTGTGGCAGTGGCACCTGCTGGTTCAGCCTCCTGAAGTCGCTGGTGGGTCGCCACTTGCTGTCTGGTTTGACAATGGACCAGGTAGGGACTGAATAGGTGCTGTTGCATGGGCAGATAACACCTTTTCCTTCTGTTGAATGAACAACCTCCTGTACTGGTTCATGTGGGGCGATGTGACCTTCGTACTGCCTGATTAAGGTGGGAGGAGCATTTGGGTGTGTTGCACTATGCACTGTGTGAAGTTTAGTGAGACCACAGCATAAAAGGTCTTTGTCAAATGTCACTTTGAATTTGTGCAAGACGTTTCTGAGTCTTCGACAGTCTGCATCATTCTTTAGCGCACTTGCATCTTTCTGGATCTGTTGGCCTTTAGGCTCAAACCTTGGGAAGGGCTCCTCTGTTGTAGTGTAAGCTGTCAGGTTGGCTGTCCGAGGTGCAGCGCTTTCCTGAGTTTCACAGGCAGGCTGGTTAGCGACTGTGGGTACTGCAAGGTGTTTGTCCTCCATCAGCTCCGTTCTGTGCACCTGTTCTGTGGGTACCAGTTTGATGGAAGTGATGGAGATGCTCTTGAAGGATGCTGTGAAACTTGTGTTGCTTAAGCTTCCTTCTGGGACCATGGCAGCTGGTATTAAGTTAATGACTGTTAACTTGCGTTCAAAGTCATAGGGGCCGTGGTCCATTATCCATTCTAGATGGTGGGCTTTGGGAATGCTGATGTCTGTGACCATGCATTCGTTGAGCCAGCTGTGAACTACGTAGGGTGACACTTCAGTTAGCGGTGTGGCTTTTAGAGCAAGTCCAAGTTCCACGCCTTCAGGTGACAGTGTGAAGGAGCCCAGCATGTGGCTTAGGGTTTGACCCCATTGCCTGTTGAGCCAAACAGCACCCCCTTTGGTGTAAGGTGGTACTACAATTTCCTGTATGTTGATCCAAACAGCACCCCCTTTGGTGTAAGGTGGTACTACAGGTTCCTGTATGTTGATCAGGATGCAGACCTGTTGGATAGTCTGGCCTGACAGGAAGTTGGCAGTGTTGACAGGAACAACAGGAAGCTGTACAGTCATTGGGGCCCACAACAACTCATTTGCACTGTCCGTATGAGCACTAGAGTGCATCAGGATGTCTGGAAGGACCAGGAAGTGATGGGTTAAATGCCGGTTGTTCCATTTGAAGTTCACAACGCAGATGTCCTTGACGGTCATCATGGTTGACAGACGAAAGTCCAATGGGAAGCGTATTTGCATGTTGACAAATGGGAGGTCCGGTGTTCCTTCAATGAGGGCACTTAACAGCGTGTGGCTGAAGGCTGAGTTGTCTGCCCACAGTGTGAGAATAATGTCTGTTGTAGTTACATCATTCAGCTGTGAGTCTGTCATGACCTTGGAGCAGAGGGAGCTACAGTCTATGGTGGGTTGAAGTGTGCCGGGTAGCGAACTTGAACTGTGCTCTAAGACAGGGTTCCCGCGGTTAGCTGGGAGATTTCCCGCGACCTCTGTGACCTGACCGTCTGGCTCAGGTGGCCTGGGTGACTGGGAAGGCAGAAGTTCACACACTTGAGCCCAGATTTTCAGCGGTCTGGCGTTCAATAAGGGCTCAAAACAGTCTAGCAGGTCTTTGTGAGTGGAACAGAGAAACGTGTCCATTTGCGCTACGCACACAGGAGGTACCAGGCTCACTCGACCAATGGTGTGGTGCGTGGGAGCTGTGTGTTCAAGGTGGACCTCATTTGGACTGTGCGACTGCACATTCAGCTCACATCTTTGTGACTTGAGAGTCTGATTTTGTCTTTCAGCTTCATTTCTCAGTCTTTCAAAAAGGTAAGGACAGGTTTCTGGACAGTGATCGGAGTCTGGGTAACTGGTTGGAATTTCTACAGTCTTTTTAGACGCAGTTCTCTGCTTGGCTTGAGCTTCGTCGACCAAGTCTCGCGGCTGCTGAATAGACATGCTGCTTGAGCAGGCCAAGGCTGCCAGATGATCACTCACCGCAGGGTGCAGCTCTCGGAGAAGCAGAGGGTTGAAGATGAAATCTTCCTCCGTTGCTGGCTGGTTATGTGCTCCGTAGTACCCTCTTTGCATTCGGCTGTAGAAAGTGTATGGGTTATTCAGTCTGCCCCGTTTTAGGTCCATGGCAGCAGGGAGCCCTTGATCTGATGCAGGGTCAGAAAGCTTTTGGATCAGAACCTGTCGCAGGTGCTGGCAGTTGGATGTGACAGCTGCTGGCGAAGGTTCTTGGCCGTTGGACGTTTTGGGCAGTGGACTTTTAACCCCATTTGGAATTAGGGCTTCTTGACTGGTTAGGGGAAACTCGGTGATGTGTATTTCCCCTCCCATGCCACTTTTCAGTACTCTGTAACCAGTGTCAAGTTCATTCACATAGTCTCTTTGTTGTTTCGGAGCCATAACTCCTTTCTGGGCCTGTTTGAGATGATTTTCACAGGTCAGGGCTTTAGTGTGTCTGTCTTTCAGTGTAGTCTCTGCTTTGGCTAGGGGAGCTTCGCTGTGTTGGAGTTTTCCCGTCAGTTTTCTACGCTCCACCTCCAGGTGGAGCTCTGCAAGGGCTTTTTGAAGTCTTTGCAGCTCCTCCTGCAGCTCGGGTTTGGATTCGTCCGCTGTCCAACGCTGGTCCTGGGTCTCGACGAGTCGCTGATCGTGGTGACGATGAATCTGGGCCTGATTCCTCCGGGCGTCCTCCGCCTGGAGCTTGAGGTTGTGGGCGATGGCTCGGATGACTCTCGCCCACTCTTTGTAGCTCGGCATTGGATCGTGGGCCATTAGTCGATTCAGGTTGTCGTCCAGCTGCTCGTTGCTTAGGTGCTGGGGATCCACAGCGTCGTTGGGCAGGATTGTGCTGGTCAGGGAGCCCAACCCGGTCTTGAGTCCGTCCCCATGGGTGCTGGGGCTGGCTGCTCTGAACACGTTAGCTTGCTGTTGGCGAGAGAAAGACAGCACAAACAGAACCAATGCAAGCACGCGCAGGGCTAACGACTTATAATAATGCATGATTATATAATTCTTTGGTTTGGTTCCAGTTAACTGGTGCAGACAGTTAGTGGAATGTAGGCTAGACACTTAATTGTCGATAGCCAAAAGGACCACGCGGGTCAATTTGTGTGGGTGAGTGCCGGATTTGAATAAAGATTTTGACAGGCGGTAGCCCTAAGAGTCCTTTGATGACTCTCGCTGCTCGGTCGTCTATCTATTACTCAGTTTTCCGTGATGGCTCTCACAGGCTCTGCTTTTACATGAACTGAAAGAAACAAACACAGTAGAGAAGCAAAACAGAACAGGGTGGATGCAATTAAATGAGAAATAGAGCAGTAAACAAATAGAAAGGAATAAAAATAGAATCGCAATAAACTAAAACAGAAGGGCTAGAGGGGAGAAGTGAAACTTAAACTTCCTATTCCAGCTGGGTTTATGACGGTGTCAGGCGAGTGCACGGTTGCATCATAAAACCTAGAGGGATGGTATGGATCGAGAGCCTAAGGGTTGGCCCGCACCTGAGTAATTGAAGAATATGTAATATTCTGTGGCTTTCAATTAGGTGAAGTGACTGTATGTCACTAATTTAGGCCTGGGTGAATCGTGGGTGCTCAGATAAGAACTCAATGGCAGGCCACCTTTCCTCGCCGATCAAACACTCTACTGCGGTGTCCGTGGCCACCTGTCCCCTTTGTACCACGGTGCAACCTCTCAAACAGGGAACACCAGCACAATTGCGCACTTTGGCAAGGTATTTGCGCCAACGGCCCGAGTGACCAGTCAAGATTGAGTTTTCCCTGAACTCAGAGTCTGTCCCCTTTACGGGCAGTTACTCCAAACGGGCGGTTCTGTCATGCAGAAGCCTGAGCAGGGAAATTAAACAAAATTGCCGCTTGTTGTCACCCCGGGTCTCGTTGCCTCCCTGTACCTGATACACAACTCGCTGATGTCCTTGCGTGTTGCCCGTGATACGGGGTCAGAATGTCCACGATTCACACACGGTTAGTGTAAGAAGCGCCAGGCCAGGTAGCTCCACTCACTGGAACTCACTGGAGCAACCGTCAGCTCACCCCAGGGCGCTAAAGGGCCTTATCTGCAAGTGCACAAACAATCAGGTAAACACGACTTAATTGTAAATTTAAAACTCAATTTAAATCTTGTTTAAATAGAATTTAACTAATTAAGTGTGTAGGATAAAAGAGTAGGGGTCTAAAATGAACTAGCTAGAAGCAGAACAAAAGTAAAAATAACAGAAAACAAAAACAAATCAGATGCACTTGATTCAAATTTGAATTAAACTCTGTTCAATTCAATTTAAATGAGTGCATAGAATAACAGGATGGGAAAAAGCGAAAAGAGGATAATTCAGAGGCACTTGATTCAAATTTGAATTAAACTTGTTCAATTAAATTTAAATGAGTGCATAGAATAACAGAATGGGAGAAAGAAAAGAGAAAGCCTTCCCTATTTGCAGATTTTTCCTAAAGAGAATTGCTTGTTGATAGCAAAATGCCAACTGATTGACACTACTTAATTTTAAAATTGAATTAAATGTTATTTAATTAAATTCAAAAATAAGTGTATGAAATAAGGGAGGCTTGGGTGTGCGTGAATATTATTGCCAGCCAATAACACACAGGACCCAGAACTAAGAGTGAATAAAATAAAACATTAAGTAATAAAGGGAATGAATTTCCAAAGTAAACTAAAGAAATAACTTGAGAGAGAGAAAAGACAAAAAGGGAATGGATGAAATAACACAAAGTGGAATAAAAATAAAATAAATAAAGTGAAATAAAATAAAATAAAGTAGATCTGTGAATACAGGAAAAAGAATACAAGGGAAAAGAGAATTGACTTATCTGACAGTGTCCACCAGGGGGCGCACTCTCAGAAAGTGAATTCCCTTGTTGGAAGGGAAACAATTTAAATTAAAAATTTAAACGTGTTTAAATTAAATTTAAATCAGTAAACCACATTCCAACAATGATTGGAAAGCATAACCACCAAAAGCAAATTACTTTTACAACTCCCCGCAGTATAGAGAAGCAAAAGATAACTTGGAGATAATTTCAGTTCAAAGTATGGAGCGGCTTTAACTCAGAACGTCCACGCGGTGGCGTCACTGAGTCCACACAACCAATAAGTAGGGAGGGATGGCACACCTGAGCAGACTGCCCTCTGGCGTCTGGTCAGAGTTACTGCATCCCCTTTCTTTAATTCGTGATACAAAAACGAGCGCGCTTGTGGGTTTCTGACCCTTACGCTGTTTTAACTGCACGGTCACGATTACAACTATAGAACCTCAGCGGATTCTTTCATAAATATATGTGTACCGTTTTACTCACGGGTACACAACTCTGGGAATCAGTCCCTTTGGTGCAAACTTTAATGCACGCGAATATGTAACTTTTGCGGGATTGCTTCGCCGCTGTTACTAATCAACATTGGATCAGAATGCTGATACGAGCTCCAAATTATTACACATCAATCGATAAACCAGACGGACTGCTTTTCCGATTAGATCTGTAACGGGGATCACGTGGTTTTGGGTAGCTAGTCCAAACGACGTAACCCAGGAGCAAACCGGCTATTGTGAATTTTTGGACGACACAAGAAATTCAGATTCAGTAGCGGGTAAATATAATGAGGCCTCGAAAGAGTGGTCGCAGGAATCTCGCCACGACCCTCTAAACTCGCTGAACACGATTCAATTCGTTTATTCAAGCGGAAATTAATATTCAAAACTGTAACTTACTGCAAAGATTGTCGTCCTTCACAGATACGAGCTTGAGATATCAATGGACTGCAGTGTATTTCACGGTCAACCAAGGCTATGCCTGCAGTGTTTCTAGACACAAACAGCAGCTTGTTAACGGTGCGTAGTGAGGACCCGTGCGTCTTCTCACTGAATAAAACGCGCATGTAAGTTAAATCATACAAAATTATTCTACATTGCTCTTTTACCGAAAACCAAGTTTAAAACGTTGCTCGCGAATCCTCCACCAAATAATATATGTAACGAAATGTAGCGGTTATTAATCAATTTATGGATGAAATATGAATATAATAATTCATAAGGTTATGAATAAATTATGATTCATATATCGACCCAATGGGGAATTAAACATATATTGTGAATCAATTACAACGAATTATAATCAATTACATATATGATTAGTTCTGGTTTAATAATTATTTAGAGAAACTGCTCGTTTGTCCAGCAAACTAAGTCCCTCACAGAATATTATAAACGGAGTTATTCTCTGGCCATGAAAATAACTAAAGCATAAAGCGATCGAAAAAACGTTAAAGTGACTTGGGTTTTCCGCTGAAAGAACAAACAGAACAATCGAGCATGAATAACGTTTTAATATATGCAAACTACGAATACAGAGGTTCTAAATATATATACAAGAAAATACACACCTATGTACAAGAATAGAAGTAGAGAAGGAAAGAGAGAGAAGGCAAGTAGCAAACTCACAACCAGTCCTAAGCCAGCACGGAAATCAGTTTCATCATCTAAGATTGAGAAACGGCAGTATACTTGCATTGGTTGCGTGTGTCGAATTTCAGGTTAGCGCTGGTGCAGTTCGTTGGCTTCCTCCGTTCAGCGGGAAGGTTTGAACTGAGGACGAGAGTGAGTTTCGCTGGAAGATGGCGATCCCGAAGCTGAGCGCGGTGGCAGCGCGTGGTCACCGGAGGGGTCCGGGAAAAACGTGCACGAGATGCTCGTGAGACAATCGGGAGAGAGCACGGGAGAGAGGGCGTCCTTGCTTTTATGACAGATAAGCCGACACACCTCCTTGAGGTGGGGTAGCCAATAACATGGGTGCAAAGTTGGCGGGAAAGCTTTTCCTTTGCTTGGCCTCACGACTTAATCTGCATGAGTTATGACTATCAATTCAGATCTCCAAATGGAGTGTGTTCTTCACAGTATCATTAAACACATAGAAAAATGCATTTGTCAGCGGTGTGACATATCTCAGTAAATAGCTCGTGTCCGGAGCTTTACGGCGAGACCAAACTCGATAGGTCAGAAAGGCATAGGAGAGAAGTTATGGTTTACAGACAAAATTATATCGTTAAAATGCACACTAGCACAAATACACTCATTTAAACACTAGGAAACATGCATAGGCCCTAAAAATATATGAAATATATATTTCAGCATAGTGGTAGTTTACAAATACAGTTGAAAATGTATGATTGTGTGTTTCTGTGTCTGTCTGTGTGTGTGTTTTTGTGTGTCCCTGTGTGTGTGGGGTGTTGGAATGTGGATCTGGTCAGTCTCTGGGGGGGTTTTACAACCCAGTCCAGCATGCTAAAAGCATTCTGAACATTCCAAAGTTTATTGATTATCCTGATACGTGTGCATACGCTACATTTTCCACTAAAGAAAGAAAGACATGGACATCTTGGATGACATGGGGGTGAGTAAATTATCAGGAAATTTTTATTCGAAAGTGGACTAATCCTGTAAGGTTGAAACACTGTAGTTAAGTTGACTATTTTAACAATGATTTTTACTACTTTCTAAACCTTGAACGAATTTGTTGCTTTCAATGGAGGATAAAAAACCTCTCGGATTTCATCAAAATACCTTAATTTGTGTTCTGAAGATGAACGAAGGTTTTACGGGTGTAACAACATGAGGGTGAGTAATTAATGACAGAAATGTCATTTTTTGGGTGAACTAACCCTTTAATGCTGCGTTCACACCGAACGCGTCTGGGGCGTCTGAGGCGTCTGATTTACATGTTAAGTCAATGTAAATGCACGTCTAGGTGTCCTGTGGCGCGAATCAAGCGTCTAGCGCGGCGCGAATCGGCCGTTGATGCGCGAATGGCACGGCGCAAATTGAGCGTTCACGTGGCTGACACGCGAATTGAGCGTCTGACGCCCAAACGCCCAAATTGAAAAATTTTAACTTTGCCGTAAATTTGCGACGCGCTAACCAATCAGGGACTCTGCTTTGGTAGAAACGTGTTTATGATGTGATCAGCGGTGGAGACCAGAACAAAGATGTCGCTGTGTGTGGCCACCCTGAGCTTTATAATGTGTCATTATATTTTTATTGAGTCAGGAATAAAAAGGACCTTGCCTGGAAGAGAATAAGCGAAGAAATCAGACAATCTGGTTAGTTGTAAAACTTTTTGCATGATTTTAGCCATTGATACTAGCCCACCTTCTAGCTTGCAAAAGTCGGCCAGCATAACAGAGTTAAATTGCTGCTACAGGTTTCCAACTGACGAGATTATGTGTTTATTCAGAGGATCTGTGCCGAAACAGATGAAAGCCCGTCCCATGACGCAAATTCGCATCTGAACACACTTTGTTTAGCGAATTGAGTGAATTTTACGCGCGTCTGACTTCAAAATGTTTAAGCGTCCAACTAGTGTGAACGCAGCATTAGGTCTAATCGGCACTGAGCTGATTAAACTAATGAACAAAACGTCTCAGGTTATGTATGTAACCATGGTTCCCTGAGAACAGGGAATGAGACACTGCATTCGAAAACACATATGAGAAATGCCATCACGTGAACGGTGTCTGAAAGGAATTGTCAAACTTACCAATCTTATTGGCTGGTGACAGCCTATGACAAATTAAAGACGCGACCCGGAAGTATAAATGAGCGCCTAGAGAAGCAGTCAGTACCTTATCGTCTGAATGGACTATTCCGCAGGCAGCGGAAACACAGTGTCTCGTTCCCTGTTCTCAGGGAACCATGTTTACATACATAACCTGAGACGTTCCCTTTCGAAAGGGAACTCTACACTGCGCTTGAAAACGCATAAGGGGAACAATATACCCACGCCACCATGCTTGAGGGGAGTGCATGCCAAAAATGGCTAGACAAACGTTAGAACTAGCAGCTTCAACTGAAGTGCCAGAACCACTCCCCCTATGGGTCATATATAGGCTGTCAGTGACAGCATTCCCTATGGCCAACAGCCCAAGCTATAAGCCTTGTAGGGACTCGTTCGACAGAGGTTACCAAATGGCTTTATCAGCCAGAGGCATGATTGAACAAAGCTTCATTTGGTCCAAAAGATCCATTTCCTGTCAGGAAACACCTAGCCTTAACAGAAGTGATGACGTGACTTCTTTTAACAAAGGACTCTGTCTAAAGGACTTCTTTGCTCATCAGCAATAAACTAATCAGAACCTATCACGTGGGTCTGATCACATTAAATCTATTGATTCTCTCACAAAACCCTCTTGTATTATCGGACGGAACAGGAAAACACCCATCAACGGATTTAAAGACGAATCTGTCCTATCAATACCTCCCTTGTTTGAGCAATCCATCCTGACCCGGTCACTCGTGACTCCGGTCAAAGTTTAAACTATGCTTAAGGACTCAATCTTGAATCTCAAAAGGGACAATTGTCGATTACTTAAAGTATTAACTATATCTAGAATAACATTTGCTATGATGTGATTACTAATATGTTGGAGTCAATGCATTATATGTTTGTATTCCCGTATGCATTTTCTTTCTCTTGTAATCATTATTTTTAATTAGGTCAGTCTAGTAATATGTGTGTAAGAAGTGTGTCATGTTTGAGCTCTAAATACAGAGTTTAGAATTCTCTGTAATTCTGTGTGAATGAAACATTGAAATTCAGTATCAGGAAAATTTTATAAATTTTATAATTTTTTACAACTTTATAAAGTTGTTAATAAAACAGGAGAATGTTCTGCAGATATCACGCGATGTGATCAATAGACAATAGACGAGGCGTGTCTAATCTCCGTAGCAACGTCTCATTGGAGGATCGCATCTGAAGGATGGAGCCAGAATTGCTCCTTTAAAACTATGCTGTCCGAACAAGCTAAAGTCAGAAGCTGGAAGTCAGAAGTCGGTCAGAAATACTTTGACCACGGCTGAAAAGTTGCTTGGGTCATGCTGAAAAGGAGAAGTTGAGAAGATCCTTTATCGGGGCTGATTTTCCATCTAACAGCCGCCGATTTCAACTACGAGCCACGCCGCTGATCATTCAACAGCCGTCACATCCAGACTCCAAAACCCTCTGTGAAATATCTGACCAAAGTCTCCCAAGAAGAGAGCTGCTCAAGCCAGACGCTCAGATCAGAACAGCAACATCCTTCAAAGCTTCCACGCAACCCACAGGGCTTTCCCGAGAAGACGTCACCTGAAAGACAGCCAATCCAGAACGGGATTCCGCTGTACACGAGTCACGGAACAACCCGACTACCTCAGCTGTCAGAGCAAACGCAGGTACAAGCAAACTTCTCTCTCTCTTGCTGGAAACTGGTGAAACTCCTTTAAACCTAAAGAATCAAGCCAAAGCTCTGCTTTTGTGATTTTCCTCAGGTTATGAGTTAAGTTAGCACTGAACTTGGGACTTTTCATAACTCATCAACTCTGCGAATGTGTGTGCATGTATGTATGTGTGTGTGTGTGTTTAGCCTTAGTTTCCTGTAATCATTAGAAGTAGTCAATAAATCTTGTTTTGATTTTCACATATACGAGTTTTTTGTGTTGTGTGTCAAATTACTGCCTTAAACGTAAAAGATCAAGTTACCTCTTGTTTATAATAATATAATAATTATAATAACAATAATCATAATAAAATATTGTTACTGTTGACCACAGAATAATATTTTATCCAGAATTGGTAAAATACTCTAATCTCAATTTTCGCTGGACGAATAATTGACAAAGTGTTAAATATTAATTCTGAATCATCTACAGTGAATCATTCACAGCTGATTCAATTCTTATTCCCTGTAACAATTAAATTGAGCTAATAAATAGGCTAAGTCCTTACAGCCTCTGCCACCAGGGAGACCTGACCTGGTCTACTTTACAGAAACCTAGTCTCGGCCAACAACCTGTCTGATCACAGAGTCTCCAATCAAATTTCTTCAGAGAAGATATCCAGTAAGAGTGACTGCAAAAAAGGCAGTAACTAACTCAGACCAGAGCACAGAGACAGGAGAGCAAAACTCGCTTTTTTACCCTTACTAATGAGGGAAGTAATACTCTGCTCAATCCTAGGATCTAGCATGATTATTTGCACTGAGGAGGCTGTGTACACCAAAGAAACCCAACAAGGGGAGTACATTTAACAGCCTGGGGGCTGATCCTCAATAGGGAGGCTTCAGAGAGGCCTTCAACCACTGACCAGCTTAGGGAGCTAAGTACTATGCAGGACAACCCTCAAACGAGGGGAGTACAGAGCTCGACCTAACAGATAAACCGTACTGTAGGCACAAAATCATGGAGGCCCAGGAGGGAGCCTGCCACATGACACAAATTCTACATATGTAGAAATACATTACAGCAGCCTTGCTAAAGGCTAGCATGCACTCAATCTGCTTAGAGAACACCCATAAATGGGAGGGGGAAGCTTAAAGGGAGGCCTGTGAAGGCCACACACCTGAACAGCTTGCTTGCTGATAAGCAAATCTAGCAGATTAGACTGAGAGTGCCCACATAACAGTCTACCTAACACAATCCGACGAGCAGTGCACTCAGTAAAAACACCTTTTACTCTTTAACCCTCTGGAGTCTGAGGCTGATTTGGGGCTTGGAGAAGTTTCGACATGCCCTGACATTTGTGCTTTTTTTAGTTGTTCATAAACATATAAATGACAAAAGTGTCATTACACTGTATTCAGCACAAACTAGGCTACAATAATATGTGAGGAACATGTATGTACATGTTTGTGTTTTTGAAGGAATAATGTTTTTGCATGATTATTGAAAAAACAAAAAACTTAAGTCACTGAAATAAGGCCAAAAATGTATATTAACACTCTGAGGTCTGAAAACGTGCCAGCGTTTTGCAGGTTTTTTTTTCACAGTGCAGCAAAACAGACTTAAATTACTCTGTCATTTTTTGTCATAGAGACATAAGTAATATGTCTATTGAAACTATAGAATATCTTCTTTTATTTGTATACACTCAGAGTAAAAACAAAATGTTGTGCTTTTTGTAAAATAAAGAAAACTAACATGATGCGTGATTTCTCCTCTCCCTCTGAACGAAGTCCAATCTGATAGTTCTCAGAAAATTAACTGTAACTTAGTGAATACTAATCACAGAAAAATTACACATATGTCTAAAAAAAACGTTAAGATGTCAGGTTTTAAATCATGTTAGTCAAATTGAAAACAAACCTTCTGTGTTTATATAATCTGTATGAAAAGAGAGCCATGTCAGAAGTCCGTGATTCAGCTCATTATCCGCTAATGCGGCCACGCCCACAGAGCCAGCGCTATTCAGACGCAAATTCAGAGGCAATACATGCATTCATCGTCTCAATCGTGTATTTATTGTCTTGAAAAGTGTTTATCTGGATGTAAAAGTCATGGTTAGGGAGCTCTAGAAGACATGCAGTTAGTTCCTGTTTTCTTTTCTTCTATAGACAAATTTTAGATGAGTTTTTGTTTCTTTAGCGCCCTCAGGCTGCAGTATGAATTGGAAACTCCATTCATGGAATAGCCTCTTCTTCTTTTAGATGAATTTGTGGACTAAAAATGCACAGAGAGCGCCCTCTGACTTCAAGTATGAATTGAAAACACCAGCGCTCATAGTAATGACAATGAATATTAAATAAATATAACTCATCTGTATAGAAAATTGACATAAGAATATGAGAATCCAATATTTCTCCAAATGTGCATGCTTTTAAACTAAAAGCCTATATTCAGACTCTTTGCATCACAGAAGTACATTATATTTTAAAGTATAATATAAAACCATTACTTTATATTGTAATAATATTTTTCTGTATGTTTCATATATCATGATAAGCTTGAGACATCACAGAAGGTTTTTTTCACAGCCTACCTGACTGAAATGCCTCATTAATATGCAAGTCATTTCAGCTCATTACTATTTGATTCTTTTGTCTTCTCAGGTGAGAATGGCCCCTTATTCAGTAGTGATTCACGCCTCCATGCATACTGTGTTTCTTGGCAAAAGTGTCTACAAAAACTAAATCAATATATTGTTTTATATGAAAGAGTAGTCAGCATAATTTTTACATAATTCTTGGGTAAAAACCTTTAATACCCTAAAGTATTGTAAACACAGATTTACTATACTTTTTTGGTCTTATTTCAGTGACTTGAGTTTTTTGTTTTTTCAATAACCACACATAAATGTTATTCCTTCAAAAACACAAACATGTACATACATGTTCCTCACATATTATTGTAGCCTAGTTTGTGCTGAATACAGTGTAATGATACTTTTTCCATTCATATGTTTATGAACAACTGAGAAAAGCACAAATGTCAGGGCATGTCAAAACTTCTCCAGGCCCCAAATCAGCCTCAGACTCCAGAGGGTTAAATCTGTGTTCACAAGACTTTTGGGTATTGGAGGTTGTAGACTGGAGTTTTTGCTTCAGAATTATGTAAAATTATGCTGTCTACTCCTTCATATAAAACCATATATTGATTTAGTTTTTGTAAGACTTTTTGTCAAGAAACACACTATGCTTGGAGGTGTGAATCTGCATGATATAATGGACCATTTACACCTGAGAAGACAAAAGAATCACATAATAATGACCTGAAATGACTTGCATATTAATGAGGCCTTTCAGTCAGGTAGGCTGTGAAAAAAAACCCTCTGTAATAATGTCTCAGCTCATCATAAACAGCAATACTGTGAAATATTATTACAATTTAAAATAATGGTATTCTATTATATTCTTTAAAATATAATGTATTTCTACTTCGTTACATTACACCACTGCCTCAGGGAGTTAAAGCAAGAGGAATACAGCATATGCCAACATGCCCTGCAGGAGGCCCAAAAAAGGGCCTATGACTTCCAGATATTGCATCAGCTCACGGAAGTGTTCTAAGCTTTAAGGGAGACAAGTAGAATAACCAAACTTCTCAAGTGAGGTTAACTAGTTTAATTCAACCTGAGCCATCATACCACCAGGTCATGTACTCAGTAAAAACACCTTTTTACTCTTAAAGCAAGAGGAGTACAAACCTACGCCATCATGCTCTGAAGGAGGCCCAAACGGGGCTTCAAACACAGAACGACACATGGTGCCAGCTTCTAGTGGCAATTACTAAGCTCTCAGGGAGCCACATATAGAACCAAACTATACGGTGAGGTTAACTATTAGCTCAGCCTGAGCTTAATTCCAATCAACACATTCCAACAGGCAATATACTCAGTAAAACACATAACACTCTTAAGGCAAGAGGAGTACAAAAAACTCTGCCAACATGCTCTGAAAGAGGCCCAGACCGGGCCTACTACAGACTGGGTGTCAGCCAGTGGCAGTGTCAGCATCCATAACAAGCCTGTGCCATCATGTTCTTAGAGGTGGCCCAAACCGGGGCCTGCAACTCCAGAAGACACAGGCCGTCAGCTAGTGGCATCTGTCTAAGCTCTAAGGGAGCCTAATCTGAGAACCAAACAATAAAGTGAGGTTACCTAGCTTAACTTAACCTGGGCTTAAATCTACACATTCCAACAGGCAATGTACTCAGTAACAACACTCTAAACCCTGAAGTAGGGGAGTACAAAGGAATATGTTATTGTGCTCTGAAGGAGGCCCAAAACTGGCCTACCACCTCAAACAGACATGGATAGAAACCTGTGGCAGTGTCCATGTTCTAAGTGAGTGAAACTCTTACCAAACACATCCACCAACAAGAGCTTGTGACACAACAAAGCTACAATGCTTAGAAGGAGGCTTATTTCACGAAAGCCTTCAACTCCAACAATGCAAAACAATTCTTGTGGCAGTGTTTAAACTCTAAGGGAGCTATAAAAGAACCAAAATGAATAGTGAGGTTCTCAAAGCAAACTTAAACTGAGCTATGCATTCCAACAGGCCAAGTACTCAGTAAACACCTTTACTCTTAACGCAAGGGGAGTACAAATTAATCATCATGCTCTGAAGGAGGACATAACCAAGCCTACTACTACAGAAACAGATGTTAAACTGTGGCAGCAATAGAGTACAGCTCACATTGTGTAGGGCAAAAACTAGAACTTAAAGCATAAAAGTGATGCTTTATTTTTTCATTTAAACTCAAGCCTTTCACTAACCAGAAGTTTACAAATCTGTACTTAACCCTAGGGAACAAGAGCTAGATAAAATCTGACAACGTTACACTCAAACTTGAATGTTAATTCAAGGGGTTCAGGGAAAAAGGCGAACACAGTATGAATGAAAATTCTAGACAAGTGGGGCCTACGCAACACTAGCATTATCTTATCCATCTAATGATAAGGGGCCTACCATCTGAGACAACGGCACCAGGGAAACTAATGATAGCCTGCTACCTTTGCTGCTATCTGTCTTGCACCTACACTTAAGGGGTAAAGGGCTTTTTGGCCTGACAACTCTGAAAGAGGAGGCCAGAACTAGGAAACTATACAACCTGACAAGAGAAGTAATTATACAAGGGGGAATGCTTTAGCAAACACCTAACCCTAGTTCTTAGCCTAGGTCAGCTATAGCTGTGGGCCCATAGGGCCACACATAAGCATAGATCTACAGTACCTGGGGGCTTAAATTCAGCCTAAAATCTCTTGAGAGAGGAGGCTACTCTAAAAACTCTAAAATAAGAGGTCAGAGGAGCAAAGCTCAACCCAAGCCAAACAATGTCAGGCAGCCCAGGAGGCTGACGCTAAACATAGATCTATCTGAAGTAAAGAGTGCTAATCTCAAAACAACTCTAGCTATGATCAGAGGAGAAGCTACTCTACTAATGGTGGCTGTAAAGGTGGCCATTTTGTTTCCCAAACCAAAATAAATTGTTCAAGCCAACCTAATGTTTTTTTTTAAACTTCAGAACCCTTAAAAAAAAAAAAAAAAATCGTACTTTTTTTTTTTTTTTTTCCCCCTTTACACTCCCATGAAAAACCATACAGGAAACTTAAGGTCAGATATACTTATAATGTAAATATAGACCCAGCTTACCTTACTGCGGCTTGAAGAACGAAGAGTCCTATCACGGTCGGAATCTAGGGTCCTTTTTAGCCTAAAGGAGCCTTTTTACTATCAAGCCAGAAGGTGGGCCATCAGAATTTTATTCATCATGGGTCCAGTCCTCAGCCTGACTGTAAGAAATGCCTGAGCGTGTTTCGTTTTAAAATTCCATTACCCAGGAGGTGGAAGAAGAGAGGAGAGGGTATAAGTGAACTACTCTCACAGAGAGGAAACCAATCAATGCCGCTGCTGGCGTCTGTGGTTGATTACCTCCCTCAGATCCTGCTTTTTCTTCCTAGAGTCCCTCCTTCTCTGAGACTTGCTCTGAGTAGGAGGAGGTGCCTGAGAGGCAACACTGGACCTCTGGCCCTGTCTCCGATCCTTGAATCGGGACGGGCCAGGACCTCCTGTCTGTCTAGGTCCAGGATTGGATCTGAGCGGTATGCAGGTCTTAAACACCACTGAGCATGCCTTCACCTCTCTGAACTTTCCCACCATTGCCTCGACGGAAGTACCAAAAAGTTCAGAGGGCGAAACCGGTGCATTGAGGAGAAAGCCCTTTTCTTTCTCCCTGATGTCAGCCAGTTTCAAACACGGGTGTCTCTCCATGGCCACCATCACTGCCGTCGATCTTCCAATCAAAACAGTGATTTGCTCAGTGGCCCGGAGAGCCAGATCCGTGGTGTGGCGCAGCTCTTCTACCACCTCAGGGGACAGACCCTGCTCCTGATTCAGATCCCTCAGCAAATCAGCCTGGTAGGCCTGTAACACCGCCATGGTGTGTATGGCCACACCAGCCTGACCTGCTGCCACGTATGCCCTGCCATTCAAGCAAGAAGTCACCTTAAGGGGCTTGGAAGGCAGGACTGGAGCTTTCAGTGTCGAGGTTGTTCGCAAACGTGTCGTCAATAGGGGGCATCGACACATACCCACGCTGGCTCAATCCCTCCACATCAGCGAAATTTGCCCGCTGATGCAGATGAATACGAGTTGAATATGGGTTCTCTGAATAAGAAGGCTCACTGGGCTGCTTTGTTATGGCCAGAAAGGAACGGCTTGTCAAGCCATCCGCGTGCGGCCCCTCTCTTAACGTGCTCCCATGGCAGCTGTAGCCTGCCAGAAGTGTGCTCCATGACTTCCAGCAGCTCTGATTATGCAGGGCAGAGAGGCTTTGAAGTTTCAGCAGGCTCACCTGTGACAAGACATCGTCATCATCCAACAGCTCACCCTCGTCAGCTACAGAGGGTTGAGAAAGATTTACAGTACACCTCTCTCAAACTCCTCCGTCTTTGTGTGCTCTTCCTGCAGACAGTAAATGAACAAATTGTGTGTGTCACCGGATGTCAAAAACCTGGGACAGGGATCCGCACACTTTCTGAAAAGTTTGTCAGACATAGTATATGCTCTTACCAGATTCGAAGTAATCACAAACAGACAAAACAGTCCCAGAAGATGATGAGATACTGACTGCTTCTCTAGGCGCTCCTTTATACTTCCGGGTCGCGTCTTTAATGACGTCACAGGCTCTTGCCAGCCATTAGGATTGGTAAGATTTGACAATTGATTTCAGACACTGGTTCACATGATGGCGTTCCCCATATGCGTTTCCGAACGCAGTGTAGAGTTCCCTTTCGAAAGGGAACCGAGAGGCAGGACAACATGCAATACAGCATTTTGATTGGCTTAGAGAGAGTAACCTAAGCATTGATTTTTTTTTTCTATTTTAAGTTAAATTATAATATTTTGCAAATGGGTTATATCCACCCCCCTCTAAACTTCATGTTATCCTCAGAAACATTAATGCTTCCTACATTAACTAACACTTTGTTGAAACCTTCCAATAATATTTGAGCAAAAGAGATAAGGATTACCCAGTATTGAGTATGTAAACTTAGGAGCTCTTCTGGTTCACCAAGACCTGCAAAGATTTTCGCAAGTCTCTAGAACATCATGATCTACAGTTGTTGACTCTCTAGGTATGTCACCATTAACATCTGTTTGCCAATTGCTTTCTTGCTGGTTCTGATCCGTCTTTGATTCAGATAGGTCTAACAAAGGAACATCATCATCTTCTGAAGGAACTTCAACCAGCGGCATCTTTCCCTCTTCCCCTGGGTGAAACATCTCTGACAAGTTCAAGTCTGAAGACTGGCGCATCTGCTCTTGTTCCTCTGTAGCTCTATAAGGGGGTGAGTCAGGTAGGGTTGGTAAGATCTGTGATATAGGTTGCTCCTTTTCATTAACTGACTTGAACTCCATCAGTAGCTTGCTCCATTGGGATTTCATTGACTTGAATGAACATTCTTTCCATAACAGCAGTGTCCACAGAATTGACATAACCATCTTCCTCTTCAATAGGTTAGGATTAGGTTAGGGCTAGCATCTCTTTATCCAGCTGGATAGGACTACTTCTTGTCCTGGGTTTCTCCTGGGTGGTTTCTGCCATGGTTTCTATACATCTAACCTCATCTTGAACATCAAAGAGGAATCTGTGAGGTAATAACAGATCTCAGTGTAACATACTTAATGGTCCATCCTTACCCTCTTGGCACACAGTGTAGACTGGTAAGTCCTCTGCCTTCTTTTGCACAATATAGACTGCAGACTCACAGCGATCAGAAAGTTTGTGCTTAACAGGTAACTTAAGGTTGAGGACATCAAGTGTGCACTCTCTTACTCTGACGTCAAACCTTTCTTTGTTTTTTTTTTTGTTTTTTTTTGTTGTTTTTTTTCTAGCTACTTTCTGTACATTTTAATAGTCATCTGATAACTCTTCTCCATGTGAGACTTGAGGGATTTCACATACTGAGAATGGGGTGTGGATGTATTTCCTCTAACTGAGCATCCAATTGCAGTGTCAACAGGCACTCAGGGGTTGATGACCATACATGAGTTCATTGGGTGACAATCCAGTAATGTCATTTCTCATCCAATTCATGCATGTTCATGCCACTTTGTCTTCTGTTTATGCTGTAGTGTTCCCAACATACTCAGAAGGGTGTGTTTATAGCACTCTACAGGATTTCCACTGGGATGATAGGGACTGGTTCTGAGCTTACGAATACCGGCTAAAGAACAACTCCTTGATGGGCTTGGACTCTAAATCATGTCCCTAAATACTATGAGACGCTCCGGGAACCCATAGTGGACAAGATCATGTTCCCAGAGTACTGGGCTTTTTTGTCTCTTGTGGGTATTGTGGCATATTTTGCAAAATGGTCAGTGATTACCAGAATATCTTTTATATTATGACTGTCTGCTTCCAGGGACAAGAAGTCCATACAGACCAGTTCCATAGGTATACTGATCACAGAAGGTTAGACAAACTGGTAAACAGGTCTATGGTCACAAGACCACTTACCACTTCAAGGTGGTTCATTTCCACTTCAGGCTCTGCTTTGAGGTTAACTGGTACAGGCTCACCCAACTCTATAAGGATTGGATCCTTTCTTTGCAGACCAGCAAATTGAACACTGCTATTCTTTTGAACAGTGGTAAAACCATACTCCCACTCAGCAATGGGGCCTGTGAGAAAGGCCATCCACATCTTGGTTTTGCCTGCTTTTGATGTCAAACGCAAAAGTAGAGAGTGTGTCTAACCATCGATAACTTGCAGCATCTAACTTTGCCATTAAGTCAAGGAATTGTTGTCAGTCACAACAGTAGAGACATTGCCATACAAATAATAATGGAATTTTTCTGCAACTGCCCATTTCAGGGCCAAAAAATTCCAGTTTACTGTAAGTACTGGATAAAAGAATTCACTCTATGACAGTCCTCTACAAACATAAGCAATGACACAATTCTGTCCATCCTTTTGATATAGCTCAGCCCCCAATCCAGTCATACTGGCATCTGTGTGTAAAGTATAAGGTAACTGTGGATCAGCAAATCCTAAAATTGGGGAGGTGCAAAAATAGCCCGAGAAGCCGAGGAAAGACTTTTAACTCTTTTAACTCCCTGAGGTCTGAAAACGCGCCGGCGCGCTTTGCAGGATTTTTTTCACATTGCAGCAAAACAGACTTAAAATACTCCGTCATTTCTTGTCATAGAGACATAAGTAATATATCAATTGAAACTATAGAATGTCTTCTTTTATTTGTGAACACTAGTAAAAACACAATGTTGTGCTTTTTGTAAAATAAAGAAAACTAACATGATGCGTGATCTCTTCTCTCCCTCTGAACAAAGTCCAATCTGATAGTTCTCAGAAAATGAACTGTAACTTATGAATACTAATGACAAAAAAATGACACTTATGTCTAAAGAAATGTTGAAATGTCAGGTTTTAAATCGTGTATGTCAAATCAAAAACAAACATTCTGTGTTTATGTAATCTGTATGAAAAGATAGCCATGTCAGAAGTCTGTGTGGCCTAAAGGTGTACAGAGAGCACCCTCCGGCTGCAAGTATGGATTAAAAACACCATTCCTGAAATGTCCTCTTCTTCTTTAGAATAATTTGTGGACTAAATGTGCACAGAGAGCGCCCTCCGGCTGCAAGTATGAATTGAAAAAAACAGTATCCAGCACTTATAGTGATGACAATAAATATTACTTCTCAGTATAGAAAATTTACATAAATATATAAGAATCCATAAATATTTCTCCAAATGTGCATGCTTTTAAGCTAAAAGCCTATATGAAATGCCATAGAGGTAACATAATTGTTCAGACACTTTGCATCACAGAAATACATTATATTTTAAAGAATATAATAGAATACCATTATTTTAAATTGTAATAATATTTCACAGTATTGCTGTTTATGATGAGCTGAGACATTATTACAGAGGGTTTTTTTCACAGCCTACCTGACTGAAAGGCCTCATTAATATGCAAGTCATTTCAGGTCATTATTATGTGATTCTTTTCTCTTCTCAGGTGTAAATGGCCCATTATTCATGCAGATTCATGCCTCCATGCATACTGTGTTTCTTGACAAAAAGTGTCTTACAAAAACTAAATCAATATATTGTTTTATATGAAGGAGTAGGCAGCATAATTTCTGGAATTTTTACATAATTCTGAAGCAAAAACTCTAGTCTACAACCTCCAATACCCAAAAGTCTTGTGAACACAGATGTAATATACTTTTTTTGGCCTTATTTCAGTGACTTAAGTTTTTTGTTTTTTCAATAACCACGCATAAATATTATTCCTTCAAAAATACAAACATGTACATACATGTTCCTCACATATTATTGTAGCCTAGTTTGTGCTGAATACGGTGTAATGACACTTTTGTCATTTATATGTTTATGAAAAACTGAAAAAAAAGCACAAATGTCAGGGCATGTCAAAACTTCTCCAAGCCCCAAATCAGCCTCAGACTCCAGAGGGTTAAAATGTGGGGTCTTGGCTAGGTCTTAAGTGCATTTACTGTATCTGGGTCTGTTTCCACTCCTTTATGTGACACAATATGGCCTAGGTAACCTACCGAAGTCTGGAAAAACTGGCACTTATCAGACGATAGCTTATGGCCATATTCCCTCAAACGATCCAAAACATTTGTCAGCCATAATTCATGCTCTTCCAACGTTTTGGAGAAGACAATCAAATCATCAAAAAAACAAGTACTTTGCACAAATTTAAGTCTCTCATGCACTTCTCCATCAAACGCTGGAATATGTTTGGGGCATTTGTGATCCCTTGTACCATAGGATTCCATTCCCAGAATGGAAGGACAAACAAAAGCTGTTTTTTTTGTTTTGTTTTTGTTTCACCTTCCTCCATTTCTATTCGGTAGAACTCTGTCTTGAGCTCCATCTCAGAGAACCACCGAAATCCACTGAGCCTGGAGAAGGATTCTTCCAGGTTAGGAAGCAATGTGTAAACAACCTTAATGGTTTGTAAATTAAGCCTCCGATAATCAACTCATAGCCTCACATCAATATTCTTTTTGTGTACCACCACAAAACGGAGACTCAGATTCATCTAGGAGGGATTGTAAGTGTTTTCTGACAGCCTTATAATCTTGTGGATGTATGGGACAAGAATGCTGCTTGAATTTTATTTGACAGTTTGATCTTATGTTTGACTTCCAGATCATATTGTGCAAATATATCAGAATAACTGCTCAGTTTGGCAGTTATCCACATCCTCAACTCCTCTGAAAGAGGACAATTTCCAAAGTCAAACCTCAAGTCAAACCTGTGTCAACACTGATCAGGGTGGAGTTCATTCAGCCTGATTCACGAATGTGAAATGCGTATGTAAACAAGAGGCAGGATTTGGAGGCGTTGCCTCCTCTCATGTGACATTCCCCCATTCATTCTCAATTACCACTACCAAACCAACCACACACTTTAGGGGGTCTGTTGAAACTCTATGGGCTCAGTGAAGGCACAAAAGACATGGTCTCCTGCTGTTGGTTTACCTGTTGGTGTCACTGTTAGACAGTGTTACTTTAGAAAACCTAGTGATTTATAAACTTTTTCATTTAACGTTTTGTAATTTTGCATTGTTTTATTTTTGTAAAATGTATTATTTTCTCATCCAATTTCTTTGAGGAGGCACTGCCTCCCTTGCCTCCTCGGAGGAAATGTCTCTGATCCAAAGTTAATGTGGGTGGGAGTAATGAGCACAATATGTTTGTTTTATTGATGCAAATGTTCCCCCCTCTGTAAATATGCACTTTTTAATAATAGCCTACAGCACAATTTTATGATTTACTTTATTTTTCAGAAAATAAGTAATGATTTACCCATTATCCCACACCAGGTCTTAACAACTTAAGTTGTTGACATTGTAGGTATCAGCACATTCCAGGGCACAGTTTATGGCCAGGCCCCTCTCTGACAAACTGTCCAACACCATTAGATAAAGATGCTAGGACAACAGCCAAGCACCTCTTAGAGGGCAAGAAGAAGACTTCTGGTACCAAGCATGACATGAAAAACATGACTTCTCATTGGTCCACGTGCAGTTTCTGCCCTGTACCCATCTTGAGACTAATCCCCAAGGTGTAAGCCAACCACCACAGACATTCTTTGGGACTTTTTGGAGGCAAGAGCAGTGGCTGAAACAAAGAAAGATCACAATGATCCACACAAATTCATTCATAACTAATGTTTAGAAACCTTAAAACTGTTATAAACTATACACATCCATTTCATACAAGCCAGTAACAACTACAACACATCCAGAGTCCCCATGCCAGAGAGACAAAAGTGGATTGACCAAGTTCTGAGTGTCTGGCCCAGAGAGGCAGAAGACACACAGAGACATTTGCAACAAGATTAAGCTCAGGAGAGAAAACTAAACTTCAAGGTAATTTGTCTGTGTGACACCTTAAAGTATGTACACATTTGTTGTGATTTTGGAAAAAAAAGTTTATATTCCATTTTTTATGGAACATTTTAACATTTAACTTTTCTTTTTTTCCATTTTACATATATTTTATGTTAAATGTAATGGGGAATCTGAAAACTGTATGGGTGGAAATCATTGTCTGTTGCTGAACAATATGCAATAACAAAACAATATGCACATGAGTCATGTAATTCTTATGTGTATGTAAATGTTGCAAATATATTCTGTATAAATGTTCCGATTTGTGACGATATTGAATATGTGTAGCTCGTCAGCCATTTTGTGGACGCTGTGAAACAATGTGCTTGTGAAATGCATTTAATTTGATTCATAAAGGCTCCAGGTTATGGTGTTCATTATTTGTTTATTCATATTATACGTGAGTTTGATTAATTAGAGTTCAAGTGTGAATAAATGTCAAAAAGAAAGGGGAAAAAAAGAAAGGAAAAATGTAAATGCACACCCAGAACAAAGAACGCTAGCTTCTGTTGTCTTCAGTAAGCGCTATCTGTATCTTGTGCGTCTTATTTGGTGTTGTTTGTCTACCACGTTGCTGATATCTTTGTATATATATATATATATATATATATATATATATATATATATATATATATATATATTCAGTGTACAAAAACAACAATGGCAGAGAAACAAAAAGACAAAGCTCAGGATAAGCAGATTTTCAGAAAGTGTGTGCATCCCTGCACTAGATTCATCTCGGGTGGGGACAGACACGAGATGTGCGTTATCTGCTTGGGAGCCGAACACGCACAGGCAGCTCTCGAGGGAGCTGTCTGTGTCAACTGTGAACGGCTCACGCTGAGAGTCCTGAGATCACGGCGGGCACTCTTCAAGGAGAGTGCTGCGTCCCGTGTCCCCCACGGGTCCGGTCCCGCTGTTGCTGAGGCACAGCGAAGGCTGTATTCGTGGGGTTCACAGATGGATCTGGTGGAGGGGGTTGAGACGGGCTCTGCCTCAATTCTTCTCTTACCTGCCAGACCCAGTGTCTCTTCTCTGGCGGTGGAAGCACGCTCTGCAGTTTCTTCCCCCCGGAGAGAGGCACTAGCGCTTAATGTATCTTCCTCCGAGGAGGTTGATGTTGTAAGCGTTGACCCTGGTGCTAAGTAACCGCCATCCTCATCACCAGCATATGAGGAGCTGCTGGAGGTAGTGAAGCGGGCGGTCGATAAGCTCAAGATCGACTGGCCCGCTGAGAAAAGCGACACAACACACAGAGGTTTGGAATTGTCCAGTTCAATATCGTGTTTTCAGCCCCCAAACATCCACATATAGTAATATTATGGGGCTGAAACACCACGGCTATGGGGCAATGCCTCAGGTAGAAGAGACGCTTGCGAGCTATCTCTCGCCTGAGTCAGCATCGTCCCTCAAGACCCCGACACTGCCCACTAAGCCCCTAAGAACAACATCGGGCTTGGTGGGCAAGGCTTATTCGGCTGCAGGTCAGGCGGAGGCTTGTTTACACACCACGTCAATATTACAAGCCTACCAAGCTGACCTGCTGGGGGAGATATAGGAAGCGACATTTGAAACGGTGCAGGAAATCTGTAAAGCCACAGATCTTGCTCTCCGGGCCACCAAGGAGACGGCCAAGTCAATCGGCCGCTCTATGGCAGTCCTGGTGGCCACGGAGAGGCAGATAAGTGATCTGATAACAAGGATAAACATAAAAATGTCCTCCTGGATGCGCCGCTGTCTCCTGCGGGCCTGTTCGCCGATGCTATGTCATCAGTCGTCGACAGGTTCCAGGAGACATGTAAACAGTCAGTGGCCTTCCAGAGATTCCTTCCCCGCCACATTAATCCCCCCGAGACTGCTGGGCGGGAACAGTCTCGGCCGGTAGCCAGCTCCTCTGCTCGTAGAGAGCAACAAAAAGCCAGCGTGGCCACCCATGTTCCCCCGCAGAGAGCTTGGGGTCCGGGCCGGTCAACGCCGGTGAGGCCTTCGAGAAGTCTGAGGACCGTTATTATCTCTCGGAAGGCTTCAAAGAAATCCTGAAGCCAGTCGTCCAGGGTTTCAGAGGGCAGTCTCCTCCGGAGAGGTCCTGATATTAAAACACCAAGTGTCAGCGCCTCTTCGTGCCCTCAAGGGGCCGTTCTGCCAACCCTGCCACCCAGTGTGCGACAGGGCGCAGCGGTTCCCACCGATCCTCCGAGGAGGGTCAGTCACTTGATTCGTTTGTCTACCGGTGCACCGGTCCAGACCAATGAGCAAAGTGCTCAAAAAACACCAGAGGCCAGTCTCAAGAGACTGGTTCCCTTAGTAGAATTTATGGAAGAATGGAAACTTCTCCCGAATATTTTGAAATGGGTGCTGCTTATTATAGAACAGGGTTACAGAATACAGTTCGGTTCTCAACTGCCCAGGTTCAACGGGGTTCTTCCCACAGTGGTAACCCCAGAGCAGTCTCTGGTTATGGAACAAGAAGTTATGACACTTTTGCAAAAAGGAGCTATAGAAAGGGTTCCTCCTCCCAGCAAGCTGTCAGGGTTTTACAGCCGTTACTTTATCGTTCCAAAGAAGGATGGAGGGTTGCGTCCCATAATCGATTTACGAGTGCTAAATCGTTCTGTACAAAAACTAAAGTTCAAAATGCTTACACTCAGACAGATTGTCCCACAGATCAGGTCCGAGGACTGGTTTGTGGCTATAGATCTGAAGGACGCATACTTTCACGTATCCATCCATCCTTCTTACAGGAAGTTCCTCAGGTTTGCTTTCAGGGGCAAAGCTTACCAATACAGGGTTCTTCCATTTGGCCTATCCCTATCACCCCGCACTTTCACGAAGTGCGTGGATGCAGCTCTGGCTCCACTGAGACTCCAGGGCATCTGCGTACTGAATTACATTGACGATTGGTTGATATTAGCTCAAACGGAGCAGTTGGTAGCTCAGCATCGAGATGTTGTTCTGTCACACATGAAAAAGCTTGGGCTGAGGCTCAACGCAAAGAAAAGTGCATTGGTTCCGAGTCAAATTACCAACTATCTAGGGCTTATCTGTCACCTGCTCGTGTGAATTCCATTCTCGGAGCCGTGAATGGGGTAAAGATAGGCCAGTCACTCACTGTGAAACAGTTTCAGAGACTGTTGGGTCTGATGGCAGCTGCGTCCACTGTGATACCTTTTGGCCTGCTGCACATGAGACCCTTACAGTGGTGGCTCAAGACCAAGGGGTTTTCTCCGAGGAGAAACCCTCTCCACACGATTAAAGTCTTGCGGCGATGCCTTCGAGCTCTGGCCGTGTGGAGGAAGCCTTGGTTCTTGTCCCAAGGTCCTGTGTTGGGGACTTCTCATCGTCGCGTAATGCTTACGAAAGATGCTTCCCTCACGGGCTGGGGGGAGATCATGAGTGGTCGCTCGGCTCAGGGTCTCTGGGAGGACCATCAGCGTTCCTGGCACATAAATCGGCTGGAAATGATGGCGGTATTTCTTACATTAAAATACTTCCTCCCAGACCTGAGGGACCATCACGTGTTGGTCCGCACGGACAACACAACGGTGGTCGCTTATATCAACCACCAGGGGGGTCTACGGTCTCGCCAACTATACTACTTGGCACGTCAGATCCTCCTGTGGTCCCAGGAGAAATTCCTCTCGCTCAGAGCGGCATATATTCCAGGGAATCAGAATGTGGGGGCAGACGCCGTGTCGAGACAGGGGCCGAGGCCCGGGGAGTGGAGACTCCACACCGAGGTGGCGGAGCTCCTATGGCAGAAGTACGGTCGAGCGGAAGTCAATCTATTTGCTTCAAAAGAGTCAACTCAGTGTCCACTATGGTACTCTCTAACGCACCAGCACCTCTAGGGCTGGATGCCATGGTGCCGACGTGGCCGAGGCTACGTCTGTACGCATTTCCCCTGGTTGCTCTGCTCCCAGGAGTACTGGAGAAAATCCGCCAGGAAGGGGTCAGTCTAATACTGGTGGCCTCATACTGGGCGACAAGGTTTTAGTTTGCGAACCTAATATCTCTACTAGATGGCTCCCCGATGGCGCTTCCACTCAGACAGGATCTCCTGTCACAAGCGGGCGGTATGATACTCCATCTTTGCCCGGAATTATGGAAACTGTGGGCCTGGCCTCTGAGGGGGCCAGGTTCATAGACTCTGGTCTCTCAACCGAGGTTGTGGAGACCATTCTCAACTCCAGAGCTCCCTCCACAAGGAAGTTATATCTATGTAAATGGAAGTTGTTCGTTGCTTGGTGTAATCAACACGAATGGACCCTGTCCACGCACCTGTAAATTTGGTGCTTCAGTTCCTCCAAGAAAAATTCTCGGAAGGGTAAACTCACTCAACACTAAAGGTTTATGTTGCAGCTATTTCTGCATTTCATGCTCCTTTAGGGGGTTCCTCGGTGGGTCGAGACCCCTTAGTAATACGTTTCCTCCGTGGTACTCTAAGACTGAGACCTGTGGTACGTTCTAGGACTCCAGCCTGGGATTTTGCTGTAATGTTAGAAGGGTTAGCTGAGGCACCTTTCGAACTACTAGAACAAGTTTCTGCAAAGTTCCTTACACTAAAGACCATATTTTTATTGGCAATCTCATCTCTTAAAAGAATTGGAGACCTGCAGGCGTTGTCAGTTTCGCCATCATGTTTGGAATTTGCACCAGGAATGGTGAAGGCATTCCTACACACTAGACCGGGCTATGTACCCAAGGTCCTCACTAATGTTCCGGGTCCTATTGTACTTCAGGCCTTTTGTCCTCCTCCATTTAGGAGTGCGGATCAGGAAAAACTTAATCTGCTTAGCCCTGTCCGGGCCCTAGATACTTATGTTCACAGAGCTGCCCTGTGGCGTAAGACAGACCAATTGTTTGTATGTTATGGGTCCCCTAAGAAAGGGGGCCCAGCATCTAAGCAGAAGATGAGCAAGTGGGTGGTCGAGGCCATCTCTCTTGCGTACAAAGCAGCTGGACAACCATGTCCTTTGGTGGTCCGGGCTCATTCTACAAGGGGTATGGCGGCCTCTAAGGCCCTGGTGTCAGGAGTTCCCATGTCGGATATTTGTGATGCAGCTGGATGGTCATCCCAGCACACTTTTATTAGATTTTACAATCTAGATATTAACTCCACTCCAGGTTCAGCGGTACTGTCAACAAGATAACAGACATGTATTTGGCTGTACGGCCTAGTTGGGATAGCATTCCCATCACGTCGTTTCGACGTAGCGTCGATAGTTCCCATGAAAGGGAACGTCTCGGGTTACTTGCGTAACCCTGGTTCCCTGAATAAGGGAACGAGACGCTACGTCACGTTGCCGTACCCCCGGCATACCTATGAGCGCTTACTTCAGACATATTCCAGAAGCTAGCGTTCTTTGTTCTGGGTGTGCTTTATAGCCTCCTGGTCCGTGACGTCACCCGCCGCTGACGTCTCGTCTCATCATTGGTTGGATACCGAAGTGCTTCACGACGCAATGCGCTGAGGGTTCCCATCACGTCATTTCGACGTAGCGTCTCGTTCCCTTATTCAGGGAACCAGGGTTACACAAGTAACCTGAGACGTTTTCAATTGCCCAAATAGCAATGCGCCAACAATGTGCCTGAACATGCCTTGTTTTCAGACTAAATGCAAATGCACTCACGCCCATCTGTTCGCCCATGGACATGAGTGCATTTGCTATTTAAACAATGTGGCGATGGACATGAAACTGATAACTGCGTCAGGCTGAAACTACCAAAAAACACTTGAGTTGCACCTGGCGTCACATTGTGCCAGGTGTATGATAGGGTCCCCTGGCATTGTTGTAAATTATCAGTACTGTATGTGATTTTCTAATTTTCATTTGAGGTAATATAAATGTTGCTAGTTAATAACAAATAATCTTTCATTTATTTGTTTGATGCATAATAAGGTTCTTCACCTTATTAGTTTCAGAGAAACAACAGTTTATCTTTCCATAAGATAATGTAACTAGCCACACCCATCATAAATAACTTGTATGCGTCTTATGCACTTTGCAAAATTTGGTTGATTTGACACGGAATGATCCAAATGTGTTTATGTCTGAGAACCTTTACATCTTTAGCCCTATTTGGATGGTAATTGATTCTAGTGTGGACGTTTGTAAAAATAAATTTGCATAACACCTCATGCATTCAGGTGGAGATTTATTCACGTGTTTGTCAAAGAACAGTAGATCATTCGTCCGGGAATTTTTACACGGGTGGTCAGAGAAAAACACCAATATTCTGGATTTGGATGCCAATAAAATCACAGAATACCTCCTGTAAATGGAGAATATACCTTACATCCCCCTGAGAAACAATTAACCTCTAAACAGGGTTTTTCATACACATACATAACTGCAGATACCGAAATGGTAATACCAATTGGTTGTTATCCAGAACCGGTAGTGTTTTTTGAAAAGAACTGGAACTGTGATTTCTGAGTTTCGGTTCAGAAAACGGTTCTGGTGTGATGGGTGGGCGAAGTGCGGGGAGTGTATCCTTTAATAGAGACGTCTCACCTCATGAATATTATAGCAATGAATGCAATGAAAAGCCCTCACACTACTTATATATATCAGATATCGAGAGAGAGAGAGAGAGAGAGAGAGATGCACAAAACTGCACAATTAATCTTTAAAAGTTTGCGTTCTCTATTTCATCACCTACATTATCTAATTGATGATAAATGATAACAATTTGTCCGTATATTAAACCTTTGACAAAAGTAAAATCGTGACATTCAAATCTGCACTCATGCTGGCGCTAATCTAGAGAGAGAAGTTGTCATGTTTAGATATAAACAGCTTCATAATCTTTTCAAACACACAGTATCTTTATTTCTGTTATAAATATTCCAATTATCAGTCACAGATGTATACAAAAGTTTATTATTCAGATATAAATGCTGATGTCTATGTCACCAATCAAAATAGAATAAATCACCTTCAGAAAGTAACTGGTTGCTTCAAATAATGACTGTCTGGATCTTACATGTGTTCAAGCATCTTATTTGTGTTGAATTTGTTGTAACACTTTACAATAAATTTTATTTGTTATGAACTAACCGTGAGTAATACATTTGTTATTATATTTGGTCATCTTTAATAACGTTAATACAACTGTTCATAGTTTGTTCATGTTACATCACAGTGCATTAACTAATGTTAACAAATACAACTCTTGATTTTAATAATGTATTAGTAAATGTTGAAATTAACATTAACAAAGATTAATAAATGCTGTAGAAATGCAGTTCATTATTAGTTCATGTTAATGTAGTTAACTAATGTTAGCTAATGAAACTTATTGTAAAGTGTTAGCAAATTTGTTGAGATTAGCAGTCTGTTAAACTCATTTTACAAGAACAATAAACACTTTGAGTTGAGTATTGTGCATTTTTTCCCTTACTACGGTTTATTGGTTGTTTAATTAATTTAATGGAACTGGAATCGGAACCGGAATTTATTTTTAGACAGAACTGGAATCAAAACCGGAAAATTTCTTACGATTCCCAACCCTACTTATTCTGCTCCTTATTTTCCTACAAAGAACCACGATTGTCCTTTATTTTCCTTTCCTGAAGTTGGCAACTTTGAGGTGTACCAATGTGTACCAATCACTACATTACTTAGTGTCCTTGGATGGGTGAAAGTAAAATCACTACAACATAAAAAAAAAAATAAATAAATAAAATAAACATAAATAGCATCAGTGTATCACTCACATTTTATTATTAAATTCAAAAATAATGTGAAAAGCCGGTAAATACAACACAATGTTTACAAAAATTATAAGCATGTGGCTATTGTAATTCCCCTCACTCCACAACAAATCCTTTAAAGGTCCCGTTCTTCGTGATCCCATGTTTCAAACTTTAGTTAGTGTGTAATGTTGTTGTTAGAGTATAAAAAAAAAAATCGGTAAAATTTTAAAGCTCAAATTTCAATGCAAAGCGAGATATTTTATTTAACAGAAGTCGCCTACATCGAACGGCCAGTTTGGACTACATCCCTCTACTTCCTTCTTTAATGACGTCACTAAAACAGTTTTTTGACTAACCTCCGCCCACAGGAATACACAAAAAAGGGGGCGTGGTCTTGTTGCGCTCCCACGGAGAAGAGCAAGAGTTGTTTGTAGAGTGTGTTTGTCGCCATGTCGTCGAAACGGTGTTATTTTCATCCCGCAGTCCAGTCACCTTTGTTTGGCCTTCCCAGGTATGCTGTACTTAGAGATCAATGGTTACAATTTATGTTTAACTCGGTTCCCGAAAATTATAATTGTGGTATCCTTACTGCAATGTTGGACTGCAGTGCACATAATGGCCACAAGAGGGGACTATGTTTATGTATATGGCTGTTTTCCATATGAGGTACTCTGAGTGAGTGGTAACGTTGTACATTTTCTGTCGCTGCTTGTGGAGTTTAAAGAGTTCAGTCTCTCGGGAATTACTGTCTTTTGTGTTCATTCGGCACAACACCAAAACTATGTGCATCTCCATGTTATGGTAAGAGGCGTGACCTTTCCGGCCAAGGTTCGCTAAGCTGCTGTCGAATCACAACACAGGAACCGCTGGCACAACAACAGCAGTATACAGAGAAGTAAATTATGTGAAAAATACTGTGTTTTTTTTTTACATGCGAAACACGAACACATGTTATATTGCACACTATAAAACACAATCAAAGCTTCAAAAAAAAAAAAAAAAAAAAAAAAAAAAAAAAACACGAAAAACGGGACCTTTAAATTGAACTGTATTCAGAATAAAACAAGAATGAAAAATATATAAAAAATAGTGGCAGTCTGTTACAGTACCTATGGTGTATAAAGCACACAACGAGGAGATTATACCAAACAAGTCTTTTACTAGATCATCCAACTGGGGAATACAGGAACCGGGCAGGAACATACACCAAAACATACACAAACGACACCCGACAACTAACTGAACAGATACAGGAACTTAAATAGACAGACTGATGAACTCAAATGACAAACAGCTGTGATCAATCGATTAGTGTCCATGGATACTGATTGTGGCGGGAAACTAGAACAAAAGGAACATGTGACAGATGACAACAAACAAACTGAAAGTCCATGTGACTGTGACACAGTCATTACAAACAACATTTATTGAAAGCCTAAACAAACCCTTAAATTTTATTTAACCCTTAAATAAATGAATGTTTCGCCAATCATTATTACATATTCGGGTCTTTAGTGATCCGGAAGTATATCTAACACAGATTGATCTCTACCTGTCGCGATAATATAAAACTCTCCTGATATTAGAGTAACAATTACAGAAGAATAAAATAAAGCATATTTTGACCTGTATCTTTGACCTGAAATTTTTCAATATATTCATATAATATATTCATATAATTATTATACTGATTGGCAATATTAAACTTTGCTTTTAAATTCAAATAAATATAATATATATAAAGCTTTAAAACAGGTTAAGCTTGCATGTATTCTTTTGAGTTCTTTGTGAAACTATATAAATTATAAGGCTTGTTTGTTTGATTCACATGCATTGATATAGTCAGATGTTTTCTTCTCAAACTTTCACTACAGCAGCATTGTTTATTCATGCTGTTTATTCAAGTGAATTGTGCGGCTCTCTCGCGAGAAGTGAATGAAACGGACGCTCTCCATGTTCCATGTGATTGGGTGACACGTGCGGCAAACAGCCATGTGCACTTGCTTCAGAGTTAATCGCAAACTCTGGATTAAACCTGAGTTGACAGAGAATTTTAATACCAAGCATTGTAAGCCTGTTGAACCTGATCTAAACTAGGTTGGATTTATATGGATTAGTCAACAAACAACAGAGTTTGTTCAACTAGTTTCATGCAACAGGCCTCAGAAATAAATGAACAATCAATGCTGTTCTACCACAATCTTCCAACAATATATACAATGTTTTCCCTCTTTCAGCAATAAGATGTGTCTCTGAGTCTGTGTGTGTGTCTGTGTGTGTGTGTGTCTTGTGCAGTCTGCACAGTCTAAAGATCTAATCGTCACTGAGCCGATTTACCAAATATACAAGCCACGGATGGGACAACATGCAATACAGAATTTTGATTGACTTAGGAACATCTTACTTGGTAAAGTCAAGGTGACCGATAAGAAACATGGTTGTGAAAGTGTATGACCTTTATGTCTACCGTTGTAATACTTTTATGGTGCATTTTTGGTGCTGATTTGGAGCTTGACAGCTACTAGTCTCTATAAAATGATCACTCATTTTATGGCAAGAACCTTTGGTTTGAAATAACATGAGCAAATAGTAGCAATGCTCTTTTTCAGGTGAGCTGCTTCTTTAAAAGTAAAGTCTCATTCTCTATCACATCTAAAAAGAACTGCTGCTAGTTCAGTTTTCATGAAGTGGTTGCAGATTAATGCTTTGCCTCTGACAAGGTAGCAGTGTTTTGGTGGTGGATTCATAGCACGACAGCGTGTGTTTGAACACCTGCAGGAAGTCTCACACTGGCAGCAAAGGCTGAGGAAGTCAGCTTTTCCATGGCTGACTTGGTCAACAAACACAGCCTCACCCAGAACACCCAGTTGAGAGCATCGCTCACAGAGCTGTTAGTGTGCTCATTTCCTGGGGTGGGACTGGATTAGACCAGAGCGTTATCTCTAAATATTTCCTCAGAAAACTTTTGAGGGAGTTTTTGACTGTGATTTGAGGGAGAGACCAAGAGTGCTGGATGTCACTGGATATGCAGTTGAGTAAAAATTGATTAGCATTAGAAAACATCACCAGATCAGTCAATCAATCATTGATAAATCTTTCAATTTCATCTTGCTTCATTTTAAAGGTTTTATATTGTGCTTTAAATTATGAACAGCTCAGAATGCTCTACTACAATACAAATAAAGGTTACAACTGATTGTGATCTGATTCATCTTAGTCTGTAAGATTGTACATTTTACATCTGTAAGACTGTAATAACATTAGTGCTAATAGTAGCCTATAAAGGGTTTATGCAGGTTTCAGTAAGTCAAATTTAAGACCTTTTTAAGACATTTTAAGACCATAAAGACTGAAATTTAAGACCTACACGACGCATTACCAAAAAATATTAAAATCAAAGAAATTCTGAAAAAATCATTTTATTTCAATGAATTCAGTCATTGAAAAAGCATTTATTTAATTTACAGATAAAGCGATCACATTAGTAACCTTCCACACACATCAATGTGCCAAATGCCTTAAAAACCTTAGGCCCAAAATGAAAATAGGCTAAAACAAACTTGCCCTCAAATAGAATAGATTTCATCTCATTATTTATTTACATTACAAAACAGCATATTAATAGCCTAATAAAGATTGAACAGGCTACTCCAACCCATGAAACAACCAATGTAGCACACACACACACACACACACCAGATAATCCATTTTAGATAGATAGATAGATACTTACCTCGGGATAATTAGAATATCTATCTAACATGGATTATCTGATATATGTATGTATGTGTATGTATGTGTGTGTGTGTGTGTGTGTGTGTGTGTGTGTGTGTGTGTGTGTGTGTGTGTGTGTGTGTGTGTGTGTGTGTGTGTGTGTGTGTGTGTGTGTGTGTGTGTGTGTGTGCTTTTGTTTATATTACATTGTGGGGACCAAATGTCCCCATGATGTAATATAAACCTGAGTTCACCTACATCGTGGGGACCAGCCAGCGGTCCCCACAATGTAAATGGGTTTATAAATCATATAGAATGAGTTTTTGTGAAAAAGTAAAAGTTTGCACAGTTTCCTGTGAGGGTTAGGTTTAGGGGTAGGGGCAGGGTAGGGGGATAGAATGTACAGTTTGTTCAGTGTAAAATGCATTGAAGTCTATGGAAAGTCCCCACAATTCACAAAAACAAACATGTGTGTGTGTGTGTGTGTGTGTGTGTGTGTGTGTGTGTGTGTGTGTGTGTGTCCCGCACTGTCCCATGAACTGTGAGCCCAGGTACCTCGACTAAACTATTTCATTGTTCCAGAACAATGGTCCTGTTGGTCTGATTTTGGCTTTCACTGAACGTTACGACATACGGCCCGGTAAGAGTACGAATCAATTCCCTCTTTATAAACTCCCCCAATCCAAATTTCGCCATAAGCGATCTTGTTGGGCCCGCAAGAGAACGACTTCGCGATTACTGTATCAGGGAACATCACTTGGAAGAGATCGCTAATCTCACTGTTGCTATTAAATGAGTGGTGTTTGTTTAGTCACCATGTGTAGTATACAAATCACCTCGGCTTTCGATGTGTCAGTCGCTCCAAAAGTACCACGAAGGTTGTTCGACGGAGCTGTGATGCTATTGCGCTGGAGACCGGAGGGACGAGGCATTGAGGAGGACGACGGCAGTGGTGAGGCTAATTGGCCGAGTCCGCTGAAGGGATTTTGCGGCTAGCTTGTGTTTCTCCGCTCTGGCGTGTGACTCCAGCGCCTTTACACCGCTTCACACCCAGACTCTCTAGCTGATTTTTTTTTTTTGTTTTTTTTTGCAAAGTTTGCAGTGAGCCTCGTACCTGGAGCTGGGTACCGCTTGTAACCAACAGCAGAAATCGCTGTGATCTAGCCATGTCTCGTTGAAAGTACACTTTCCCATTTCACCATCCACACGTAGCCGAACTTTAACAAACTCTGAGGAGACGCAGACGTATTTCGCGGGCAGGTATTGCATTTATCACGGGATTTGTAGTTTTATCACCGCGTATACCAACACCAATATACCCCAGAAAGAACTACGACTCGCTACTTTTTTGCTACTTTGTAATAACTTTCAGCAGGTAGCGTTTCTGGAAATGGGTAAAAAAAAATTAAGACCTGACTAAATGAAATTTAAGACCTCTGATGAAAATCTGGCCGTTTTTAAGACTTTTTAAGGCCTTAAATTTAAAGTTCAGAATTTTAGACTTTTTAAGACCCCGCGGAAACCCTGCTATAAGTTAGATGCCAGATACATTATATTTTCTGGAAATCACAGGACTGGAAGACCTGCGTGAAGTTGGCCCCCCCACCCAACGCAAAACGTCGGCAAAATAGTCTCAATCGTTTGTGCTCTGTTTGTGCTGGTTTGTGCCGTAAAAAAAAATTGTTTGTGCTGCTTTGGTTTTTTAGATATTAAAAGAATATTTATAGGTCATTCTGAGGTCACCCAGCCCCCCCACATGCTCCAAATTCACCGAAAATAGTCTCAAACGTTTGTGCTTCGTTTGTGCTGGTTTGTGCCGGTAAAAGTTTCGTTTGTGCTGCTTTCGATTTTAAAATATTAGACTTTGAATTATAGGCGATGACGTCACCAGCCCCCCAACAAGCTCCAAATTCACCCCAAATAGTTTCAATCATTTGTGCTTCGTTTGTGCTGGTTTGTGCCGGTAAAAGTTTTGTTTGTGCTGCTTTCGATTTTAAAATATTAAAATAACTTGTATAGGTCATTCTCAGGTCACTCAGCCCCCCACATGCTCCAAATTCGCCCAAAATAGTCTCGTTTGTTTGTGCTTCGTTTGTGCTGGTTTGTGCCGGTAAAAGTTTCGTTTGTGCTGCTTTCGATTTTAAAATATTAGACTTTGAATTATAGGCGATGACGTCACCAGCCCCCCAACAAGCTCCAAATTCACCCCAAATAGTTTCAATCATTTGTGCTTCGTTTGTGCTGGTTTGTGCCGGTAAAAGTTTTGTTTGTGCTGCTTTCGATTTTAAAATATTAAAATAACTTGTATAGGTCATTCTCAGGTCACTCAGCCCCGCACATGCTCCAAATTCGCCCAAAATAGTCTCGTTTGTTTGTGCTTCGTTTGTGCTGGTTTGTGCCGGTAAAAGTTTCGTTTGTGCTGCTTTCGATTTTAAAATATTAGACTTTGAATTATAGGCGGTGACGTCACCAGCCCCCCACATGCTCCAAATTCACCCCAAAATAGTCTTAAACGTTTGTGCTTCGTTTGTACTGGTTTGTGCCGGTAAAAGTTTCGTTTGTGCTGCTTTCGATTTTAAAATATTAAAATAACTTGTATAGGTCATTCTCAGGTCACCAGCCCCCCACATGCTCCAAATTCACCCCAAAATAGTCTTAAACGTTTGTGCTTCGTTTGTACTGGTTTGTGCCGGTAAAAGTTTCGTTTGTGCTGCTTTCGATTTTAAAATATTACAATAACTTGTATAGGTCATTCTCAGGTCACCAGCCCCACACATGCTCCAAATTCACCCCAACATAGTCTTAAACGTTTGTGCTTCGTTTGTGCTGGTTTGTGCCGGTAAAAGTTTCGTTTGTGCTGCTTTCGATTTTAAAATATTAGACTTTGAATTATAGGCGATGACGTCACCAGCCCCCCAACATGCTCCAAATTCGCCCAAAATAGTCTAGTTTGTTTGTGCTTCGTTTGTGCTGGTTTGTGCCGGTAAAAGTTTCGTTTGTGCTGCTTCCGTTTTTAAATTATTAGACTTTTAATTATAGGCGATGACGTCACCAGCCCCCCAACATGCTCCAAATTCACCCCAAAATAGTCTCGTTTGTTTGTGCTTCGTTTGTGCTGGTTTGTGCTGGTGAAATCTTCGTTTGGACTGCTTCGGTTTTTAATATATTAAAAGAATTGGCTATTCATTCTCAGGTCACTCAGCCCCCATGTGCTCCAAATTTGCCCAAAATAGTCTCAAACGTTTGTGCTTCGTTTGTGCTGCTTCCATTTTTTATTTTAGATATGTTTATTAAAATAATATTTATAAAATCTCAGGTCACTCAGCCCCCACATGCTCCAAATTCACCACAAACAGTCGCAATCGTTTGTGCCGATAAAAGTTTCATTTGTGCTGCCTCGCTTTATAAATATTAGACATTGATTGCATTGAAATGAATGACACTGAACGGCTGCAAATGCAAATCGCATAAGAGCATATTATAGTGACTATTAGGCTATATACCAAAGTATATACTTTAACAGAAATAGGAGCAATGTGATTTCAAATTAAGTCTCTGTTTGCTTTCTTTCTTTTCAGTGACAAGCGCGTGTCAGAAACGGAAAGTTGAATGGCGTTTCAGGGCGCCACTCATGCGAAACAAATATTAAAGAATAATCACATTTTTACCCATGAATAAAATTACGAAAAATCTAGCTTTATTTTTCATTTTTCAGTTTTTTTACACACACAAACACACACACACAAAATCAAACTCTTTCTTATTTCTCTTTATTTCTTTTTAAGTAAAAAATCAAATCAGCCTATACCATGGCGCACGGATGACGGACCCGGACCCAATTAAACATCTAATATTGTTATTTCATTATTTCTTTACAAAACCAAAACGAAAAAAAAAAAACAAAAAAAAAAAACAAATATAGAATTATCATCAATTAATTATGTAATCATGATCAATTATCCTTCAGGAAACACAATATAAACCTTTCAACAACGTTGTAGGCCTACTTGTATTTGTATTTGTATTTATTATTAAAGCACGTTTCAATACAACCGAAGTTGTCCAAAGGGCTGTACATTAAAATGGAGAAAATACAAGGCACAATTAATATAAAGCATACAAAACATAAAACACATAGGCCTATCTAGGAATCAATCACTCATCAGAGAGCACAATACTTCTCTTGTCCGCGGAGGCGCCTGCGCAATCCCTTCCATTGTTTTCTGATATTTTAGGTTTTACTAATGAAACACAAATTATGGTATTATTTATAAAAAAAAAAAAAATAATAAAAAAAAAAATGCTTGTAATAACGAGTGAAACATCATAACGAGTTGCATCATTAGGTTTTACTTAGGCCTTTTAAGAATAAAATAAATACAAATAAATAAAAATTTCCTCAATGTTGTTTTAGACCACATAAAGCCAAAATGAGTATTTTAGGGGCCACCCACACATTCGAAACGAATTTTAAAGCATAAACTAATTTGTTTAACCCATAAACCAAAAATACAACAACAAAAAAACTCTTAAAGTCTTTATTTGTCTTTGTTTATTTTCAAGTAAAATCAAATTAAACGAATGTCTTTATTTGTTTTTTTCGATTTGGTTTAGTTAGACAGTTAAATAAGTCGTTTTTTCTCGACATAGGGTAATTAATTGAAGGAATTACAGGGACTGATGCAGCTTTTTTGATGCAACAACTTTCCGTTTCTGACACGCGCTTGTCACTGAAAAGAAAGAAAGCAAACAGAGACTTAATTTGAAATCACATTGCTCCTATTTCTGTTAAAGTATATGCTTTGGTATATAGCCTAATAGTCACTATAATATGCTCTTATGCGATTTGCATTTGCAGCCGTTCAGTGTCATTCATTTCAATGCAATCAATGTCTAATATTTATAAAGCGAGGCAGCACAAATGAAACTTTTATCGGCACAAACGATTGCGACTGTTTGTGGTGAATTTGGAGCATGTGGGGGGCTGAGTGACCAGAGATTTTATAAATATTATTTTAATAAACATATCTAAAATAAAAAATGGAAGCAGCACAAACGAAGCACAAACGTTTGAGACTATTTTGGGCAAATTTGGAGCATATGGGGGCTGAGTGACCTGAGAATGAATAGCCAATTCTTTTAATATATTAAAAACCGAAGCAGTCCAAACGAAAATTTCACCAGCACAAACCAGCACAAACGAAGCACAAACAAACGAGACTATTTTGGGGTGAATTTGGAGCATGTGGGGGGCTGGTGACGTCATCGCCTATAATTCAAAGTCTAATATTTTACAAACGAAACTTTTACCGGCACAAACCAGCACAAACGAAGCACAAATGATTTAAACTATTTGGGGTGAATTTGGAGCTTGTTGGGGGGCTGGTGACGTCATCGCCTATAATTCAAAGTCTAATATTTTAAAATCGAAAGCAGCACAAACGAAACTTTTACCGGCACAAACCAGCACAAACGAAGCACAAACGTTTGAGACTATTTTCGGTGAATTTGGAGCATGTGGGGGGGCTGGGTGACCTCAGAATGACCTATAAATATTCTTTTAATATCTAAAAAACCAAAGCAGCACAAACAATTTTTTTTACGGCACAAACCAGCACAAACAGAGCACAAACGATTGAGACTATTTTGCCGACGTTTTGCGTTGGGTGGGGGGCCAACTTCACGCAGGTGACGGGAAGGTACAGAAAATACAGAACTATCAATCATCAGAACTCGGCATGCTGGTGCCTGTGATGGGCCAAGCTCCGTGGAGCAATTGACATTTTGTCATGGTTGTAGACCACCATCTGGTTGTAGACCACTATAACTGTAACGAAGCGGGACTGAAGCAGAGATCCATGTGCAGCATTTATTAAAGTGAGAGTGGTCGTACAGGCAGGGTCAAACAGGAGCAAACAGGAACAGCAAGGAACAGGCAGAATCGTGGTCAAGGAACAGGCAATGATCAGGACAGGCAGATATCACTCACAGGTCGGTATACAAAGCAAGGGTCAGGACAGGCAGCAACGGGTCGATAAACAGGAAACAGGCAGGATCGGTAACGAAAAACAGGCAGACAATAAACACAGGGAAACGCTCAGAAATGTCACACAGGGTAAACAAGACTTCGCAAATGGGTGGTGTGTGTGAGAGTCTTATATAGTCCAGGGAGTGTGCTTAAGGTGTATGTGGCTGATGATGATTGGAGGGGAGTGTGAGCGTGTGACTGGCAGGGGGGATGATGGGAAATGTAGTCCGGGGAACTGACAGGATTTGTGACAGAATGTCCCCCTCCCGGAAGGCGCGTCCTCGCGCCGTAGATGGCACAACTGGGGAGGGGGGGTGGGTGCCCTGGAGACCTACAGGCAGGAGATACTGGATGTGCAGGCGGGTATGGAGGTCTCCAGGGCAGGTCCAGGAACTCAGGCAGCCACGGTGGGTCAGGTGCCACGAGCAGCCATGGCGGGTCAGGAGCCTCGGGCAGCCACGGCGGGTCAGGAGCCTCGGGCGGCCACGGCGGATCAGGAAGCCACGGCTGGTCAGGTGGCTCGGGCAGCCACGGTGGGTCAGGTGCCACGAGCAGCCATGGCGGGTCAGGAGCCTCGGGCAGCCACGGCGGGTCAGGAGCCTCGGGCGGCCACGGCGGATCAGGAAGCCACGGCTGGTCAGGTGGCTCGGGCAGCCACGGTGGGTCAGGTGCCACGAGCAGCCATGGCGGGTCAGGAGCCTCGGGCAGCCACGGCGGGTCAGGAGCCTCGGGCGGCCACGGCGGATCAGGAAGCCACGGCTGGTCAGGTGGCTCGGGCAGCCACGGCAGGTCAGGTGGCTTGGGCAGCCACGGCAGGTCAGACGGCTCGGGCAACCACGGCAGGTCAGGTGGCTTGGGCAACCACAGCAGGTTAGACAGTTCGGACGGCCACGGCAGGTCAGGCGGCTCGGACGGCCACAGCAAAGAGACCATACATGGCCCAAGTGGGCTACAGTCTAAAAATGGCCATGATTGAGCAGGGTTCCCACCCACAAGCTCCCCACCCTCAGGTACACTGCCCCCCCCCAAAAAGTTCTTGGGGATTTCAGCGGGGCCCGTCGCAGGTTCATGGGCAAGGAGTTCGGGTGGCGCTGGCAGGGCCAGGCGTGTGGGTGCAGCCAGCAGGGCAAGACGCCTGAGTGGCGCTGGCAGGGCTGGAAGCTTGGATGGCGCTGGCAGGGCTAGGAGCCTGGATGGAGCTGGCAGGGCTGGAAGCTTGGGTGGCGCTGGCAGGGCTGGAAGCTTGGGTGGCGCCGGCAGGGCAAGAAGCACAGGTGGCGCCGGCAGGGCAAGAAGCACAGGTGGCGCCGGCAGGGCAAGAAGCACAGGTGGCGCCGGCAGGGCAAGAAGCACAGGTGGCGCCGGCAGGGCAAGAAGCACAGGTGGCGCCGGCAGGGCAAGAAGCACAGGTGGCGCCGGCAGGACAAGACGTTTGGACGTAAGAGGGGGAAGAACAGATGGAGCCTTCCTCCTCCTCCTCCTCCTCTTCCGAGGATGAGGCGATGGTTCACCGACTGGAGCGGTTTCTGGAGCAGACTCACTGGCTGAAGCGGACTCAATGGCTGGAACAACCCCTGCATCCTTGAACACCGCAGGGGCGGCCATCTTGCCCGTGGGCACTGGCAAAGCAGCCATTTCGTCCATCGCGTCCAGGGTGCATAAGTCCACTGCAATAGGCGAACAAGAGTCCATGGCAACCGGCGAGCTTGAGAGCGTTGAAACCGGCGAGCTTGAGAGCGTTGAAACCGGCGAGCTTGAGAGCGTTGAAACCGGCGAGCTTGAGAGCGTTGAAACCGGCGAGCTTGAGAGCGTTGAAACCGGCGAGCTTGAGAGCGTAGCAACCGGCAGGTTTGAGAGCGAAGCGGCCGGCTGGCTTGAGAGCGAAGCGACCGGCTGGCTTGAGAGCGGAGCGACCGGCGGGCTTGAGTGCGAAGCGGCCGGCGGGCTTGAGTGCGAAGCGGCCGGCGGGCTTGAGTGCGAAGCGGCCGGTGGGCTTGAGAGCGAAGCGGCCGGCGGGCTTGAGTGCGAAGCGGCCACTGGGCTTGAGAGCGAAGCGGCCAACGGAGACTTGGGGATGCCAGCTGTTCGGACTGAAATCAACGGTGGATCGGTCACACTGGAACGCAACCCTCTCCACTCCCGGACTGATCTAGAGACCTGACGTGACTCTGGGCGATCAGCGGCGACGTGACGTTGCTCTGGGCGATCAGCGAAGGCGTGACGTTGCTCTGGGCGATCAGCGAAGGCGTGATGTTGCTCTGGGCGATCAGCGAAGACGTGACGTTGCTCTGGGCGATCAGCGGAGACGTGACGTGGCTCTGGGCGATCTGCGAAGGCTTGACGTGGCTCTGGGCGATCAGCGGAGATGTGGCTCGGTGTTGTTATGGTGGTAGCCGCCATTTTGTGAATGTCCTTTGGCGCAGCGGCCATTACGTGGTTTATCTCGGTGTCGCATTCCTCCGCGACCCCCACGGTAAACGGAGAACCAACAGTCAATAACACATAGTCCAGGAAATGACTAAGAGAAGAACGGGGTCCCTCACGAATTACTTGTTCTTTGAGTGGTTGGTTGACACCATCGCAGAAAAAGTCAATAAGTGCACAGTCAGGCAGATCTGAATAATATGCAATGTTCAGGTATTCTGTGATGTAATCCTCCAGTGATCGTGTGCCCTGCGTACTCCACAACAACAATTGATTGATGTCCATACTGTGTAGAGATCCTCCGGGAAAGCTGCTGGATCGTGGTGGTGGCGAAGTCTTCTGTAACGAAGCGGGACTGAAGCAGAGATCCATGTGCAGCATTTATTAAAGTGAGAGTGGTCGTACAGGCAGGGTCAAACAGGAGCAAACAGGAACAGCAAGGAACAGGCAGAATCGTGGTCAAGGAACAGGCAATGATCAGGACAGGCAGATATCACTCACAGGTCGGTATACAAAGCAAGGGTCAGGACAGGCAGCAACGGGTCGATAAACAGGAAACAGGCAGGATCGGTAACGAAAAACAGGCAGACAATAAACACAGGGAAACGCTCAGAAATGTCACACAGGGTAAACAAGACTTCGCAAATGGGTGGTGTGTGTGAGAGTCTTATATAGTCCAGGGAGTGTGCTTAAGGTGTATGTGGCTGATGATGATTGGAGGGGAGTGTGAGCGTGTGACTGGCAGGGGGGATGATGGGAAATGTAGTCCGGGGAACTGACAGGATTTGTGACAATAACATTTCTACAAAATTATATTACCTTGCCAATCATTACCTTATCAGAAACAGTCTGGCAATGTTTTTTACATTGTTTGTTGTACATACTGTATCAGTTCTGAATTGAAATGTCCGGCGAGTGACGCTAAATGTTAAATTCTCTCTATTGCATTTGAAAATTATGTAGGCCTACCACGTACACTAAAACCTGAACAGCCCTGAAAGTGTGTAAAATCACATTTGCTGAAGCAACGATGCCAATTTAGCTTTCTTCTACAAGTCTTTCAGCTCTGTGATTCGTGTTTCATGGGACTCGTACCCAAGCACTCTGCATCGCAAGTGCAGTGGTGCACTTTCTGTGGATTTGGGCATTCACATATTCTATAACGAAACGTCTGCAGCAGCATTTCGCTCACAGGAACACTAATCATCACAACAGTAACTTTAAATGACACATTATCTTCAGAAATATGAATCAGAAAGCGGAGCTTGTGCAATGATTTGAGACTAACGTGAAATTTTCTCACTCAATCACTGCGTGCTGCTGCTTCTGGCTGCTTTTATAATGAAAAGCTGCCCATAACTACTAGCTAGGATATATATATATATATATATATATATATATATATATATATATATATATATATATATATATAATTTTTTTTTTTTTTTTTTTTTTCTCCCAGTAATAGTATATTGGCGAAACATTGCTGGCAAACGTCTTTTCATAACCAGTGCTTATGTGTTTGCGCTCTGAAGAACTTCAAAGGTTTCTATTTATTTACAAAGTGTTCTTGCAGCATTGTAGCCAATCACAAATATATCTGTTGATTTCTTGAACACAATGGCCAATAAGAGGTGTTTAAGATAGCGCTGAACAAAGCCTCTGCCGTTTTGAGTGGTGAGTTGACTCTGAGTTCTACACATACACAAATCCTCTTATTATAACAGACACTTAAATAAGATATTCATTGTGCAGTTAGCTTCATTGATTATAATAGAAATTTGTGAGCTCGTGATGAACCAAGACAGCATTTTAGTGATTATTTGCATGCTTTCTGGGATGTGAAGGTTGTGACGTAACTTGAAACTATTTCAAGGAATTCTATTAAATGTGTTTTTAAAGGGTAATCACATCTACTTAATGTTACTCTAGAATTGGTTCACCCTCCCCCTAGAAAATTCATATTTAACGCATTATTACTCAAAAGAAAACTTGAAACGATTATATGTGACTATCACTTGAGGACCTGCTGCCAACTATTTTAATAGTGAGCAGATTCACAGTCTTCAATACACTTAAATATGCTACAGACGTACATATTGTTATTGCTATTTGGTATGTTTTTTATTATTATTATTATTATTATCATTGTGTTGTTGGTGGAATTGAGGAGCCTATGTGACTCATGTTTACAAAGTGTATATAGAACTATCTGAAAACCTGAAAATCACTTTATTTAATTTTTATTTATTTGTGGATTATTTGTTCTTATCTTATTACAGACAGTTTACTTTAATAATGTTTTAAAATTACATTAATTAGGCTGTAGTTTTTGCTGTAGTATCAAAAATTGTAATAGAGAAATGTGATATTTCATTGGTATCTATCTATTTGAACGACTGACCCAAAATATGCACTGTACTATTAAATTAAAGAAAAAACATGATAAGAGCAATAGAATGAACAATAACAGTAGAAGAGACTTGTACAATACATTTTAAAAGATATGCAATTGAAGAGTTATTTTAAACCCTCTTTTCCCAGCATTAGCTTTTATTTGTGTTTAATGTACCATAATGATTTCAACCCATTCAAAATGGTCTACACCTCATGGCAGGATAAAAAGAAGATTTAAATAGCATCAAAGATTAGATAGATAGATAGATAGATAGATAGATAGATAGATAGATAGATAGATAGATAGATAGATAGATAGATAGATAGATAGATAGATAGATAGATAGATAGATAGATAGATAGAAATACTCCTGCATTATGGCCCACTGGATCTTTCCCACTTACAGCTTTTAAGCTCTCAGACCTTTAACCGTTTGATGTTTATAGAACCTCTTAAAATGAAATTTGACCAAAGGAGGGAAAGGGGCAATGCAGCCAGGTTAAATTGGTGTTGATGCACTAATGCACGTTCCATTAGACCCATTTTAAGCCAGGTTTGCTGGTGAGGGTATTGACTGTCAAACCTCTCTGGCCTCTTTTGAGCTTTTTAATGATACGTTGTGTGGTTTTGTTCAGTCAGAGGAAAGTAAGAGGCATTAGACCAAATCCACAGGGAGAGAAAGCACAGCATCTTGGTGCAGGGTTTGCAGCTGCAATGCTGGGGCATTTACTATTGTGACACTGAGCTTTCAGAAGAACGACAAATAAAACAAAACCTACAGCGGCCGTGACCTTTCCCAGAGTCCATCTACGGTCCATTGCCCACGGCTCCTGAACCTTTCAAAAATCTAGAAGGTCTGAGTTCTGGGGCACGTATATCAGAGAACACGTTCACTGAAATAATTGGGCCAGCGCTGCCTTTCTCCACCTGACTGCACGGGTCACCCAGCATACTCTCCTGACCTGTTCTCCTGAGATCAGGTCCCGCTGTACAGCTGGAGTCTCTAGATCTCAGTTTAATAAGCGTGGTTGATCTACCGTTTGTTTCTGGTTCAGTATGTTACTGCTGGATCTTTAAAACAGCTGAGGTTCATTGGCAGATGTTACAGATGTCACTGTCGATCGATGGTGATGAATCTATAAGATTAATGACAAGATATCTTTTACTTTGGCCACTGGTGTCACTTCATCGTGGCAGCAATACACATCACCTAATAGTAATAACAATAGGTTTGTCACTGCAACAAATTGTTAGAATTTCAAGATGTCATAATCCTCCATAACACTGCAGTTTTATATCCAAATGTATTATTCACATTCACATTCACATTCATGGCAAATCTTGACTGATTGTTATATCATTGACAATTATGTAAACAATACCATCGTCCAGTTCAGCTGCTAAATGTTCATCGCAAATGCAATTAATGGGCCATCACATTAAGCCATCAAAATTTGCCAATTTTTCCCTAATTTTCTTTTAATCCCAAAATATGTCTCATATGGCAAAACCCATACATTTACTGGTGTGACTAATTTTCTATATGTGGCCTCTGATTTGTATATCATATTGATTTTGCCTTAAATAAGTTTTAACCTCCGCATCCAGTTAAATGACAGAGGAAGAGAGAGAGAAATGCAAGAGACAGCAGAAGAAAAAAGCATAAGGCAAAAAATGGTAATGCCATATTAAAAAAAAAAAAAGATGGTGTTGCAGGTTTGCCAAGTTTCCATGACAACCACTGCAGACTCTACAAAAGCTGGGTTGATATGGAAAGTGTATGGCACAACATGAAACATTTACAGAACATAGGGGATCCATCAACACCCAATTACCATGTGTTGTTATTCACATTGTTGATGATGATGATGATGATGATACTTGATACCTTATATTACTTGTTATTTTATGTTTTCATGGTGATATAATTCAACATTAAATCATGCAATGAACTACATAAAGTATATTCGTAAATAATTTATATCCAAAAACATTGCATGTGATTTCATAAAGCTTTCTTAAATAATGTGAGGGTCAAAAGAGCAAAATCCAGCCAAGAATCTCTGCTTCTCTAATTAAACATTCTGATCTGGAGCTTTAGATTGACCTCGACTGTGGGTGGTTGACACAGACACTTCATGCTCCTGTTACTGGAGGGCTACTTCATCTAAATATGCTATCCCTTGTCTTAAATAATGTAGTGTTCTTTTTTGCAAAGTTACCTGCTGAAGCATATGTATAAGCAGCTCTACCTGTGCCTGCCCTCCTATGCATCTGCAGGGCTGACGGTCTGAATGTAATTACAAGTTATGACAGAAGAGTCTCCAAGCAGGGGGTTTCCCAGCACAACCCAGCTAGCCCTAATGCATCCTGACATTCGTTCAGAACAATGCAGGCTTGGCCTCACCCTGGGAAACATATGCCAACACGGCTACCGTCCAGTCATTTGGACCGCATGAGGAAAAGGCCCAACATTAATGCAAACAGACTTGTGTAGTGCAAAATCAGCTAATGCCCTTTCACCAGACATAATGCCATGTGAGCAGACGGCTTCCTTGGGCTATCTATATAGGTCAGTGCCGAGCATCCTGTAATCTCGCTTCAGATGAGCTTCCATTTTATTGGCTTGGGAGTGTTCCTTAATCAGAAGTGCTGACATTGCAGCAGTTATAATTCTGTGAGGCGATTTTTCAGAGCAGGCACAAAGTCTAATATTTTTAGATGTGCTTTCATTAGCAGTGAGATTTGTGGCAAAATTTACATTACAAATCAGCAGAGTATTTTTAACCATCAAAGTGTTAATTTTTTAAAGAATTTATTTCAAACTTTAAGCATTGATTTTAAAAGCCATAAACCCATAAAAGGTAAAAATAAGTTGATCCAAAACACCTATGATGTGAAAAACATGTATTTTGTTTGACTGCAGTCTGACTCAAATTGTACCAGGGTTTGTCAAGTCAGATTAAAATAACTCAATAGTAGGTCAGCTTCATCCTGTATATTTTGCATTAACTGGTATACAATAGGCCTCAGCATTGTGCACTTAAAGGGTTAGTTCACCCAAAAACTGTCATTAAGTACTCACCCTCATGTTGTCCCAAACCTGTAAGACCTTCGGGTTCAGAGACAACACTGAATTAGACTAGATTTAAATGCTAAGCAAGTAAACTTAATGGCTGCAGAATGAACAGAGGCCAGTCAGCTTGAGCTTTTTAGTACATTATGTGATAATCAGCCTGTGACATCTAGGGCCCTATTTTAATGATCTAAGCGCATGGTCTGAAGCGCAGGTGCACTTGGGGCGTGTCCGAATCCACTTTTGCTAGTTTAACAATGGAAAAAAATGGTCAGCACACCAGGCGCATGGGCCAAAAGGGTTGTACCTAGTCTCTTAATGAGTCATGGCTGTGTTTTTGGCATAGTGTGCAATATAAAAAAAAAAAAAAAAATCAGAGTTTCATCACATATTCCCTTTAAAAGCCATGTGCGCTTGCACCATGGCAGATTGCTATTTACATGGTGGAATATAGACATCCTCAACCTGATGAGTCAGTTTAATTACATGTGTGTATTGCCATGATTGGTCAAATAATTAGCCAGTTTCATTTGTCATTACTGCAAATAGGTAATTCTGATACATGCAATTGTAACCCAGGTCACTAAATAGTTTTTTTTTTTTTTCTCTCTTCTTTCTCCCCCTTTAAGATTCTATTTTATTTTTAATATGTAGGAAATGAATATCATAAACTTTACCCAAAATATAATATCGAAAATAAGAGAAATTGATACAAAATAATTGTATGTTTTTACGCAAATTTAAACTAGTCAGAGTAATCTAAGATCGCTGATTGGGTGATGTTAGAGGTTAGTCCCGCCCCTTGAAATCGTTAGAGAGACGAAGATGTGAGAAAGTGTCAAGCGAGTGTGTTTGCACAGAGCTCACAATTAGAGATAAAAACCTGTTAATTGAATGTGAAACTTTTGAAATGGGATTGTATTGATCATAAGATTTGATTTTGGACCATTTCGAGTAGAAGAACAGGAGGAGTAGTTCGAAGAAAAGCGACGTGAATCAGCGTGTTTAATAGAACTTCTTTTTTTTCTCTCCATTTCTTTATATGGATTATTTTCTCCTTGGTGAGTAATATTTTCTTTATAATGTATGTTTGGGTTTTGAATGTGAGGACGTGTATCCGAGAAATGTATGTGTGTATATATAACGAAATGGTAATGTATGTGCTGTTCTATTGGATAACTATGTTAATGTAATGTGAAGTAATGAGAAAAAATAATAAAAAAAAATAAATAAATATTGTAAATGTGTAAAAAGTGAAGGGGTGGATTCTGGAATCCACTGCCGCTTCAATATATATCTTTTAAGTTATAAATCAACATTTATATTTCTGTTAAATTATTTGAATGACTTCTTCAATGTATGTTAAAGGATCTATTTTCCTCTATGCATCTCACTGAGAGAAAAGAACATGTTATCAGTATGTTTTGTGGAAAGTTTCCTGCTCAGAGCAGAGCTCAGATCAACTTCAGCCTTGAAGAAGCTGTGAATCATGTGTATCTGTGTATGTGCGCTAAGTGTTTTGTGCAGGTCCCTTTGTACTGGACAACTGGCATTCTGCTCGAGACCAGCAGACGCCACATCATGACCCCAAAAGGACATCCGGTACCTAAATCTAGGGTCCCCCTCGTCATCACCGTGACGAAGGGAGATATGCTTCTTACTATCTGTCCACGTGTGGAAAATTTCTAACCTTGTCTATTTTCCTTAGCCAATCAGAATCATCCAACCTGAAGTAATGACGTAGTTAGTGGACTCTGTTAGAGTATAATTGTTGTGGAAATATGAATGTACGCAGAGCGGCCTACGAACTCCTTGTGAGACTTGAAGCTGACTTCTGAAGAGATGTCGTATCGATCACAGGTTAAATATGGGGTACCACAAGGCTCAGTATTAGGACCGTTGCTTTTCACTCTGTACATGCTGCCCTTAGGAGAGATAATTAGGAAGCATGGTGTTAGTTTTCACTGCTACGCTGACGATACTCAGCTCTATATTTCCTCGCGCCCTGACGAAACCTACAAATTCACAAAACTAACAGAATGCATAGCTGACATTAAAAACTGGATGACAAGAAATTTCTTATTATTAAATTCAGAAAAAACTGATTTCCTAATCTTTGGACCAAAAACTTCCTCACGAAAAAACCTTGAATACTCTCTAACACTTGACGGGTGCTCCATTAAACCTTCGTCCTCAGTTAGGAACCTGGGTGTGCTCTTTGATACCAATCTTTCATTTGAAAGTCATGTTTCTAGTATCTGTAAAACCGCCTTCTTCCATCTAAAAAATATATCTAAATTACGACATATGCTCTCAATGACAAATGCGGAACAGTTGGTTCATGCATTCATGACCTCAAGACTAGATTATTGTAACGCTCTACTGGGTGGTTGTTCTGCTCGGCTTTTAAACAAACTACAGTTGGTTCAAAATGCGGCAGCTAGAGTTCTTACTAGAACCAGAAAGTATGACCATATTAGCCCAGTTCTGTCAACATTACATTGGCTCCCTATTAAACATCGTATAGATTTTAAAATCTTGCTACTTACTTATAAAGCTCTAAATGGTTTAGCTCCCCAGTACCTAAGTGAGCTCTTAATGCATTATAGTCCTTCACGTTTATTGCGATCTCAGAATTCAGGCCAGTTGATAATACCCAGAATATCAAAATCAACTGAAGGCGGCAGATCATTTTCCTATTTAGCACCTAAACTCTGGAACAATCTTCCTAGCATTGTTCGGGAAGCAGACACACTCTGTCAGTTTAAATCTAGACTAAAAACACATCTCTTTGCTCTTGCATACACATAACACATTATCAATACATTAACATTTTTCAAATCCGTTAAAGGATTGTTACGTTGCAATAATTAGGTCGGCCGGAACCGAGAACATTTCCTATAACACTAGATATACCTGTACATCAGAACAAGAATGGCATCTACGCTAATATCTGTCTCTCTGCTTATCCTGAGGTTTGCCGGGTGCTGGATCCAGGCCGTATCCAGGTCAGATGGAGAACCTGCGTCTGGACCTGACTACAACGTAGCCCAGGATCCCCGTATCCGCTTACATATATTTATATATAATCGATTTTTAATCTCTATAATAAAAATGTACAATTCAGATTTTGATCTCCATATACATTTACATATATATATCTTCCAAGGGGTTTTTTCCCTCCTAGGACTTTTTTCCCAGTGCTAGCACGCTGGGTTTTTCTCCTAGGGGGTTTTTTCCACCCCTGGAAGTCAGCCGACATTGGCTTAATGTAGCACCATCTTGTATATGTTACATATTACCACGCTTGTTTGTACAGTTTTAACCACTTCCCTTTTTTTCTGTGCTTCTAATATGTAAAGCTGCTTTGAAACAATTACCAATTGTAAAAGCGCTATATAAATAAATTTGACTTGACTTGACCTGCTGATGAAACTGCAAACTATTCTTCATTAAATTTTTCTTCAATTTATTATTTTTTTTAAACTTTGACTCCGGGTCTTTATTCAACATATCTGGTTTCAAGGGTCCTAAACTGTTTATCCCCAACAGTTTATGGTGGAGGATTGAGCGGGCAATCATTCTTTGGTGACATCCCTGGCTAAACAACAAACAAGGTAGGAAGCTGTTTTATTATTTGGTTAGGGCTGTCTGAGTGGAAGAGATTGGGGAAGGAGAACGGCAAAGCTTCGCTCAGACGTGAGTGAGGAGTACCGTAGAACCGGTTTTGGAGGCCGGGGAGGTACACTAATTATACTAGCTTCATGATATTGATGATCATTGAATTTGATAGTATAAGAAGTCGCTGAAGCCACGTGACGGCAGGCAGCGCATCGGATGCACTCCAATAGAGGGACACAAAGTGTTTAAAAAACACTGCGTGGTGTACAGAGGTACCCCTACAGGGAGTGTAAGACACTGGATTTGGAGGCTCCAGTGGCACCGTGAACCTAACTCTGTCTCTTCCACATCAGATAGGGGGACCCCCGAGCTTAGTGATTCAGACAGTTAGGGATTAAGTTATTAGTTAAATACAAAATAAAAAGAAACATTAAATAGATATAGGGTTTCTTGTTTGCCTGGGATGCATCTGGAACGATTCCGAGAAAAGTAAAAGAAAATTATTGTGACCCTAATTGGATTGGACCAGTATATGTAACTGTGATTTTGGAGTATACTTTGCAGTTTCATCAAGCAGAAGCCGAAGCTGTGTTGTTTAAAGATCGCCGCCTCCGTCTATTTCAGGTGAGTATTAATTTTGACTAAAATATGGCCGACAAATTGAGTAACTTGATCAGTCCCGATACAGATAATGAGGTAGAAGAGAGTAAACGCTGTAAGCAGCTCTGCTCTGAAGTCACTTCAAAAACATTTGCAGAGATTATTAAGAAAATGGTTAGTCAGGGTTTTGATTCTGATTGGAAAATTAAACAACAACCAGACTGGCTACAAACAGGAAAGAACCAGAAAAATCCACTTTTTAGCCATTTGTGCTTATTCACATATTTTTAAAATGGTCAGGGTGCCATTAACCCCTGATGGAAAAATCCCAGAAGTAACTGAGGGATGGTTCAATTTGATTACCCAATGTGATAAATATGACAAGGAGTGTTTTAATTGTGGTGAGAAGGGCCATCTTGCCCGTAATTGTAAAAATCCACCTAAAAGGTGTAGACAGTGTGGGAAACTTGGCCATATTGCAAAATATTGTAAACAAAAGAAAGAAAAGAAAGAAACAAAAAAACAAAAAAAAAAAGAGACTTCCACTCTGTCTGAGAGCTTGTGAAATTGAGAAAGAACAAGTCATAGTCTTAAGGAATTTCTTTTGAAGGGAAATCTATAATAATAAGTTTTATATTAAATAGACAAAAACAGGTTAATGTAAAATTACTGAAAACAAATCTAAAACGTGATTTACAGAAATATATAAAAAGTAAGTAGAGGATGAAAATAGGGATGATTGGATGTTCTGAAAGTTTCAATTTATGGAAAAATATTTGAACAGTCTCAAGTATGTTTTCTTGTGATGAGCACATCACTACTGTGAATGTGAATAACTAAATGATGCTAAGTTCTAAATGTTTGATTTTTGATGGTCAAAGTGACAGAAGGTTTAAATGGCAAAAATGAGACTGCCAGTGTCACAGAGACTCAACCTGATTGGAAGTTTGTAATGTCTAAGTTCCCTGATATATGGGTCAAAGACAAATATAAAAATAATGTTTATTTGAAAACAAATGTCAAAGTCTGGCAAAGTCTTAAGTTGGGCCAGAGTTACAAGGAATAGGTAAAGTTTGATGTTAAAAGTTATAAAAAGACAGTGTACCAGACCTGAAATCCTCAGTCTCTCTCTCACTCAAAGTCAGCTAAAAGCTGCTATCTGAGCTTGTTTCATAAGTGATAACAAGCTATATAGTGAAGCACAGTGTCTCAGTTGAAAATCATGGACACAGAGATGTGAAAAGAAATGATTGCCATAAAGAGGTTAAGTTGTTAAATTTGTCAAAGGAAAACTCAATGAGTATAAAGAGGTCTCTACAATGGTAATACAGACCTTGAATGATAGAAGTGACCATTTTGATGAATTTCATGTATGACCAGTAACTTTTTTGTCTGATCTTTGTCACTACCATGTGCAGGGCCGATGGCTCTGGTTACAGATGTGACTACACTGAATGGACAGTGAGAATTAAATTCACTGAGTATAATCTCAGCACTAATATGTTGCTGCTGAGAGAATGCACAGTCTAATGATTTTAGTGATTAAATAGTGCTGTCATTAACCTGTCTCCATGTTTTAACACTATTAGGCAGTCCAATGGCTCTGGTGGCTCTTGAATGCAACTTCCCTAAGCTCCAGAAAACACCTGATTCTGGTGAAGAAAACTGTCAAAGATCTGGAATGGGAAAGAGCGGTAACCAGTGTGCACGAGGTGATTTCTCAAAGACGGGTAAGATCCTCTTTGGCCAGACAGAGGACAACCTAAGGCAGGGGGTTGCCGCCGCCACTGGGCACTTACCCTGGAGGGAGGTGTTTATGTGAGATGGGTATGAGAGTTGAGCAGATGTCTGTGAGGCCAGCAGCATCATTAAGGGGGGAGCTGTCAGAGGTACAGCAGTCCGCCCCAAAAATGTTCCTCTATACCACTCACCAGAAACCGCGTTCCTGAGATGGCTTGTTTTTCATTGTGACAAGCCCACAACTTGATGCAACTATGCCAGGGGACAAGACCCTGAGGAGAAGATTATTGATAAAGAGCTGATGGGAAGGAGCTTTCAAGAGCCGACTGAGACCATGAGGTGATTGTCCGTAATTTCTGGGGAGACCAGAGTAAAATTAACATGATGTTGGTTGCCCTGTTGGCAAGAACTGTATAGAAGTTTTAGATTCAACAGTACTGTGAATCCCTAAATCCACGAGACTGTGTTGATTTTGAACTAATGTGTCTGTATTATAGTTTTTACTCCTGCAGGTCATTGGACATGGCAGAGAATAATTCGTAGACATGGTGGTGGTTAAAGATAAAGACTGATTTTGAAGAGTCAAGAGACAGATAAGTGCATTCAGCATTTAAACTAAAGATAAAAAAATGGCTACTAGCATAACCTTTTAGATGGTGATAATGGCTTTTATTTGGAAGTTAAAAAAAAAAAAGTACATTTTTAACCTTTGCGAAAAACAAAGGGTTCTATATAGTAATTTAATATTAAATTTTGTCTAAGTTACAGACTGATTCTGTTGAAAAGATTATTAGTGCAGTAAGAGAGAGAGACTGTTGGGGCGGAGGAAAGGATACTCTGTCTGTCTGTTATCAGCCTGCTAAAGCTTAAACAAAGCAATGAGATTAGAACCAAAACAACCCAGCTGACTTTTCTGAAAACAAATTATAGTGAAGAGACATCATTTGAGACTGAATAAGAGTAAAACCTACAGGAAAACTGTTAAGTTCAAATATGTTTTTAGATTTAAATCCAAAAGCAAACATTGACAATGAGCAGGTTCATATTCATGTGTCTAGTGTGTGTGAGGGTGACTGGACTTTATGTTTTGTATGTGTTAGTTTGGGGAAATAATCTGTCCTCAGTGTGTATATGTCATTAACCTCTGTAATGAGTGTTTTATCATTACAGATGGGTTAAGTGAAATGACATATTTTGACAAGCCGATATTTCGGATTGAATCTTATGAAAAGACGATACAGAACATGGGACGAGCTTTAAGTGGATTGGATATCCAGCTCTGTCTGCTAATGATAATTATGACTTTTGTCATGTATGATGTTGATTTTAATTATTCTCTGGATTAGTATTTTTAAGAACATTTATATAAATTGGAATTATGGAATTAAAGATTGCCGTTCATGGGTTAAAAACCCTTGTCTAAATTCAACTGAGGGTCTAAATTTAAACACTGTCTTCTTTGTTTAAACAGAATGATAAACGTAAATGTTATAAGATTTGACGGCAGAGACAAAGTGACACATTGGCTAAGTCACTAGTAAATTATCCAGAGAAACCCCTCAAATTTATGGAAGGCCGGTGGGCAAACAAAGGAGGAGGGAATATAACTGATAAAAGTTTTATTTTTTATCCATTAAATGGATGCATGTCATTAGATGCCTAGAGAAATATAATTTATGTAATAGGGGTTGAAGGTGAAAGAAGCTATAAGGCTGTTTGTGCAACCTAGGGATTTGAGAAAAACAATAATTTGGTTTATGCAAAACAATAGAGATAAGTGGGACCGAGACAGTAGCGATAATATATTTTTAGATCTGCAGACTAACAATTTGATGGGATAGAGTGAAAAAATTATAAGCAGTTGGAATTATTGTGATGAAAAAAAGAAAAAGAAAAGAAAGTTAAACTGTTTCAAAAACAGCTTTAAAGAAATTGATACTGTCTTATAGTACAACATTTGTATAATTTATAAGTGTTATGGAAGAAAATCTGTCCGTTTGTGTTTTTGTTTGACAATTTTGGTGCAGTGGCAAGATTAATGAGATGGAAAAAGATCCCTGCCAAAGAAGAGGGTTAAGATTTTGGTCATTAAGATTTTGGTCAGCCTATGCAGTCATAATTGACAAGAAACTTGAGTTTAAAACTGACTTTAAAGGAAGTCTTAATTATTATGAAATAATTTTGAATGCTGTACTTTTGACAGTCTCATTACTGTGAAATGTTGTGAAAATTGAGTTTCAGATTAATAATAATTAGGTATTGAGTATTATTAACAGTGAATGTCATGATAAAGATATCAGTCAAGACAAAGAAATTGTTACTCTAACTAAATTTATATGTTTTGATGATTATGTCATTTTGATGAAAAGTTTTTAATGAAATGTTTATTTTTTTGTGGGCTATAATGGATCTGTTGTGAAAAGAAATCTTAAAGGGATTATTAAGTAAAAGTGACAATTGTATGTTTTATTGGAAAGGATAATTGAAATGGTTATGGTCATGTAAATTTGTTTTCTTTTATTTCTATTAAGGTGTTTAAAAAAAGAGATTTAAAAGATGTTCTACAATTAAGGTGGTACATGCTATGTCTATAGACTGTAAACTGAACAATGATTTAAGAAACTTAAAATACTTGGATTATGATGGGTCTTAGTTATTTATTTATTTATTTTTTTGTTGTTGTTTATTTTGAATTAGACCACAATTTTGTTTTTAATCTTAAAAATGATCTATAAGGGTACAGTGAAAGAAGTGGATTTACGATCCATCACCTTGTAATATATAATGAATTGGGAATTATATTTTTCTAAAAACCAGTGTATAGATCCTGGTGTTTATGATTACAGGCAATGTCTGTATTTAGTATCTGAGTAGTGACTGAGGGTCTGGCCCATGCCAGGAATGCAGTAACATTCTTCCAGAGAATAAATATATATTTGTTTTGTAGTCAAGGAATTTGATGATAAACCAAATCACAAAGATTGATGTAAAGATGACTATGTGTAAGGACTGAAGGTCAATAATGCACTATGTGCTCTGTAGAATATTCTGTACTAGTTAAGCCCTTCGAGGGAAAACCTATTGTCTATTTTATACAATTGTAACATGCCAGGGGAGCATGGGTGAGCAATGTTAAATTTTGAAGCGGCCTAAATTGTTAAGACCAGATGTGATGTTTAAGACTTCACATTGGCCTTTTAAGGGGGGACTGAAGGGGTGGATTCTGGAATCCACTGCCGCTTCAATATATATCTTTTAAGTTATAAATCAACATTTATATTTCTGTTAAATTATTTGAATGACTTCTTCAATGTATGTTAAAGGATCTATTTTCCTCTGTACATCTCACTGAGAGAAAAGAACATGTTATCAGTATGTTTTGTGGAAAGTTTCCTGCTCAGAGCAGAGCTCAGATCAACTTCAGCCTTGAAGAAGCTGTGAATCATGTGTATCTGTGTATGTGCGCTAAGTGTTTTGTGCAGGTCCCTTTGTACTGGACAACTGACATTCTGCTCGAGACCAGCAGACGCCACATCATGACCCCAAAAGGACATCCGGTACCTAAATCTAGGGTCCCCCTCGTCATCACCGTGACGAAGGGAGATATGCTTCTTACTATCTGTCCACGTGTGGAAAATTTCTAACCTTGTCTATTTTCCTTAGCCAATCAGAATCATCCAACCTGAAGTAATGACGTAGTTAGTGGACTCTGTTAGAGTATAATTGTTGTGGAAATATGAATGTACGCAGAGCGGCCTACGAACTCCTTGTGAGACTTGAAGCTGCAAACTGCAAACTATTCTTCATTAAATTTTTCTTCAATTTATTATTTTTTTTAAACTTTGACTCCGGGTCTTTATTCAACATATCTGGTTTCAAGGGTCCTAAACTGTTTATCCCCAACAAAAGTGTTTAATGTCGAAAAAACAACATTTACAAAAATATTTGTAAAGTTATATATTTTGTTTTATTTTTTTCCTCTATGAAGTTTATTACCACGAGGTGCTAGCTTTGCTAACCCTGTACATAGATTTGAGTGTTATCAAACTCCCGTGTTGACTAGCATGTGTGTTCTCCGTGTATGAGGATATTAAAATTGATCAGACAGTTTTGGAATAAAAAAAAAAAAACATCTGAAAAAAAAACATCTGAACATGTGAACAGTTTCAGTTTGTCGAAATTGAGATGAGATATAATGACAGTGTAAATATTTGAGTTTGCAAGGCCGGGTTTTTTTTTTTTTTCCTCTTTTCTTTCTGTACGTGTGAACGTTTCTTCTGCTGTCAACCCGAGTTCCAGTGGTTGAGATTGTCATCGAAGAATTGTCCTTGCCTGTTGCTGTGTGCATGTTGCTTGGACTGGTGAGCCATTTCCCATCTGATCCGTACCTGGTAACATTGTTTCAAGAGTGTGAAATACCGATTGGTAGGATAAACCATTTTTTTTCTCCCTAATCTTTTTTTTTTTTTTTTTTTTTTCTTATTGGACCCAACTTTTTTTTTTTTTTTTTTTTCATTATGGACCCGCTGGATTGAGAGACTGATTTTTCATGAACTAAGGGCACTATTCACATTTTTTTTGTGAATTTGAACTGAAACATTGTCTTTGTTTATTTTTATTTATTCTTTTCATTGGATATTTCAATTGAACAAGACATATTGTTGTTTATAAGGTGTTATTTTTTTTTTTTTCATTTCAAGAGTTAAGAAAAAAAAAAATCTAAATCTTATCTAATACTTACCTTTGAGTGTTTTTTTCCCTTCTTTATTTTTTTTCCTCCAGAGTCATACTTAGTCTTCTGTAATTGGTCCAAAATTAATTTAAATTGTCTTAAACCTGACATTTTATAAGCATGCGGATTAGGAAGTAGAACCAGTGATATTGTTTACACAAAAGTGGCGAGCCTGCAGCCAGGAGGAAAAAACAAATGCACATTTTGAAACCACAAATAAAATATTTAAGTGCAAGAGGAAAAAAAGACAGTTTTAATTTACCTGAGAGAAATAGCCAAAATGAATTTAGTGAGACAAGAAAATGTGAACGTTACAAATGCTGTCCTTATTAGCGGCCTTACATTAGACGAAGCAGACCAGCATGTCGAAGCATATTTGCTTCGATACGGTTCCATAAAACGAAACTTACTGATAGATGACCCTACCTCAAAATTCCACCGTAATGCCATAGTAGAATTTGCTCATAGTACTGCCATGCGCAATTTAGGGCCCTTACTTCCCATGACATTTGTTTGCCCTACTGACCTGAGTGTTACTTTTCATATACACACCTTAGACAGCATATGCCCCCAGGCTGAGAGCAGTGATGTTGCAAAGGGGTACCTCGAAGAACTGCAAGCAATTGCAAGTGCAACGGGGAAGTCATTTCAAGATGTACTTCAGGATGAATTGGCAAAGTTTCACCAGGTTAGTGTCTCTGCTAAAGAACCAGTTAAGCCACAGGGAGTGAGTTATTGTAATCTTGGTGATAACCACCTGATTCCGGGAAGCAGCAATCCCCCTAAATTGAGTGATGACAGCCCAGAGATAAAAAGCCCGGTTGAAGAGAACACATCTAGCGCTACACACTGGCAGTCGCAAGCCAGTGGGACCATACCTGCTACTACGATGTCTCCAACCATCTCAGCAAGCATCCTAGACCCGCCCACGGTACAACGAGTTGTGGTGGAGCACATTGTAAAGGCAAATTAAGCTTCCTCATCACAACAAGCCTTAATTCATCTTCGGCCCTTTTCTGGTAAAATTCCTCGCCCTGGAAATGAGCCAGACTAAACAAGCATTGTCCTGCTCCTTCAAAATTCAGAATGGCAACCCACCAAATATCTGCCCATCCATGCGATGCACTTAATGTTGACCACACTGAAGCAACTCTTTTAAAGCAAGTCTGTGATCTCCAAGCTCAAGTAAATTCCCTACAAAAGCATTCTGGCCAGTAGGACAAAGCCATCCATGTGAAATCAGATGAAGTGAGCGCACTGAAGAAGGCTGTCACTGACTTACAGGCTCAGGTCACAGCTATGAAAGCTGCAGCTACTTCAAAGAAGAAGAATGATGTGGAAGTAACTGAAATCATTGACTTAAAGAGGCAGATTGCTGACTTGATAGTCCAAATTTCTGCTCCTGAGATGCACAGAAAACGACCTGAGAAGCTTCCTTAGTTCAGAGATTGCCCCAAGCACAAACTATCTGAATTGGGTACAACAGAGTGGTCCAAAAATGGGTAAACCAACATGCATTACAACCAACATGCTTGTAGCAATTCAACCTTCATGAAACATACCAAGAGGGTTAGTAGGAATAAAGTGTCACCACAATTCCTTGGTCATTCTATGAACGCCATTTGTCAGATTGTCCTCTGAAGTCACTGAACACCTTACTTGAAGTGGAAGGTGCAAATGGACAAGCAGTTCCTTACCTTGGATAACCTTACCGTGGTGTTTCCCAGAGAGTTTCTGGGGATAGAAGCAGAGGTACCTACCCTAGCTTTAATTGTTTAATAAGTTCTGATTGGCACTAACTCATTAGATGTCCTTTACCGTGAGTATGTCCAGAAGCCTACAGCACACCCTCAATCCAGCTCTCACAGTTACCGTGCAGTGCTAAAAGTTCTGGAAGCAAGACACAAACAAACAAGTGCTGATATGGTGGGCTTGGTGAAATTCAAGGGGCGTGTTCCAGAAATAGTACCTGCCAGGAGTACAGTGGTCCTGGATGGACATGTTCTGCTAAACAGCCCTCATGTAGAGAAATGGGTAGCTATAGAGTCACCAACCTCGCCCTCCTTACCTGGTGGTTTGCTGGTTGCAAGCTGTTTGCATACTTTACCTTCCAGGACGCACTACCAGTTATCAGTTGTGCTTAGAAATGAAACCCAGACTGATATCACCATCCAGCCCAGAACTATAATTGCTGAGCTGCACGCTGTCCAGAGTGTAATGAAGAGTGAACAAACAAATTCCAGTGCTGTGAATGCAAAAGCCCCTTTTCGTTCTGATCTCAGTTTCGACTTTGGAGACTCTCCCTTGTCACCTGAATGGAAAAAGCGGATAACAGATCAGCTGAATTCCATGCCCGAAGTCTTTGCTTTGCACGACTTAGATTATGGACACACTGACAAAGTCACCCATCACATAAAGCTTAGCGACGAGACACCCTTCAAACACAGTGCTCGACCTATCTACCCTCAATACATTGATGCAGTAAGGAAACATCTGCAAGAATTGTTAGCTGCTGGAATCATTCGAGAGTCAGAATCTCCCTTTGCTTCCCCTATAGTAGTTGTAAGGAAGAAGGACAACTCTGTTCGTCTGTGTATTGATTTCAGAAAGCTCAACTCACAAACCATCAAGGATGCATATGCCTTGCCGAATCTGGAGGAAGTCTTTTCAGTGTTGACTGACTCAAGGTGGTTCTCTGTCATTGACTTAAATTTGGGGTATTATCAGATCGAGATGGAGAAAGCTGACAAGAGTAAGACTGCCTTTGTGTGTCCCCTGGGGTTCTGGGAGTTCAATAGGATGCCCCAGGGGATAACCAACGCCCAAGTACGTTTCAAAGACAAATGGAACGATGTATGGGTGGTTTAAACAGAAAAGAAGTTTTAGTCTTCATCGACGACCTGATAGTTTTCTCTGAAAGTCTTGAAGAGCATGAATAACGGCTGTTACAAGTCTTAAAACGACTCGAGGAATATGGATTAAAATTGTCACCTGAGAAGTGCAAGTTTTTCCAGAGCTCTGTTCGATACCTGGAACATATTGTATCTGGGAATGGAGTGGAGACTGATCCGGTGAAAACCGAGGCCCTTAAAACCTGGCCAAGACCCAGGAACCTCAAGGAATTAAGATCATTTTCTGGATATTATAGGAGGTTTGTCCAGGATTACTCCAAGATCATCAAGCCTCTTAATGATCTCAAAACAGGTTATCCGCCACTTCGAAAAGGTCACAGTCTAGACAAGAGCATACAGTACCTTGACCCCAAAGCACAGTTTGGGGATAGATGGAATCACTCATGTCAACAAGCCTTTGATGAGATCATTGAAAAACTCACTTCTGCTTATGTCCTAGGATTTGCAAATCCAAAGCTCCCATACATCTTGCATACCGACGCCAGTACCACTGGGCTCGGAGCAGCTTTGTACCAGAAGCAAGAAGGACAGATGCGGGTGATTGCATTTGCAAGTCGAGGATTGACAAAAAGTGAAACCAAGTACCCAGCTCACAAGCTGGAATTTTTAGCTCTTAAATGGGCAGTTACATCTAAGTTTAGTGATTACCTGTATGGAGCGGAATTTGTGGTTGTAACCGATAGCAACCCCTTAACCTACATTCTGACATCTGCAAAGCTGGATGCCACCAGTTATCGCTGGTTGTCAAGCCTGTCCACCTTCAATTTCAAGCTACAGTACAGGGCTGGAAGCCAGAATCAGGACACTGATGGGCTTTCCCGACGTCCACATGGAAAGCCTTTGAATGATCTGGTGTCCCAGAAAGAGAGGGAGAGGATAAAAAAGTTTACCCTTCATCATCTAGATGAAGCCACAGCTGAAGAGTCTGTTATCCTGCCAGAAGCCATAAAAGCTGTCTGTGAAAGACATCAGATTACCGGGTTCCCTAGTCATTGTGGATTGTTGAGCCATTCCCTTGCCCTTGTCAAGTCTTTGGCTCTACATGTAGATGTGCTACCTGGTGAGTTTGAACAGGAAGATGAGCATGGTCTCCCTGTTATTCCTTACCTGTCCAAAGAAGAGTTGATGAAGCAGCAGAGGTTGGATCCAGACCTTAAAGTCATAATTGACTATATGAAGTTAAATGTGAAGCCTCCTTTTCCAAAGAGCCAGTCCCTGGATATTGCCCTGTGGATAAGAGAGTGGAATGGGCTGGAATTGAGAGATGGAGTACTTTACAGGAAGAGGCAAGATCAAGGAAACCACCCTTTATCAATTAGCCTTACCTGCTGCTCTGAGAGGAACTGTGTTGAGGAGTTTACATGATGACATGGGGCATATGGGCATGGAAAGAACTCTTGACCTTGTCAGGACCAGATTCTTTTGGCCAAAAATGTTGTTATCTGTGGAAGAGAAAATTAAGACATGTGAGAAATGTGCGCGTAGGAAGAAGCTTCCAGAGAGAGCTGCCACTATGGTGAACATCAAAACTACCAGACCGTTGGGAGTTTGTCTGTATGGACTTCTTGTCCTTAGAGCCGGATAAGAGTAATACCAAAGACATATTAGTCATTACAGCCCACTTCACCAAGTATGCAGTGGCCCTGCCTACCCGAAACCAGAAGGCACAGACTGTGGCTAGATGCCTATGGGAAAACTTCCTAGTACATTATGGATTCCCAGAGAGATTGCATAGCGATCGAGGGCCAGATTTTGACTCACGCCTGATTAAGGAGCTGTGTCACACTGTAGGCATACGCAAGGTGAGAACTACCCCTTACCACCCAAGAGGAAATCCGGTGGAGAGATTCAATAGAAGAGCCAGATGTCTATGTAGTTATTCAGAAGGTTGCTGGCATTCCAGTGTATGTAGTCCAGCCAGAGGGAAAGAATGTTCCCATCCGCACTTTGCATCGTGACTTGTTGTTACCGTGTGGATTTCTGCACATAGATGAACCTGAAGATTCACCTACACAGGGTCTGAATCGTAGACCTAGAACAAGAGCCCACATGGATGCTGAGAAAGCAAAAGAATCAGAATCAGTCAAAGAATGTTCAGATTATGAAGATGATCCTGAGTTTTCTTATATGACTGGAAGAGGATTTGAGATTGACACCAAAATCCTCTCAGGATTAGAATCCAGACCATCAACGAGAACTGAAAGGACTGTAACCAACCTACCTGATCAAGTGCCTGCGGAAGAACCTCCTACAGAACCTGTGGGATACTTACCTGAAAACTCACCTGAAGGAAACTCCTTACCTGTATCAGATCCAGCTGGAATCACTGCGTCTGATGATGAATCTGGAAGGGTAACAAACAGCGGAACAAAGGCAGAGAGAAGAACTTCAAGGGTCATCAATTGAGTTCTCTGAGCAAGCACTGGAGAAATTGTCCAGCACTAACCAGGAGGAAGGAATGATGATTCAGGATGAGCTGAACATGGAAGTGGATTCTCACCAGGATCAAGAGAAACAAAAAGATCAAGTGGAAGAGAGCTTTGTTCCAAGACGCTCTCCAAGACCATGAGCACCTCCAAGAAGATTTCAGTACTCGCAGTTAGGACATCCTCTTAGTCTAGTTATTCAGTCCTCCTTGACAGGCCTCAGTACTGCTTTTACTACCTCCTTGGATGACTCTGAATCTTCAACCAGAACCTCTAGTCCTGATCCTATTGTGACCAGTCAGCCCCATACATGCAGAGGGACCTGCATATATTCTGAAGGGGAGGGTGTAACCCAGGTCACTCTTTTCTTTTCTCTTCTTTCTCCCCCTTTAATATTTCTATTTTATTTTTAATATGTAGGAAATGAATACCATAAACTACCCAAAATATAATATAGAAAATAATACATAAATAATTTTATGTTTTTACGCAAATTTAAACTAGTCAGAGTAATCTAAGATCGCTGATTGGGTGAGGTTAGAGGTTAGTCCCGCCCCTTGAAATCGTTAGAGAGACGAAGATGTGAGAAAAAGTCAAGCGAGTGCGTTTGCTCTACAGAGCTCACAATTAGAGATAAAAACCTGTTAATTGAATGTGAAACTTTTGAAATGGGATTGTATTGATCATAAGATTTGATTGTGGATCATTTCGAGTAGAAGAACAGGAGGAGTAGTGCGAAGAAAAGCGACGTGAATCAGCGTGTTTAACAGAACTTCATTTTTTTTTTCTCTCCATTTCTTTATATGGATTATTTTCTCCTTGGTGAGTAATATTTTCTTCATAATGTATGTTTGGGTTTTGAATGTGAGGACATGTATCCGAGAAATGTATGTGTATATAGAAATGGTAATATATTTGCTGTTCTATTGGATAACTATGTTAATGTAATGTGAAGTTATGAAAAAAAAAAAAAAAAAAAAAAAAAAAAAAAAAACGTAAATGTATAAAAAGTGTTTAATGTCGAAAAAACAACATTTACAAAAATATTTGTAAAGTTATATATTTTATTTTATTTATTTTCCTCTGTGAAGTTTATTACCACGAAGTGCTAGCTTTGCTAACCCTGTACATAGATTTGAGTGTTATCAAATGCACGTGAGTTGACTAGCATGTCTGTTCTCCATGTTTGGGGATATTAAAATTGATCACAGTTTTGGAATAAAAAAAAAAACAAAAACAGTTTGAACAGTTTCAGTTTGTCGAAATTGAGATGAGATATAATGACAGTGTAAATATTTGACAAAATGTGATTAATCTTTTTTTTTTTTGGCTTTGTGTTTGCAAGGTCGGTTTTTTTTTTTTTTTCCCTCTTTTCTTTCTGTACGTGTGAACGTTTCTTCTGCTGTCGACCCGAGTTCCAGTGGTTGAGATTGTCATCGAAGAATTGTCCTTGCCTGTTGCTGTGTGCACGTTGCTTGGACTGGTGAGCCATTTCCCATCTGATCCGTACCTGGTAACATTGTTTCAAGTGTGTGAAATACCGATTGGTAGGACTAATCTTTTTTTTTTTCTTCTTCTTCTTCTTATTGGACCCAACTTTTTTTTTTTTTTCATTATGGACCCGCTGGATTGAGAGACTGGTTTTTCATGGACTAAGGGCACTATTCATTTTTTTTTTGTGAATTTGAACTGAGACCGTGAATTTGAACTGAGACATTGTCTTTGTTTATTTTTATTTATAGGTGTTATTATTTTAAATTTTTTTCATTTCAAGAGTTAAGAAAAAACAAATCTAAATCTTATCTAATACTTACCTTTGAGTGTTTTTTTCCCTTCTTTATTTTTTTCCTCCAGAGTCGTACTTAGTCTTATGTAATTGGTCCAAAATTAAATTTTAATTGTCTTAAACCTGACATTTTGTAAGCGTGCGGATTAGGAAGTAGAACCAGTGATATTGGTTACACGATGACTATCCATTATGTCATGTACTGTAGGCATTTTTGCAATCTTTTACATTGTAATGCTTTTATTTTTAATATCTATCCATCTATCCATCCATCCATCTATCCATCTATCCATCTATCCATCTTCACATCTTCACATCTTCACATCTTTGAGCTCGTAAGGCTTGTATCCCCTATCCGCCGTTCTAAACAAATGCGCTGCTGCATTCTAACACACACACATACAGTATAGCTCTCACATCACGTGCAGATTGCACGCACACAGAAACATTCAGTAGCGCAGAAATGCGTTGTCAACGCTGTTCTATGATTTATCAATAAAATAGCTTAGAAACTAGAAAGTTATAGCATATATTTCTTATTAACTAAAACCCACAGCTTCACTATTAGAAGAGAGATGCTGCCAGGTAGAATTAATTCAACACACAATCGCTCTCCCACTAGTGCATTCAAATAAATGTTGCCAGTTAAAGGGATACTCCACCGTTTTTTCATATTAAACTGTTATTCCCTTAACTAAGACGAGTTGATACATATCTCTCATTTCAGTGCGTGCACTAAATCCGTCTGTCTCGCGGTGAAACTTTGTTAGCACTTAGCTTAGCCCAGTTCATTCAATAGGGGCCAAGCAGAGAAGCTACCAAACACCTCCACGTTTTCCCTATTTAAATACAGTTACTCGAGTAGTGTAACTCGACCTAGGACGGTGACACAAAAAAAAATGTTGCGCTTTTCTAAGCGTGTAAAATGGATAACTATATTGTATGGCGGAATACCATAGCAAGTGCTCGGGAGCACTTTGACTTGGCGCAGTAATATCTTCACTTGTGAAAAGTCCTTTCACCGGCCCCCGCTCCCTCTCCTGTAAAAGTCACGTTGGTTCTATTGACGGAAATGAGAGGGAGGAGGAGAGGGAGCGGGGGCCGGTGAGGACTTTTCACGATATTACTGCGCCAAGTCAAAGTGCTCCCGAGCACTTGCTATGGTATTCCGCCATACAATATAGTTATCCATTTTACACGCTTAGAAAAGCGCAACGTTTTGTTTTGTGTCACCATCCTAGGTCGAGTTACACTACTCGAGTAACTGTATTTAAATAGGGAAAACGTGGAGGTGTTTTGTAGCTTCTCTGCTTGGCCCCTATTGAATGAACTGGGCTAAGCTAAGTGCTAACAAAGTTTCGCCGTAAGACAGAGCGATTTAGTGCACGCACTGAGACGAGAGAGGTATGTATCAACTCGTCTTAGTTAAGGGAATAACATAGTTTAATATGAAAAAACGGTGGATTATCCCTTTAACAAAAAGAAATCAATTGACACTGAATCACGTTTTATATTTTGGTGATTTATTTTGTTCAACTCAATCAGTTGTTTGGAGTTTCTTTGTTGTGGTCTTTTAAAAAAATATTAAATGAATAGTTTCACAAATAACAGGTGATCATTCAGTATCACTTAACAAACCAAAGATAGTAATACACAAACTCGGATTTCACAGAATATTAAACGAAAACTTTAGCAAACTAAAATAAAGTGTCAATTTTCACTCATTTTCTTAAATTACAAATGTTAGGGCACACATCTAGGGTGAAACAATACACTTCAGAGCTATACAAACACGGTATTGGCACCCTGGGGCACATTCTTCGTACCTCGCTTAATACATCTGAGATGATTTGACAGATGCCAGATCTTCTAATCGTGATAACTGAACTCTGGCTAATTTGGTTCTTCAAACGAATTTGCAGATTGGATTAAAATATCTGGATTAAGTTGTCTAAGATTACTGCGTGTTCTTGTGTTCCATGAAAAGGGCAGATATCGATACATGAAACCACGATCAGCAATGCAGCGATTGGCTGGAGTCAAGACGGCAATGTAATGACATCATAGAATGAGAAAAGACACCTGATGAAAAACTTGACGAATTTCTAGACATTTATAAGGAAACAGCCAAGCGAATAAATGACAGAAGAATGACATAAATGTTATAATAGATAAATGAAATGTGCACTATTTTTTTTTTTTTTTTTTTTACATGATTACCCAATTATTTAGGCTATACACAATTTCTAGTATTTGTACAGGCATTTTTTTTTTATCTCAATGTTGTAATTAGCAACTAATTTACCTTTGAAGCATATTTGACAGCATTAATTAAAGTTTCTTAAGGGTCAAGATCAAGTTATCTGCATCTCCTGCGCTTCATCAAGCCACTCCCATAATATCTGTCGCGGTTCAAATGCACAAATGCATGTACGGCATAGACATCTCATCTGTGTGTAAGACTCCAGTAAAAATTATTACGTAATTATTCCCTCACGAATGAATCTCTCAAAGAGTAAAACTGTCTGTGTCTATATTATGACACTACACGGCATTATAGTATTATTTGCAAATTTATTTTTAAATCTTTATTATTGTCCCTGGTTTACATTAGGGTACTCTTGTGGGGAAGTAGCAGTGGCTGGGACAGACTTTAAGCATCACCTTCGCTTAAAAAGATGCAATCTAATCCTGTACATGAAATAAGCCTGCTCCCGAGCAGGTTTGAGCTTACGGACCTTTTTTCTGGGTAGGGTTGCACCAGCCGTTCGTAAGTTCTTTCTTAAATTGGAACGTAAAGTCCTCACTAGTGGCTTAGTAACTACTAGCTAGTTTGTAACTAACTCTGTACTTTATTCGGTTGCACCATTTGTTCTTAAGGCAGAACGTAGCTAGTAGCTCGTAAGGTCTCCGTAAAGAAATGCGTAGTCGCATAATATGACGTTTACCTTCAGTTATCCTTCAAATACAGGAGCAGAAGTTGTTGAAATTCCGTGAATTTCAGTTTATCCTTCATTCTGACATATTTTGCCTCACGTAGCTAACAGTAAAAATAAGTTTCCATTAAATATAATAGCCTACTACTTAATCATAAATGTTTTTATATGTAAATAACATTCAGAAACTGTATTTGAAACGAAATTAATAAGGATCAATAAATAAATACTGAAACAACAACAAAAACATAAGAAATTACATTTATTGATTATGACTGATTTTATTTGACATGCACAACACGGAGTGATAGGACCGATGCACACAGCGGTGCGCTGTTTAACGGGTTCGTGTTGAAGAGTGTCTAACAAAGTAATCTTTTCACATGATGTTCTCTCTCTTTAAATTTAAGAGAGTGTAAATGTCAGCAGCATCATATATGTGTAAAGAATGAAGTCTGTCAGGTAAAACAAGAGCTTATGGATGCAGTTCAGTCAGTCTGCTATTTTATTCCAACCGTTACTCCTGATAGGAGGCTTCCGTAAATATTTAGTGTGTACGTAGAGTTACGCTTCAACTAAGTTTAATGGTGCAACACAAAAATATTTAGTAGTGCGTAAGTTGTAACTTAGTGCCCATTTACGTGAAAACTAGTCTACGTTGTAACTTGCGCACAGCTGGTGCAACTGGCCCCTGTTGCTATGACAGCAAGACCAAGGTTGAGCGTCGAAGAACCGAACAATCCAAGATCATGCCAAATCGCCATCAGTCAAATCCAGCTAAGTGAGTTAGCGACGTACGAAGAATATGTCCTCGGTCCGTGTATCTTTTGGTCATTCGTTTTTTGATTTAATAATGAACTCAGAAAATGAAAAAGGGCACCTTTTTCGTTTTTCATTTTTTTCAAACAAAACGAAAAACAAGAATTCGGCTTAATTTTTCGTTTTTCATTCAGGGGTAGAAAATTAATAAACAACTTGAATATTTGATCTCAACATGTGGGCGGGAATGAAACGCCCCTTTCCGCTGATTGGTCAACCAAACATTAAACTGTGCCGTCATCAGTTCTTCCGCAGTTGACAGAAGCAGAATAATAGTCCTTCCCTGCGATGGATTTAATGCGTTTATTGCAACTATATAATCACTTTTAAATTTACATTTAATCTTAATCTCTATCTCTTGATCTCTATTTCTCAACAGCCAGACTAACGAATGACAAGACACAAATCGAGGCAGAGCCTGTAGAGTCTTTCTTCTGTGTCCATAAAAACGTGCGTTTAGCTCAGAAATATTATTATCTCAGATATAATAATTTACTTTGCACCTGCAATCACAACTACCTAATAGCCAACACCTTTTACACACTGCCTGTTTTATTATTGCTGACCACCATCGTAGTTAATGTTCACAGCACATCTATTATAGTTATATTATGATTTTTATTCAGTCAACAAATGGATATCATAATGCCATTATCTAATGTTTCAGTGATTGACTTTAGTGAAATATGAATTTCACATAACGATCTTACGGTGCACTTGTTTGAGTTATATGAATAAAACCCTGAAATAAGACTTTGTACAATAAACCGGAGATGAAAGGTTTTCATATTTAATGGCATCTACCAGTGTCAGAAATTAACTTTCCCATATGGGACAAATGATTTTAAGGGTATGTAGGAACTGTGGACGAACCAGACAAATGAATCATTCAGATGATTCTTTCAAAACATAATTCTAATTCAGAATTGAGGTTCCGGCTCCGGCCCGTCTGCAGATAAAGCCAGGCTGATTACTTTTACGAAACATGCTTCCTGATAGCAGAAGCGACATACCAAAGGGTCACCCAAGAAGACAGAGAGACAATCAAGACCCTTTTGTTTCCTTACTTCACAGAAAAGCCAAAGAGACTGTTGAACAAATAAATCTGCTTCAAAATTGTTCCAACAATTTTAACGGACTTATCAAACATCTTTTAACTACATACATTTTGCATTATGTGTCCACAAGTACTTCCTGTAAACAGTTAGGCTTTAGAAACACTCACAATTCATGTAAATGTGTTAACTCTTGACTGAATGACTGAAAGTATGCCTTATTTGGACTTAATTTGATTCTTTCCCCCTTTCCTATATCCTGACTTGAATGAAATCTGTTTAAAATGTATTGTATCCCATTGAATAGAAATTATGTTAAAATGGCACTCTCTGCTGAAGCAGAAACAGGATGTAACACTTATGTTTTATTGGGGGCAGAGGAAGGCCCTCTTGAAACAGGACAATGTCTGATTGGTCAGGACTCCTCAGAGGGGTGACAAACAACTAAGTTTAAATGATCATATTGCAAGTAAACGAGTTAGTAAACGAGAAAGGAGTTGGTTCTGTTCTGGGAAAAGAAGCCACAAGTACCAAGAACAATGGAGTAACAAGAAGAACAGACAAGCCGCTCATTCAAGCCATCCAACCTTCACTCACTTTTCTTTTCTTTACTTAATTTTCCTTTACCGCTGAAAGTCTTGTGTCCTAAGTTTCGCTGCAAAGTTCAACCAACGACTTTTGCCGCTTCAACTCCAGCGACAAAGAGACTTCCTTCATTGTTCCACACAGACCTGATCTGGACCAATCATCGACTTGGGAAACCCCTCTCTGCACGACGAGGGAAATTCACCTTTAAGTCGACGCAAGCAAGTACCTCCAGATGAAAACTGAAGTGGTGCATTTAAATGAATGATTCATGGTTCGTTCTGGTCTTTGAAATGCATTGATAGGAATTTGGTTAATCAGATCTCTCTCTCTCTCTCTCTCTCTCTCTCTCTTTCAAAACTCTTTCTCTCTCATTTCTTTCTTACTGCAACGCGTATGAATGTGTGTGTATGTGTGTGTGTATGTGCGTGCCTTTGTGTTAGATTAGTTTGTGGTAGAATAAATAAAATCTCTTGTAGATTTTAAAAGGAAAGTGTCTTGTATTATGTGCTTTATGATTTAATGTCTTAAACTGTCGATTTCAAGTTACCGTGCTCTAATCAGCGTTTTCACGATTGTTGGATATTTATATCCGTTACAAGAGCTATTACGGCTCGAGCAAACGAATGCTGGACGAATCAGTTGCTTGGTCGTAATCTAAACAACTCTTTATTCATTTGAGCTAATTTTACTTCCTAGGTGTTTTTTTACATTTATATATAATTTCTTTCCTAATCTTATTAAATATTTATGCTATGTACAATGTTAAATTCTTAAATGTAGTCAAATAAATTAGAATAATATGACACTAGGCTGTTACCAATCAAATCAGTATCAGTCAACTGCATGATGCTTTCAGATGTAGCTACTTACAGTAAATAGATTTACGCATTAATTACAGTATAATATAATGAGATTAATATTTTAAACAACATTTTTCTTCAGAAATATGAAATGACAAGATGAAATAATACTTGGATTATGAAAGTAATATCGCCACTAGGTGGCGCTAAGTCATTGTGTTAAAGGAGGAGTCATTTATTAATTTGTCGATTCGTTCAAAGCGCTGATTCATCCAGCATCAAGTGGCTGTCTATAATTGGTCACTGAATCATCGTCTATATTAATGGGTTGTTCAAAGACTCTTATTCATTCAGGAACGAAACAACTCTGTGTGCCTACTGCAAGTCAGTCGCAATGAACTGTTCTTTGACTTTATTTGCTTTGGAGGTTTAGTTGGCAGAGAAAATAACCGTTCTGTCTGCCATCCGTTAGCCGGCCAATACTTAATATTAATTAAATAATCTCAGCATATTGCCTAAAACAATTTTTTTTTTTTTTTTTGGGGGGGGGGGGTATTTGTTAAAAACCACAGTAAAGCTATATACTATTTTGGCGGCTGTTACAAAAACATTTTTACAAAAAAATCAGATTTAACCTTGAGATTTGAAGTATTAGCTTATATATTCGCACCACTACAATGACAATAATTCTTCATTTCTGATAGAAATGCAAAATCAATCGGTAGTTATTAATAGAATAACGAGACACTAACCTTTACATTTAATCGCGTTTGGTCCCATTTATTTTTGATCACAGTGCATACTGCATACAAATACAAACTTTAAGTCCAAAAATGCGCACATTTGTACAAACGACATTTACCTCAGATTTCATTAGATAGAATAAGCCGGGCCGTACGCAGGGTTTCATATTTGCCGAGGTCAGAAAATGTAGTTTGCTAGGGGGGTAGGGGCATGCTCCCCCGAAAATTTAGATTTCCCTGGTGTACATATGTGTATTTTTAAGACGTTTAAGGCCAACAAATTTGATAATTTTAAAACCATGTCAACAAATAAATGCATGCACAGTTTTGAGGCAGCTTTAATCGCATGTTTGGTAATTTCATGACTTAACTTACAACAGAACAACGACGGTCATTGCTCGTAGTTTCTTTTGCGTTTTATTTAAGCTATAATAAAGTAATTAAATGCAGCGTGCGCCGGCGCATTTGCTCATGCAATTCTTGAGTGCGCGCCGCTATCTCTGTGCTGTCGCGCAGCGTTGCCACACAGATTTTGCTAGGTGGTCAGCAATAATAAAACAAGCAGTGTGTAAAAGGTGTTGGCTATTAGGTAGTTGTGAGTGCAGGTGCTAAGTAAATTATTATATCTGAGATAATAATATTTCTGAGCTAAACAAGAGTTTTTATGGACACAGAAGAAAGCCTCTACAGGCTCTGCCTCGATTTGTGTCTCGTCATTCGTTGGTCTAGCTGTTTGAGAGATAGAGATCAAGAGATAGAGATTGAGATTAAAAGTAAATTTAAAAGTGATTGTATAGTTGCAATAAACACGTTAAATCCATCGCAGCGAAGGACTATTATTCTGCTGCTCTGAACTGCGGAACTAGTTTAAGGTTTGGTTGATCAATCAGCGGAAAGGGGCGTTTCATTCCCGCCCACATGTTGAGATCAAATATTTCAGTTGTTTATTCATTTTCTACCCCTGAACGAAAAACGAAAAATCAAGCCGAATTCTTGTTTTTCGTTTTGTTTGAAAAAAAAAAAACGAAAAAGGTGAAGTTTTTCATTTTCCGATTTCATTATTAAATCAAAAAACGAATGACCAAAAGATTCACGGTCCGTGTATGTTTTGATAGTTTGTTTTCCAATTTGAAATTAAATACGCAGAAACGAGAAAACGGTCGTTTCCCGTTTTTTCGTTTGTTAAAAAAAACGGGAAAACGATATTTTGACTCGATTTTCGTTTTTTCGGGTCACGGAGAGAAAACGGAAACACGACTTCAAAACTCGTTTTCCACATGTGGGCGGTCATTACACGCCCCTTTCAGCCGATTGGTCAATCAAATCTGAGCCATTGACGTCATCTTCAGTTCGTTCAACAAAATAACAGTCCTCTGCCGCTATATCAGTAGATGATATAAATCGGCTTTCTTCTGTGCAACCTAACGCGTATTTCACAGAAATATGTTTGCACAGATAAAAAAAGTTTAAAAAACCTACAGTAAATTTAATTAAGTCTGTTTTTAAGCTGGCATTGTGTTTTTAAAATGTAAAATGTAAATGCCTCTACATCTGTTACCAAGCGCATGACATCCTTTGGGCTACTACCACCGATCAATAGGCTATACATAATGACAGACTATTCTCTATTATAGATCAGTGGCTACCGCACTCATTTTTTTTTCTTATTTTAATGTTTTGTTTACATTTTATACATTTAAATTCAATCATTTAGCAGACGCATTCCTTGCAGTAGACTATGCAGTCATATTAGAAAATAGGCTATCCACTAGGTGGCAACACCTAATAACGTTATCACCATCGGGGGGCTTTTTAGTTTTCCTTAGCTTATAAATGGCCATACAGATTTTATCTCTTAAATTAAACACTTTTATGAACACAGTGAACATTATTATATGTCACAGTTTACTTGCTATCCTCACTTTTTCTGTCTTTCCTTCGCTTTTGAATGAATTATAGCTATAAATGGCCCTGAACATTTTACTTTCAATTTCGATTTAACGGCTATTGGCGATTCTGCGTCAATTGCTTTAGTGGACAACAGCAAAACAAAAACTCTCGTATATTAAACATTTTTTTTTAACTTTTATTATCTATGTAATTATTTTATTATCTTTTATCATCTTTGTAATTATTTTATTTTGTAAATATTCGTGGCTTAAACAGCGGGAAAATTTACTGTATGCAGTTCTGGATGTTTTGAAAAACTTAAACTAAACGAAAATTATTGTTGCCTTGTCAATATAATTTCTGTTTTCCCCCCTGACTTTCAACTGGTGCGATCATCGTTTCATTAACCGACAAGATTATATTAAATTGTAATTAAACGAAAATAGAATTGATAAATGTCTGTGAATCATTAAACAAATCCCAGGGGTTTAGTTTTAGCCTACATGAACAAATAGCAAAATAAACAACAGAACATGTGGATTCATCATCATCATCATCACGCACCTGCAGCGCTTCTGTGAACGGAGAACAAAGGATTCAATTATATAAAAGGAATAAATAGCCTATGTCTATGCGCGAAATTTATTTCACTTAAGTAATTAACATATTACCAAAATGAAAGGGGAAAAAATGCGACAATATGAGTGTCGGTTCATTTTTGAGAAGTTCACAGAAAGGAAACAGAAACGGCAGAACATTTCTTTGTTTATTTTACGAGCAATGTTTTGTTTTTATTGTGAGCGTACAAAATAATAGGCCTATTTAACCCTTCACAGATTCGAATGGTGTTACATATATTTGACCATAAATGTCTGAGTATTTTAAGTTGTTTCCGCTTTTATAAGAAAATTCAAGTGAACGCGTCGGCGCCTCGCGCTCACACAACATCAGTTTTAGTAACTTGACATCACAGCCTGTTAACTGTCAAAATAACATACATTCAACCAAACATATAAAAAGTTATACTTCTCATTTTAAGTAGTCTGTGTAGGCTACAATAAAAGCGTTTAAATAATAAATATAGTTTAGCCTCCAAATCGTGAATGTTGAAACATTTGGATTTGTGTCAAATTAGAGAGGTAGTTAACGCCGGTTTCTGTTTCAGTTCAGCTTTAAATTAATTCGTTTTGGCTTAACATTTATATATTATTTTTGTCATAGCTAAAATAGCTATGTAGCTGTAATTTTGATCTTTAATGTTTGATCTTTACAGGCTATTCCCTCAATCTTTTAACCAAAGGGTTAGCCTATATTCAGCAGGCAATATTAGGCTATATAAAATAAATAAAGAAAGAAAGATGAGCTATTGTTCGTTTTTCAAAATTGCTTACACTACTTATTTATTGTGATTTATTCTATTTATTCAAAATAGAATAAAATAAAAACTGTAGTTTTTTTAATCTGTGCTTTTCATCCGCTCCTCTGTGTGGGTAGCGCAGTTTCACCATGCATATTAAACTACAAACAGCATTACAACAGTCTGTGTGCTGATGAACATTTCTGAAATAAATATTTCTGTGAAATACGCGTTAGGTTGCACAGAAGAAAGCCGATTTATATCATCTACTGATATAGCGGCAGAGGACTGTTATTTTGTTGAACGAACTGAAGATGACGTCAATGGCTCAGATTTGATTGACCAATCGGCTGAAAGGGGCGTGTAATGACCGCCCACATGTGGAAAACGAGTTTTGAAGTCGTGTTTCTGTTTTCTATCCGTGACCCGAAAAAAACGAAAATCGAGTCAAAATCTCGTTTTCCCGGTTTTTTTAACAAACGAAAAAACGGGAAACGACCGTTTTCTCGTTTCTGCGTATTTCATTTCAAATTGGAAAACAAACTATCAAAACGTACACGGACCATTCACCCACCCAAAACACTAAACCCAATGTCAGCATTTTCATCACATTAATTGAAATACCAATATAGAAAAATCAAATATAGCATTGCTCATGATCTTATGCACATCATTCTCACATTACGCACATGAACATCACATTGAACACTTACCGAATTCAGTGTGATTTCACCCCTCACGTGCAATTGCACACAATCTTTGATCATCTCGAACCCTAACCGTAAAACATACGTTACATAAACGGGGTGAAATGAAGACTATTACATCGAATTAAATGATTATCATCACATTTACTCACACAAATCATGGATTTTCCCCAGGATGATAAACGATTCGATTGGTCTCATGCACTGCTTAGCCGTCTAGTTGCGTCCCAAATGACGCACTATACACTATGCACTTATACACTATGTACTTGTGCACTATGCACTCATCCATGTAGTGCGTGAATTGTATAAGGTTATTTTGTCATTTAACAACGGAGTACGATCCTCCCTTCCCCTCCACTACGCAATTAAAGCTGCGACAGTTGAGTGCACGTGTCCAACATTCCACACTTCAGCTGTGTCTGAAACCGCTCCCTATCCACTATATAGTCCACTATATCGGGTGTCGGCCATTTTGTAGTGGCGTCCGAATTCTGAGTGAACGACTTCATTCCCTACATTCGTTCACTACTTTATACCCACAATTCTCTCTGATTTCGAGTGTACATTCCATGTACACTTGCTGAAGCACTATTTCCCAAAATCAAATTTTTAACCTTTTTTTTTTTTTAATCACTACTTGAATAAAACCTACTAAAATGTAGGGGGACATTATTATATAGATTAATTAAAAAATGAAATTATATTAATAAAAATATTATTTTTATTATTAAAATATTATGTAGGCGTTAAATCAATTTAATGTGTTTTACTAACAGCAATGTGTTTTAATAATTTGTGGCACTGTTAACTCATTAAACTTTAAAAGATGATAATTTAGTGGATGATTTAAAAAAATTCGTTAATCATAGGTAGCGTATTCAAATCATAACGGTCGCCTGAGGGCGCTCAAAGACCACGTAATCTGTGAGCGTGAGAGTTTCTAACAACTTTATTAAAAAGGATAAATACATGAAATTATGTACACTTGTCAATGTGTTTATTTTTGTTTGCAGTATTTTATAGTATTAAATGATTATGAACACATTAAGCATGACAAAAAAAAAATTATACAATCGATTAAACTACAAAGCCTGCACAGAGGCATGTATGATTACAAAATGAAGTCATTATGATTGTTATCGTTATTAACATTGTTTTATAATGTAAATAACATGTAGGATAAAATTGTTTTACTGCGTGTCGAGCCGTTTCTGAGATAGATATCTCCGACGCACAGTGTATACGTCAGCGTCCGAATTCATTCACTCCATTTCGTTCACTCCATACAGATATAGTGCACTCAAATGCCATACACTATATAGGGATTAGTGAATGAGTGAACGAGTGAGCGGTTTCGGACACTTTCGTTTTTTCCGTTAATTTAGTGCATCATACGGGTATTTAAAGTGCACTTTTTCTTTTTGGAATTTTCAGTGTGAACGCACTACTCGCACTATTTATACTTAAAAACGTCATAGAATAGTGCATAAGTACGCGAATTGGGACGCACTCAGCTAAGCCCAGAATAATAATAATAATAATAATAATAAAAAAAAAAAAAAAACGCTTAAAAACGTTTTTGGCCCCTGGACTAGTGCATCTCTATGTTTTATTATAGTTCAAATCAGATTGGACACCGGGCTGTAAGTTTGACACCCCTGACATTTGCACTGTAAATTGTTTTATTTACTATGGTCTAATAAAATTAACCTCAATAAAGGTTAGCCTGGGATGAACGCAAATTCCCATGATAAACCTCTGGGATTTTGGAGCACCAAATTGTAACAGTAGTTCAACATAACTATTGCATTCTTTAATTGATTGCCTGTCTTATTCTGCCCTCTAGTGGGTAATATCGAACATGCTGCTAACCCTGCCCAATAAATACTTGTAATGTTATTAAACACTCGTTAGGCAGGTTATTTGCACTTTTATAACATTGTTTTAATTTTTATGTGATGTGAAACTAGAGAAGAACGAACTCGGCAAAAGGTGGATTCTAAACCGCGGCGATCGCAGTAAAAGCTAGACTGGCGGTCCAATACTTTAGCGTTGCGCCACTGGGGACGTTAACAAGTAAATTTCCTTTATCATATTTAATAGATAATGAAGAGTTATTATGTTGAAATAACGAGATATTATGTCGTTATAACGACTTATTATGTTGAAATAACGAGATAACTTTTCGATTTTTTCCCCCTCCCTACCAAGTTTTTTTTTTTTTTTTTTTTTTTTTTCACCATGCGGTTCAGGGCTTCTGTAGGGAAGTATTTTCTAATACCAACCTGTTACATAAATGTAATCCTAAGGTCCTGATATACTTCAAACAAAATCGAAGAACAAACTGATGTGATGTCATTTCAAACAAAATCAGGCTGAAAAACCAATTTTCATTTGGAGTTTGTTTTGAAACAGCCTGCCAAAGCTAACTTTCTGGAAAAACACTGGAGAGCTACTTTATCAGTTTCAATTTGAGTTTCAAGTTTATTTGTCATATGTACAATGTCAGTGACATTTTGCACATTGAAATGCTTAGGTTGAGGCTCATGCAATCTATATTAGTGCAATACAGTATAATTGCAATATAATACAGACAAATACAATTGAGAGAGAGAGAGAGAGAGAGAGAGAGAGAGAGAGAAGATGCAAAAATGCATATGTAAAATGCATATGTTCTTTATGAAAGCCAATAATAGTCATCATGAGGTCACTATGTTGTATACATACATGTAAGGAGTGTATAGCACATTACAAAGTATTAAGAGTTCTGATAGCCTGCAGGTAGAAGCTGTTCTTCAGTCTATTAGTTCTAGATCGAATGCTCCTACCACCTGCCTGATGGCAATTTGTTGAACAAGTTGTGTGCAACGTGATTGGGGTTAGCAATGATTTTGCGAGCCTTCCTCAGACGCCGCGTATGAAAGATGTCCTGTAAGGTGGGTAATTTGGTGCTTATAATGATTTCAGCTGTTTTCACGACTCTATGGAGAGCCTTGCGATCGCTGATGGAGCAGCTTCCATACTAGACAACCAAGCACCCTGTCAGGACACTCTCAATGGTACATCTGTAAAAATTTGTGAGAATTTTGGGGGGGAGGCCAAACTTCTTGAGCCTCTGTAAAAAGTAGAGTCGCTGACGGGCAGACTTTACTACTGACGTGACATGCAGGGACCAGGAAAGGTCATCGGGGAGGTGCACATCAAGGAATTTGATGCTCCTGACAATTTCCATAGCATTTCCATCAATGTATAAAGGGGCATGGCTGTCGTCCTGCATCCTTCTAAAGTCCACAATCATTTCTTTCGTTTTGCTGATGTTGAGGCAGAGCTATCATTGCACCACTTTGATGGTGTTTTTACATCATCTCCGTAAGCCACCTCATCACCATTCATTATGAGGCCCAGAATGGAAGTGTCATCAGTTAACTTGAAGATAATGTTGGTGCTGTGTTTGGCAACACAGTCGTGCGTGAACAAAGAGTACAGTAAGGGAATGAGAACGCAACCCTGTGGAGCACCTGTGCTCAGAGTCAGTGTGGAAGATAGACAGTTCCCAATTCTCACCACTTGATGTCTGCTCATCAGAAAGTCCAAAATCCAATTGCATAATTGTGTGTTTAGTCCCAAATCCTTAAGTTTTAAAATAAGTTTGGCTGGGATGATTGTATTAAAGGCAGAGCCACAGTCAATGAATAACATTCTCACTGTAAGGTCTGCACAGGATCAAAAATTAGCAGGCCAACTATAAACTGTGTTTAAGTTTTAACTCCTTGAACTTTTGTTTGTAAATCTCACATTGGCTCTGGCCTGGCGGACATTAACAGCCCACTTGACACATTTTATGGATTCCTGATTCTCTCCCTTGTGACTTCAAATGATTGTGGTCAACTCGGATCGAATTACTGCATGCCATGTGACTGCATTCCAGACGACAATCTCCAATACACACACACACACACACACACACACACACACACACACACACACAGAGACCCACACACAAACATGCATGAAGATTGTATGTACAAAATATGACTGTGCCAAAGTGTACCCGTCGTTGTGTTTCAAGTTGCATGTATGTATCCCTAGTGTACTTAGCTATGACTATAGTTGTGTTAGTTTCATTCTAAACGATAAAATTTGAGTATCAACTGTATCTCCCCTTTTATGTCTGTTGCACCTGACAAGTTTGGTTTCTTTGTAAAGCTCTCTTTAATGCCTTATTTAACAATGTATGTCACATTACTGTAAAATACATTGTTTCACCCAAGGAGGCGTGTTGGCTTGTTTTTCCATAAAAGACAAGCACAAGCATTTTTCCTTTGTCTCTCGATTGTGTCTCAACTGTCCCTCTCCCTTTCGTGCACATCTCTCCCGGACATCTCAGCAACTGCACTTCCATCGCATGCTCCTCTTCTTCGGGACGACCATCTCCAGCGAAACCAACTTTCAAGTCCTCAGTTCAAATCTTCCTGCAGAAACGGAAGAAGGCAACGAACTGCAGCCGCACTGAATCACCTGTCTCTTTTTGAAACTCAGCACGCAAACTCATGCAAGTATTGATGCTATAAGTTATACGACCTAACAAAGTGATACTGATTCTTTGCTGGCTCTCAAAGAATTTGTCTGTACGTTTTGCTACTTGTCTTCTCTCTTTTACTGTCTTTACTTTTGCTTTTGTATATACGTGTATTCTTAGTGTATATTTAGCCTATGTATTCATAGTTTCATATATTAAAGACATTATATTCATGCTCGATTGTTCTGCTGCTCATTCAGAAAACCAAGTCACTTCTACATTGATTCTGCAACATTGCTTTACGCTTTAATGCTATAATAAGAAGTTATTCTCGTGGCCAGAGAATAACATTCCTTTTATAATAGTCTATGAGAAAACTAATGGTTTGCTGGACAAACTAGGATAGTTCCCTTTCGAGGGAACTCATGCTGCGTCGCCATGGCAACGCTTTGGGGATCCGCCTCAGCAGAAGCACTCCTTAAGACGTGTACAACTAGTCCAATCTTGATTGGTGCAACATCATCCCGTGACGTATGCCGGCGGAACGCGGAAGCTATAAAAGAGCTGTCAAACACAGTTGTTTCAGCTTTCTGATCTTTAGCAAGCGTTCTGTGTCTCTGTCTGTCTTATTTGGTGTTGTTTGTCCCATAGGAAAACTATATATATTAGAAATGGCGAGTGAAAGCAATACACTAACCTTTAGACCGTGCATTCCTCCCTGCCAGCGTTTTATCACGCAGGGGGATGCACATGGTCGGCCGGAACCGAGAACATTTCCTATAACACTAGATATACCTGTACATCAGAATAAGAATGGCATCTACGCTAATATCTATCTCTCTGCTTATCCTGAGGTTTGCCGGGTGCTGGATCCAGGCCGTATCCAGATCAGATGGAGAACCTGTGTCTGGACCTGACTACAATGTAGCCCAGGAGACAATGGGCCTACAGATCCAGTTCTGGCTGCATCTATAATTCAGATTTTTAACCCCCGTATCCGCTTACATATATTTATATATAATCTATTTTTAATCTCTATAATAAAAATGTATAATTTAGATTTTGATCTCCATATCCATTTACATATATTATATATATCTTCCAAGGGTTTTTTTTCCCTCCTAGGACTTTTTTCCCAGTGCTAGCACGCTGGGTTTTTCTCCTAGGGGGTTTTTTCCACCCCTGGGAGTCAGCCGACATTGGCTTAATGTAGCACCATCTTGTATATGTTACATATTACCACGCTTGTTTGTACAGCTTATTTTTAACCACTTCCCTTTTTTTCTGTGCTTCTAATATGTAAAGCTGCTTTGAAACAATTACCAATTGTAAAAGCGCTATATAAATAAATTTGACTTGACTTGACATGAGTTTTGTGTGTATTGCATGGGAGCGGAGCTCTGCGGCTTCTTCCGCCCCATGTGAGTCCATCTGCTTCTGAGGAGGTAGATGTACTTAGTATTGATTGTGACATGAGTGATTTGGGTGACTCGCCAGCCCAATAACCACAGTATGAGGAGCTTGTGGAGGTTGTTACTCGAGCCGTTGCGAAATTAAACAATCGACTGGCCAGCCAAGAGACAGGAGGAGCGTGGTAAAAGCAAACTTGATGAACGCTTCCTCCAGTCAGCAAAACACCGGGTTCTACAGCCGGTATTTTATAGTTCCAAAGAAAGATGGAGGTTTGCGTTCTATTATAGATCTGCGTCAGCTCAACCACTCTCTGAAGAGATTTCGGTTCAAGATGCTGAAGCTGCCTCTCATCGTGAGTCAAATCAAGTCCGAGGACTGGTTTGTCACGATAGATCTAAAGGATGCGTATTTCCACATTTCCATTCTTCGGGAACACAGGAAGTTCCTGAGGTTCGCTTTCGGGGGCGTACCAACATCGGGTCCTTCTGTTTGGCCTAGCTCTTTCTCCTCGCACATTTACGAAGTGCATGGATGCTGCGCTAGCTCCACTCAGACTTCAGGGAATTCGAGTGCTCAATTATATAGACGACTGGCTGGTGTTAGCGCAGTCTCAAGAGCTGGCGGCGCAACATCGAGATGTTGTGCTCGAACATATGAAAAGCCTGGGGCTGAGGTTGAATGCAAAGAAGAGCATGCTTACTCCCGTCCAAAAGAGGGGGTATCTAGGAGTAATATGGGACTCAGTTAAAATGCAGGCACAGCTGTCTCCTGCACGTATCGAGCCGATTCTGGCAATGGTGTCCGGAATCAAGCTAGGCCAACTCATCACTGTAAAACCGTTTCAGAAACTGTTAGGGCTCATGGCAGCGGTGTCCAACGTGATACCGCCTGCTGTACATGAGACCCCTAAAGTGGTGGCTCAGGACCAGAGGGTTTTTCCCGAGGGGCAACCCATTTCAGATGCCTTTGTTCTTTGGTCATATGGAAGAAACACTGGTTCCTGTCCCAGGGCCCAGTGTTGGGGACGTCCTATCATCGCAAGATAATTTTGACAGACGCATCCAACATGGGGTGGGGGGCAGTCATGGAAGGCCACTCTACCCAAGGTCTGTGGAGCAAAAAGCATCTTTCATGGCACATAAATTGCCAGGAGATGTTAGCCGCCTGGCTAGCCTTGCGGCATTTTCTCCCAGACCTCAGAGGCAGCCATGTCCTAGTCAGAACAGACAATATGGCAGTGGTTGCTTATATCAGTTGTCAGGGGGGTCTGAGGTCGTGCCCCTTGTGCAAGCTGGCGCATCAAATTCTCCTTTGGTCTCAGGGAAATCTACTCTCTCTGAGGGCAATGTATATCCCGGGACATCTGAATGTGGGGGCAGACGTCTTGTTGAGGCAGGGGCTGAGGCCCGGGGAGTGGAGACTGCACCCCGAGACGGTGCAGCTCATTTGGAGAAAGTTTAGATGGGCACAGGTTGATCTCTTTGTGAACCAAGAGAACTCGCACTGTCCGCTGTGGTTCTCCCTTACTCATCCAGCCCCTCTGGTACAGCCATGGCCGAGGCTGCGGCTGTACGCATTTCCCCCGATCACTCTGCTCCTGGGAGTTCTAGAGAGAGTTTGGCAGGATGGGGTCAAATTGCTCTTGGTAGCCCCACGTTGGCCGGCCCGAGTATGGTTCTCGGACATAACAGCCCTCCTTGACGGTCTCCCGTGGAAGATTCCGCTCAGGAGGGATCTCCTGACTCAGGCTCCAGAGATGTTGGAACTTTGGGTCTGGCCCCTGAGGGGGACCAGCTCATAAATGAAGGTCTCTCCACTGAGGTGGTAGAGACCATACTTAACTCTAGAGCTCCCTCCACGAGGAAACTTTACACTCTCAAGTGGAGAGTGTTTTCTATATGGTGTAGGAGAAGTCAAATTGACGCAGTTAACACCGGGCGTGGCTTCAGTGCTTGAATTTCTCCAGGACCTCTTTTCGGCTGGTCTTACACCATATACTCTGAAGGTGTATGCATTCCTAGGGAGACACCATCTAATAACTAATTTCCTCCGTATAGCTTTGAGGATGTGGCCTACGGCATAAGTCAAGTCTATTGTTTTAGAAGGGTTGTCTTTGGCACCCTTTGAGCCTTTGGACGTTGCATCGGAAAAGATGGTCACTTTGAAGTTGACGTTTTTGTTGGCTATTACGTCCCTCAAAAGAGTTTGGGAGTTACAAGCTCTCTCTGTGGCTCCATCATGCTTGGAGTTTGCCCCTGGTGGCGTCAAGGCTATTCTGCACCCTAGACCAGGGTATGTACCTAATGTACCAACTAATGTGGCCTGGTCCACAGTCCTCCAGGCTTTTCATCCTACTTCAATGTCGGCTGAACGCGAGAGGTTGCAATTGCTCTGTCCAGTCAGAGCTCTCCAGTGCTATGTCAGGAAGACTTCTAGCTGGAGGAAATCAGATCAGTTGTTAGTATGCTTCGGGCCCCCAAAGAAGGGTTGCCCGGCTACTACAACCTACCATCAGCAGATGGATTGTAGAGGCCATATCTGAGGCTTATGAGGTGCTGCCTTCACCTCTGCCTGTCAAGGCCCATTCTACTCGAAGTATGGCATCGTCTCATGCATTATGGTCGGGGGCCTCCCTCCAAGATATTTGTGATGCGGCGAGTTGGTCTTCCCCACACACCTTTATAAGATTCTATAGTTTGGATCTACACGAGACGCTGCGTCCCCTTGCCATACTTCCTGCATGCCTGTCAACCGCTCGCTTCAGATCAGTAGCTGAAACAGCTGTTTGACAGCTCTTTTATAGCTTTTATAGCGGCGACTCAGCATCTCATTCCCCTCTCAGGGAACCATGGTTACATGCGTAACCTGAGACGTTTTCTAAAACAACTATTAATTGTAATTAATTAATTAATTAATTGTTCGTTGTAATTAATTCAAAATATATGTGCATAATTCCCTCTTGGGTCGACATATATCATAATTAATCATAAGGCTTTATGATTTATTGCATATATTTCACCCATGATTTGAGCTAATTGAAAAAATACCTGTAAAATCGCTACAGATATTATTTTTGGTGGAGATACACGAGCAACGTTTTAAACTTGGTTTTGTGCATGAGCAGCTCAGAATAAATCTGTGTGATTTAATGTTTATGCACGCTCTATTCAGTGAGACGACGACACGTCCCTCACACTTTAGTCAATTGTTTACCATTTAAAATAAACTGCAGTCCATTAATATTCAAACTTGTATCTGCAAAAGGCGACAATCTCTTTGCGACACAGTTAATATTAATTTCCGCTTGAATAAAACAAAGAAATCATTGTTCAGCGTGATTTAAAAGATAGTTTGGGATGAGTTTCTCCCCCTCTCTCTCTCTCTCTCTCTCTCTCTCTCTCTCTCAGAAGGCCTCATAATTCGTAGCGCTATTAAATTTGAATTATTGTGTTGTCCAATAATCCAAAATAGCACCTCGCTTCCTTGGTAAATCATTGGCGTAGCTAACCAATAATGTTAACTAGTGCAAATCTAATCTGAAAAATAGTTTATCTGATTTATCTGATTGATGTGTAAAATTGGGAGTATCAACACCCTGATCCAGTGTTGATTTGTAACGCAACGAAGAAATCCTGCAAAGTTACATATTTGTGTGCACTAAGTTTGCACAAATGGAGACCCACTGATTCCCAAAATTGTGTACCCTTGATAAAGGGGGCATATTAGCGTCCAGTGAACTGGCACATAGGAATCCGCCGAGATTCTAAAATTTTGTACCCATGATAGTTGCAGTTAAATCAGCCGTAAGGGAGTCAGATCTCCACAGACGAGTTAATTAAAAAAAAAATCAAGAGTTTAAAGTAGGTGGATGCAGTATCTCTGACTAAATGCCAGAGGGCAGTCTGTTCAGGTGTGTGGCACACCTCCCTACGTCATTATTGTGTGGACTCATTAACGCCATTGTGTGGGTGTTCTGGGTTAGCTGCTCTCCATACCTTGATCTGAATCGTTTCCAACTTCCCCTTGGCTACTTTAATTTTGCTGGCTGTTATAATTGTTACAGATCCCTTGTTCCCCTGGACTCCATTTCCCATCATCCTCCTGTTCTCCACACCTGCACTCACTTCCCTCGTCATCTCCCTATCATCACGGATCACCTGCACCTGGACTCTCTCATTAACACACCCTTTATATTGCACTCACTCCATTCACTCCTTGTCGGTTCTCTGTTTATGTTAAATGTATGTTTGGTGCCTCCTGCCTTGTTTAAGTAAAGAAGTATATGTATTGTGGAAATCCGTATCTGCCTCGTCTCTCTACACCAGTACACGTAACAATAATGTTGTTGTTTTTTTTTTTGTTTTTTTTTTTTATGGTTATCCTTCTCGGTTGTATTTGGAATGTGATTTACTGATTTAAATTTAGTTTAAACACTTTTAAATTTTTAATTTAAATTAAGTTTCCCTTATAACAGAGTAAAAACAAAATGTTGTGTTTTTTTGCAAAATAAAGAGAACTAAAATGATGCATGATCTGTCCTCTCCCTCTGAACAAAGTTTAATCTGATAGTTCTCAGAAAATGAACTATAACTTAGTGAATACTAATCACAAAAAAATTAGACTTATGTCTAAAGACACATTGAAATGTCAGGTTTTAAATCATGTAAGTCATATCAAAAACAAAAATTATTTTTGTTTATGTAATCTGTATGAAAACAGACACATGTCAGAAGTTCATGATTCAGCTCATTATCCGCTAATGCAGCCACGCCCACGGAGGGAGCGCTATTAGGAGGCAAATTATGAGTCAATACAGGCATACATCATCTCAATCATGTATTTATTGTCTTGAAAAGTGTTTATCTGGCTTTTATGGTCGCTAACCATAAAAGCCATGGTTGGCGACCTCTGGAAGACATGCCGTTAGTTCCTGATATGTCCTCTTCTTCTTTAGAATAATTTGTGGACTAAATGTGTACACAGAGCGCCCTCCGGCTGCAAGTATGAATTGAAAACACCATTCCTGAAATGTCCTCTTCTTCTTTAGAATAATTTGTGGACTAAAGGTGTACAGAGCGCCCTCCAACTGCAAGTATGAATTGAAAACACCAGTGCTCATAGTGATGTCAATGAATATAGAATAAATATAACTCCTCTGTATAGAAAATTGACATAAACATTTGAGAATCCATCAATATTTCTCCAAACGTGCATGCTTTTAAACTAAAAGCCTATATGAAATGCCATAGAGGTAACATAATTGTTCTGACACTTTTCATCACAGAAATACATTATATTTTAAAGAATATAATAGAATACCATTATTTTAAATTGAGCTGAGACATGATTACAGAGGGTTTTTTCACACCTGACTGAAAGTCCTCATTATTATGCAGCACCATTAGAGGTCTTTATGCAATTCTTTTGTCTTCTCAGGTGTAAATGACCCATTATTCATGATGATTCACGCCTCCACGCATACTGTGTTTCTTGACAAAAAGTGTCTTACAAAAACTAAATCAATATATTGTTTTATATGAACAAGTAGGCATTATAATTTTTACATAATTTTGAAGCAAAAACTCTAGCCTACAACCTCCAATACCCAGAAGTCTTGTAAACACAGATTTAATATATATTTTTGGCCTTATTTCAGTGACTTAATTTTTTTTTTATTTTCAATAGCCACGCATAAACGTTATTCCTTCAAAAACACAAACATGTGCATACATGTTCCTCACATATTATGGTAGCCTAGTTTGTGCTGAATACAGTGTAATGACACTTGTGTCATTAATATGTTTATGAACAACTGAAAAAAGCACAAATGTCAGGGCATGTCAAAACTCCAGGCCCCAAATCAGCCTCAGACTCCAGAGGGTTAAAAGTCCACTGCCCAAGACGTCCAGTGTCCAAGAACCTTCGCCAGCAGCTGTCAAATCCAACTGCCAGCAACTGCGACAGGCTTTGATCCAAGAGTTTTCTGACCCTGAATCAGACCAAGGGCTCCCTGCTGCCATGGACCTTAAACAGGGCCAACTGGAAAACCCACAAGCTTACTACAACCGACTGCCAAGGGCCTACTTCGGAGCATGTAACCAGCCAGGAATGGAGGAAGATTTCATCTTCAAAACTCTGTTTCTCCGAAATCTGCACCCTGCGGTGAGTCATCATCTGGGAGCCTTGGCCTGCACACACAGTATGTCTACTCAGCAGCTGCGAGACTTGGTCCACAAAGCTTACGCCAAGCAAAGAACTGCTTCTGAAAAGACTGTAGAAAATCAAACCAGTTATTCAGTCTCTGATCACTGCCCAGAAACCTGCCCTAACCTTATTGAAAGACTGAGAGATGGAGCTAAGAGACAAAATCAGACTCTCAAATCACAAAGATGTGAGCAAAAGGTCCACCGAGAACAAATAGCTCCCATCCACCACGCAATTGGCCAGTGAGCTTGGTACTTCCTGTGTACAGATCACAAGTGGACATGTTTCCCTTTTTCATCTGCAAAGACCTGCTAGACCGCTTTGAGCCCTTATTGGACTCCAGACAGCTGAAAATCTTGGCACAAGTGCGAGAACCTCTGACGGTCGGTCACAGAGGTCACGGGAGATCTCACAGCTAGCCGCGGGAACCCCGTCTCTGCCCCAGAGCAAAGTTCAAGTTCGCTACCCTGCACACTTCAACGCACCATAGACTCTGACTCCTTCTGCCCCAAGGTCATGACAGACTCACAGCTGTATGATGTAACTACAACAGACATTATTCTCACACTGTGGGCAGACAACTCAGCCTTCAGCCGCACGCTGTTCAGTGCTCTCATTGAAGGAACACCGGACCTCCCTTTTGCCAACAAGCACACACGCTTCCATTGGACTCTCGTCTGTCAACCAGATGACTGCCAAGGACACCTGCTTTTTGAACTTGAAATGGAATGACTGGCATCTCACCCATCACTTCCTGGTCCTTCCAGACCTCCTGATGCACCCTAAAGCTCATGTGGACATTATTAATGAGGTGGTGTGGGCCCCACTGACTTTACAGCCCCCTGTTGTTCCTGTCAACACTGAAAACTCCAGACCAGAGCATTCCAGAGGTCTGCATCCTGGTCAACAAACAGGAAGCTGTAGTACCAGCTTACACCAAAGGGGTTGCTGTTTGGCTCAACATGCAATGTGGTCAAACCCTAAACTACATGCTGGGCTCCTTCCAACTTTCACCCGAAGGCATGGAACTTGGACTCACTCTGGAAGCCACACCCGTCACTGAAGTTTCATCCTGTGTAGTCCGCAATTTGCTCAACGACTGCATGGCCACAGACATCAGGTTTCCCAAGGCCCACCGTCTAGGATGGCTAGTGAATCACAAATTCCATGACTTTGAACTCAGGTTTCCAGTCATTGGCTCAATACCAGCTGCAATGATCCCAGAAGGGAGCTCAGACAAAACAGTGTGCACAGCACCCTTTCAAGATCATCTCCATCACTTCCATCATGCCGGTGTACCAATCAGTCTGGACCAATCAGGCACACAATTATTCATTATATTTAATGAATTACCCATAACTCACTCTATCAAAGTTCTGTGAACCCATTCCCCTAAAACTGCAACTAGCATCCCAAACATAGCTAATACACAAGCAGAACTAGGTGTCCTGTTACAGATACTTGGTACTTTTATGATCAGAAAGAATTTTGCAGAGACTAGTGACTCTGAACTCATTCTTTCTGAGATCTGTTGTATAGGACTTGAATGTTGATATCCCTTAATGCATACTTGAGGCACCGATGAGACTCCATGGGATGGTCCATTGAGTGATGGCACTGTCGTCAGGTATGCATCCCTTAGTGCATACTTGAGGCTCCGATGAGACTCCGTGGGATGGTCAGTTGAGTGATGGCACCCTTTGGGTTGTCAAGTGGGCGCCCTCCTTCCTTGGTGTTTCGCTGATAGGCCCACGACACCTCCAGAGGGTTCAGCAGTGGCCAAGATGGGTATAGCTTGTGCTACAAATGGATCGCTCGAATCCAGTAGCATCATCTCCATTCTGACTTTGGCACACTTGTACTCCTCTACCAGACTGGAAATGGGCAGATGTAGCATCCCTTTGCCGTAAAGTCCAATACTGCTTAGGCACCTGGGAAGGTCGAGCCACTTCCTTACATATGAGCTGACCAGTCTCTCCAGCTTTTCCACCTTCGAGAGCGGGACTTCATAGAGGGTTAGTGGCCACAGGAGACGTGGAAGTAGTCCATACTGCATGCACCAGAGCTTCAGCTTGCCAGGGAGCAGGGTTCTTTCGATCTTTTCCAAGCCACTGGCTACCTCCTTCCTAAGCTGTTCTACTTGCTCTTTGTCTTTAAGGGAGTCATCATACCACCGACCTAAGCTCTTCACTGGCTTCTCTGAGACAGTTGGGATGGGTTCCTCACCAATGTGGAAGCGGTGGTCTCACAACTTCCCCTTGATAATAGAGATGCTTCTGGACTTGCTCGGCTTGATCTTCATGCCAGCCCGTTCAATGTTTTCCTAAAGCTTTCTTAATAATCGTGCAGTGCAAACCTTGGTCGTGGTGAGAGTTGTGAGGTCATCCATGTATGCTCTGACCAGTGGCAGCCTCAGCCCAGATCTTATTCGCTGTCCGCCAACTGTCCATCTTGAGGCCCAAATGATAACCTCCATGGCCAGGGTGAAGGCCAGTGGGGAGATGGTGCAGCCTGCCATGATTCCCACTTCCAAGTGTTGCCAAGCTGTTGTGTACTCTGCTGTTGTCACACAGAGTTGGACGTCCTGAAAGTAGGCCTTGACAAGGGTTGTGAGAGCTGCTGGGACTCTAAAGTAGTCAAAGGCTGTCCACAGGAGGTTGTGAGGGACTGAGCCAAAGGCATTCGCGAGATCCAGGAACACCACGTGAAGATCTGTTCCCTCCTTTTTGGCGACTTGGATCTTATGCCATATGACACTAGCGTGTTCTACACAACCAGAAAAGCCTGAGATGCCTGCTTTCTGGATTGACGTGTCAATTAAGTTATTTCTTTGCAGGTATCCTGCCAGCCTGTGAGCGACCACGCTGAAGAAGCTTTTTCCCTCTACGTTTTTTTCCCTCCTGGCTGATCTGTCGGAACTGCCCAATCTCTGATGAGTCCTTTTCCTTGGGGATAAGGATCCCTCCGGCTCTCTGCCAGGATGTTGGTATCTCCTTCTTTTGCCACACAACTCTCATCAGTTTCCAGGGGAATCGCAGGACATCTGGAGCGTTTTTGTAGAGCCTGTATGGAACTCCATTGGGACCTGGAGATGATGCGGCCCTTGCTCTATGCACGGTTTGTTCTACCTCACTCCACCTGAGTGGATTGATATCCAGCTCATGCTCTGGTGGGTTTACTGGTGGCATGTCAGGTGGGAGTGTAACTTTTTCCTGGTGTCTGTCATCTGTGCAGGAGTTTTTCAGATGTTCTTCCAGGTCAGCCTTTGACACTGAGAGACTTCCGCTCTTCTCCTTTGTGAAGAAATTCTTCGCAAATTTAAAGGGATCATTATAGAAGCGTGATCTTGTTTGCTCCTTCCTTCTGCGCTTCCTCAGAAGGTTTTAAGCTCTCCTCAGTGTAGCAAGCCTGCCCTGGATCTCTTTCTGCAACAGGTTTATACCCTCCTTCTCCTCCTCTGTGGCCTTTCTCCATTGCTTCTTCAGCTGTCTCCTCTCCTTGACTAGGCGATCTATCTCTGTCTGCCTTCTGGACTTGGTGGGGATTGAAGGAGTAGCTTGTTTGCTTTCGACCACTCCAAATCGTTCCACTCCGTAGGCATAGATAAGATCGCCCATCCTATCCAAATTTTGTATGGCTGTGCCTCTGATCCCTTCCAGCATGTTGCAGAGATCGGTGTTGGTCTCCTTCCACATCGTCTTGTTGCAGGCCTTTGGCCACTTGACTAATGGCCTTCGCCCCTGGATCTTCTTCTCTGCTGTTGGTCGTAATGGGTTGGGTTCAGGTTGCCCTCTTGTGCCATGTTGTTCCTCGTCTAGGGAAGGGGTGTTGATGTCCTGCAGACTGTGCTGTGTGTCCTGCTGCTGAACTTCTGTCGACTGACTCTGCCTGCTTCTCAAAAAGTAGCTGTCGATGCGACTTCCCTGTTGACCTTTCTTCAGGCACCCTTTTTTTTCCCTGGTGTATTTTCAGGCCTTGGATAGAAGTAACCTTTGTCCAACCACAAATGCAGTTCTGGAGCTTATTTCCTGCTGTAACTGTCGGAGCCTCAGGTATGCTGATCATCAATCTCGTAATCTGTTCCATTCCTGTGTTCATTTCCGGGTTATCTGCCAATGAGCCATCTTCCGCCCCTGCTCTCACTGGCTCAGGGGGTGTTTTCTTCATAGGACTTTTCGTAGCTATGTGTTGGTGGGACCCATGCACCTCTCGTGCTGGATCCCGCCGCCACGGGTAGCTAGCCCATGGTGGCCCCGTTGGGGTCTATTCCCTCCAGATGAAGGACAAATAAACCCTTTTAATCCTATGTATTTTCTATATAACCACTTGGGAAATGTATAAACATGTATCCAGTTTTCCCATCTCATGACTTTCCTTTTATAGGTTTTTATTCTATGTATTAATTCTCTCTTCTGAACTATTTTGGTATTAATGTTCTATAGTTGCAAATTTATAGTTAACTGAAATCACATTGGTAGCATGTCTGGTATCTACGGACTCCAACTTTCATTTCCTATTTGGCAATTTATGTTACATGTTACTAACTCTGTGACACATTAGTATTATAAGAATCTAGAAGATTCTTTTATCATTCATCCACTCCAGTGTCTTATTATCTTGCTACAGAACAAAGACTCATAAAATTTCCCTCTGAAAGGGAAACTCCTTATTGGCTCAGACACCTCAATAGGGTGTGTATATAAGAGGTCTTCACCCCTTATATTCTCTGATCACAAGATCAAACTCTCTTCTATTTTACTGACAAATGCTGATGTTAAGATGATGCTGTAAGAAGCTAGAAGCTTCTTTGGAATCCCCAAGCTTGTGCCAGGCTTCGGCCTAGACCTTCCATTCACCAAAGATCCTCTGAATCCAACTGGTTCTCTTTCATCAAGACAATATCAGCAAAGATTCAACAGGAGCCTCCACGAATTGCATCAGGATGGTTTTAATTCAACTTGGAGAGACAAGCAAGTATCAAACTCAGTCTCATTATCTGATACATTGAGTATCATTACCCCTTTTAAAGAAGGGCTTGTTAAAACTAAACTGATGGTTTGCTCAAAGCTGTTGATCTGCTGAATGTCAAATAATGCTGTAACTTCTTGCTTTCATGTACTCTGCTTTAGCTCTCTCTTTCCCTTGGTAAACTGTATGCATGTATGTGTGTGAATCTTAGAGTAGTTAAGTGTTTAGTCTAGTTGATAAAGTCTTGTTCATGTCACACGTAAGGTTGTCTGTGTTTTGCGCTCATATACTGGAGTCCTTTTTGACAATCCGCTCAAAACACTTCATGATGGTAGGGTCAGAGTTACTGGTCGGTAGTCATTCAGGCACCTGACAACATGCTTTTTTAGGAACAGGGATAATAATGGTCTTCTTAAAGTCAACAGGGATCACAGACATCCTAAGGGATAGATTAAAAAATATCTGTAAAGACCTCCGCTAGCTGGCTGGCACAGGCTTTAGGATACAGGCCTGAACACCATCAGGACCTGGTGCTTTTTGTGGATTGACCACCCTGAACAATCTGAACACTTCAGATAGAGAGATATTTAAAACATTCTCATCTGCTGGAAATTTCACTGCAGGAAAAGCATTGCTATTCTCAAACCTAGCATAGTAGAAAACAAAGTTGTACTTCTGATGAAATGAGAGACTGTCACTGTTTTTCGTGTTTAATACGGTAAAGCTGCTTGATTTTAAGCAATCTATTTTACTGTGTTATAATAGTGTAGTATAATAGTGTTATAAAAGTGTTATAATATAAACGCAACGTGACTTTACTGGAGTGCCGAATTACAGAGCTCGTGCAAACATATCCACATTGTCATGATCAGATGCTTTTCTTATGCTTTATTAAAAAAAAAAAAAAAAAAAAAAAATCCTTTCTAGTTTCTAAAAATTGTTTTGTTTATTGTTTTGTTTATTTTCTGTTAAGTTTTCGTCGTTAGTTAGTAACCTGGGTGTGCTCTTTGATACCAATCTTTCATTTGAAAGCCATGTTTCTAGCATCTGTAAAACCGCATTCTTCCATCTTAAAAAATAAAGATCGTATAGATTTTAAAATCTTGCTACTTACTTACAAAGCACTAAATGGTTTAGCTCCCCAGTACCTGAGCGAGTTTTTAATGCATTATAGTCCTTCACATCTATTGCGATCTCAGAATTCAGGCCAGTTGATATAGAGGGTATGCATAGACGTCACTTTCCCGCCAGAACGTGCTCCCTCAGCTGGACTGAGTGGCAAAAGAACCTGCTGCATGACTGGATTTAACAGGGGGAACTGCGAAACCACGAGTAAAACAGATGATTACACTAAAGATTGGCCTCGAAAGTTTTTCTTACAACTTGTCAAATAAACCTAATCGATGGATATTGACGTGCAGCCAAGAATCGTGTTTCCTGACATTTATATGTGCCTGATTTTGACGTGGGGGAAACACATAAATGAAATCTTCCTGTGAATATTTTTTTATAACTACACTATAGGTATGTTTAAATCCAAGTAATCACTTATATCAATGTTATATATATATATCATCATATCATCCAGCCCTTGTATAGTTTTTGTCAGTGTTTATTTAAAAACACACAATTATGCAGAATATAAGATGGTAAATATTTAATTGATGAGTTATCAACACAATACAATATATAGGGTATGATTTTACCTCAAAATCCAACAATTTGACAAAATGATAACTGCAAATCCATGTTTCTCTGCCTGGAGTCCAGCCGTTTCTGTGAATTGCAGTAATCTATTTGCTTCTTTTTTCTGTAGCTTTTGGCAGTCTTTAAATATACCTCAGGTTTTGTGTCAAAGCTATTTGTACAGTCAATCGTAAAGCTCTTTCCCCTTTTGGATGTGTTTTGTGTGTTTTTTGCGACATTCATGCTGAAAACCAATGCTGCCTGACTGTCTTTGTGCCACTCAGTGGGCGTGACTGCAGTCGTAACGGTCGACATTGACGCCACGTGCATACCCTCTATAGAATATCAAAATCAACTGCAGGTGGCAGATCCTTCTCTACGGTGGCCGAGAGAGCTCAACGCGCTGCAGATGAAGAAAACATGTAAATAGAAAAAACACCAGCAAATAATAAAAAAAAACATCTTCATCAGTTTGACAACACATGCACTGCAAAACTCCACAACACTTACAAATAGACGAACGCGCTGCAAAACTCCACAACACTTAAAAACAGACGAACGCGCTGCAAAACTTCACAACACTTACAAATAGATGAACGCGCTGCAAAATTCCACAACAATTACAAATAAACGAACACGCTGCATATGCAGAATGATTTGGGGGGGATAATATTTTGCGTTAAAAATATTAATAAATGATTAATAATAAATTATATATATGTTTAATAATTTACTTGATTTTATGTCTCTCATCCCAGTCAATTATTCACTGCAGAAAGTGAAAGTAAAATTCAGCTATGAGAGCTCTACCTCAACATGTTCTGATAACACTTTTTAACCTTAATTTATTTCTTAATATTTCTCTTGTGGCCCATGTATTTTAAAAAAAAAAATGAGAAAAGATATAGGTGTTACTTTTTTTTATTTATTTTTTTTAAATGAGGAGTTAATCTCATCACGTCGGTTATGCCTGATGCGCTATAAATTATTGCGGGGCAAATTAAATTATTAATTTAATTCTAAAAGTAGCATAATCATTCAGATCATCGCAGAAGGGATCGCTGGGCCTGGTATGTGCTATATGCAGCGTGTTCGTTTATTTGTAAGTGTTGTGGAGTTTTGCAGCGCATTCGTCTATTTGTAAGTGTTGTGGAGTTTTGCAGCGCGTTTCACTATTTGTAAGTGTTGTGGAGTTTTTCAGCGCATGTGTTGTCAAACTGATGAAGATGTTTTCTTTATTTGCTGGTGTTTTTTCTATTTGCATGTGATTTCTTCATTTGCAGCGCGTTGAGCTCTCTCGGCCACCGTGCTTTTCCTATTTAGCACCTAAACTTTGGAACAGTCTTCCTATCGCTGTTTGGGAAGCAGACATACTCTGTCAGTTTAAATCTAGACTAAAAACACATCTGTTTAAACTTGCATACACACAACACATTATCTACTTCTATAATTCAATTAATGTAAATTGTTAGGCTGCCTAGATTAGGTCATCCGGAACCGGGAACACTTCCCATAACACCTGATGTACTCGCAACATCATAAGAAGAATGGCGTCTACGCTAATATTAGTCTTTTTCTGTTTCTGTCTTTTTCTGTCAAGGTTTGCCGCAGCCTGCCAGATCCAGGCTGTATCCAAATGAGATGAAGGACATGATGACAACGCAGCCCAGCAAAGGCCTCCTTCCTTTCCTTTACCTATGTACAGTATAGATAAAATGTTATCAGATAATTCCAGTTAGCTTAGATCAAACACGCAAACCTATAGACTAAACATGTAAATGAACGGCAAGAATGCATGAAAGGTATTCATTTTTTTTAGTAGGAAAGGTGTCATTTAAGCGGTCCCTTAAGCGTTTTTTTTTTTTTTAAAAAGTGATTTTTAAGTGATTCAATCAAAAAACAGCTTTAGCTCGATAATAATTTTCCTAGTGTAACTGTGAAGCTGCTTTGAGACAATGTGTATTGTGAAAAGCGCTATATAAATGAAGATGAATTGACTTGACTTTATTTTGTTAATGAGAGGAAATCATGCAACATTTTTACATATATTGATCTAACGTTTGCTCTCAGCAGAGTGGCCAGTGTCACATGTTCGATTACAGTATATCGCTGCTCATGTATTTCAAACTTTTTACCCCTAAATGAAGAACAAAACGAACTTTGCCTGAAGTATATTGGGGCCTTTACTGAGCTACTTTATCTGTATCTGATTTAGAACAAGCAGAAATCTGTGAGAAATATAATGACCCAAAGACAAAAGAACTGCCATAGCTGTGCACACCCACTTTTGAGTCTCAGCTTGAGGTTCAGACTTATTTGCTCATTAATGTCATCATCAACAACTAGTTGATGTCAACTCAGTATTATTCACATAAATGTCAACTGTTCAATCCCTTGTGAATGCATGTCTCAATCTTGTAAAAGTAGGTTACTTTCAATAAAAGTTCCAACATATACTTTTAACTGTGTTGCTATGTGTCATGAGTAAGCAATTTAATAAGCAAATACTGTCTAGAGTGGACATCCAACGTATCTGCACCTAGCACATTTTTTGACATGACATGCCACAACTGTTAGAGGCTGTCTACACTGGACACATCAAAGTAAATATTATAATCTTGAAGGTCTTGAAAGTTTATATGCAGCACATTTTGGCTTGCACTTCTGTAACTGTAACTGAACCTGAATTTCTTTTCCCATGTAATGCATCAGCCATGGTTCCACAACAGTTAAACACCCTCTGGCTCAGCCTGCTATAGTAGGCACGCTCCATGCGCTATGGGTTGAGCTAGAATAAGAGTGATGGATCGGTATCACTTTACATTGAGGTCTCATGTCTTAATGTATAACTAACATGAACTAACAATGAGCAATACATTTGTTACAGTATTTATTAATCTTTGGTCATGTTAGTTAACAAAAATACAGTTGTTCATTGTTCATGTTAGTCCACAGTGCATTAACAAATGTTAACAAATACAACATTTGATTTTAATAATGTATTAGTAAAAGTTGAAATTAACATTATCTCAGATTAATAAATGATGTAGAAGTATTGTTAATTCTTTGTTCATGTTAACTAATGCCCATTTTTATTTTATAAAAATATTAACATATTAAACATTATTGTATAGTGGTACCGACAGATCTAAGAGGACCTCTCTCAGTGTTTTGATGGTGCCTAGGAGGCTCAGTGTTAACACTTTTGGAGGAGATAAACTGTAGCATACTGATAGTAGTCAATGGACAATAACTGAGTTAAGACAATGTAACAAAAAAACAAAAAAAACAAAAAAACAAGAAAAACCTTGCATACTTATCCTATAAGAGTGGTGAAGTTATTTATTATAAATAGTGAAATTAAATCATAAAAATCATTATTTCTACAATTTTCATGACAGACTTCTATTACCTTTCTATAACTCTCCGACTGTTACAACAATCATTGTACAGCAATGTGTTAAAATTATAACCCTGTCTATCATGTGTATCACTGTTTGTGCCCGTTTAAGGACTCATCTAATCATATACCAGGCTTATAGGATTCCAGGTGGGACAATGTTCAGTGGTGCTCTACAGGAGTCCTGAAGACTAGATTAATAGATTAAAGAAGACCATTCACATTTTTAAGAAATATTAACATGCAGCAACAATGATATTTAATGTATAGAGAGAGATTATTTATATATAAACAAAATACATTTTTGATTCAATTTTAGGGCTTCAAGTCTTAAGTTTCCCTATTGAACTGTCGGTGTAGATGTGATTGACACAATGGCATCCACACATCCCATGTACTTCTATGTGCTTGTGCTGCATCAAAGTATCCCTGTGTGCAAGGGATCCATGACATGATCTTTCATTAATAAAATTATTTCTCTTTTTACAAAATCACACTGAACATTCTAAGAAAAAGCATTTTAAGGAAAACATTTAAAATTTAAGCACGTTTCACACATTGACAGTTAAAACCACAATATGAGATAAAACCGGCCCTGATAACGACAAAGAGGAACAATATTTTTGGAATCACTTTCGGAGGAGAATCCTTCATATTTTAAAATGCACAGTTCAGTCATTTTCACAGAATGTAATTGAAACACTTGCTTAGAATAAACAATGTTTATCTTCCAAAGTTTATAGTTATCACTATGGTTATAGTTATTGGTGTGTGTAAACAGGCCTTAACTCATGTCTGAGTGTGAGGTCTTCCATGTGGAAGATGCCAAAGGTAAAGCGTATTCTCCAGTGAATGCAGTGAATATGTCAAACTAACCTCTGCCCTGCTCAGCTCTGCTGGGACCATTGCTGAAGGCAGGCTGGCCACCAATTACAATGTCTGTGTGGTGGCTGGAAGCAACAGAGGAACATCCCACTGCCCCGAGGGTCACAGTTTTCATCCTCTCTCAGCCCACCTCTGACGCTCTGCTCTACTTACAGTCCGACAGGAGCGTCTCTGAGGTATATGGCCATCACTCGGCTGTTGCCCCTCAGTCCCCACAGACGGGTGGAAACGTCAGCAGAATCGCAGGAGAGTTTGGTTATGACTGTCTGTCCACATCGATCTGGGCAGGACGAAACCCCAGGGCTCATCTCCTCCTGTATGTTTATGAGAGAAGCAGTCCACTAGAGAACTGTCTAAACATATGAAAAATACATATCTGTCACCAATCTGAAACACGTCAAAATCTCGCTCAATGTTTTTTATTTTATTATAAAATTTTACTAACATATTTTCTCCAGAGGATGTGTGATTCATGAACAACAGCTGTCTTTGTGCATTAAATCTGTTGATGGATGGACTCTCACGTCAGGGCCTCAGTGCATCTCTCAGCTCAAGCAATGTCCTGCTTTAACCTCCACATGAAAAACTTTGCATAATGTCACTGATTTTTGACGTTGCTAGGTGGCAGAAAAGTTGTGAAAATTTTAACCCCTGTTTTCTAAGTTCATCTACTTAAGAAGGCCAAACAAAGGAGTATTGGAAGCAGGATGAAAAAAAAAACAGTGTCTCTTTTACATGACAACAACACGCTGGTCATCTTTTTCATCTTCTCTAGTACAGCTCAACCAGATTTTTTTTTTTTTCATATTTTGTGGTCAGGGATTATTTAAATGAGTGACATTGTGACTTCACAGTTCTGGAAGAAGACACTGTAGTCCCAACAAGCTGTTTGTTCTTGTTCTTGAAAAGTTTTTTTTTTCTTTTTTTTTTTCTGTTTAAGAGAATTTTTCCCCTTTGGAGTGGACTTTGTAAGCCTAGAGGTTTGTAAGCTTGCAGATTTTTTTTTTTTTATGCTCAAAAAAATTAAAAAAGAATAGTAGAATCCATTCAATATTTTGAATATTTGCACTAATTTATATTGTAATGTAATTAAACCATTTTTCTGCAGGCAAAGCTCACTATCCGTATTAGTTAAGCTTACAGCTTATACCAAAGCAATTGGCACCATTTTGGAAAATATTAATAAATCATGACTTCAAACCTGAATAAGTAAACCTGAATAAGTTGGCAAAACACAAAAAAATTGAGGCAATCAGTTACATCAAAATTTTTAAGTTAAGAAATTCAAAGTTTAAGAAAACAGAACTGGCAGATTTTTATTTTGTACTCATACCTTTTAATTGTTTAGGGTCTGAATACTTAGCACCATGTGATATTTCAGTTTTTCTTTTTTAATAAATCTGCAAAAATGTCAACAATTCTGTGTTTTTCTGTCAATATGGGGTGCTGTGTGTACATTAATGAGGGAAAAAATGAACTTAAATGATTTTAGCAAATGGCTGCAATATAACAAAGAGTGAAAAATTTAAGGGGGTCTGAATACTTTCCGTACCCATGGAAAGTACACGTACTTCCACACACGCTAGCATGAAGAAACTTAGCGTATGTACTAGTTGCCATATGGAGAATATATAGAGAAAAAATTGTGGCAAAATTCAGAAATCTTTGGAAGATATCACTGAACATTTATTTAAGAATAGCAAAAGTAAATTTAAGCTAATTTTTCATCTATATTTTTTTGTGTTTATTTAAAATTAGACAAATCTGATATTATTTTAATCTCCAATCTCTTGTTTAGCAGTTTGGGTAGTTCTTTAATGCTTCACTAACTATCAGAAGACACTAGCCAGATTTAAAGTCCTGTTGCGCAGATAGGGTTCGTTGTAACACTGCGTTACAATGTGCCCCGCTATTGGAACTATGATATTCTATACAGCATAATCAACTTGAATTTCTGTTGATAAACTATGGAGAAAAATGTGAATAAAGGCTGAGAGGAAGAACCTGAACATCCAGAATATATTATTTCAAGAAATGTTCAGCATTTGTACTGTCCCATCTATTTATCTCCTGTTCTGTGAGAGCTGTGAATGGAGGGAGAGGAGTGTTTTTGTTCACCTCTATGTTTTTCTGTATGTCTGGATATGTTTCTTCATCTGTTTGCCTGTATTGTTTTGACCAGTGCTGTATACCTGTATTTTACAGAGTGTTCATTGTCAAACTACAAAATTATTAAAATTAGAATTTCTAAAAAAAAAAAAAAAAAGCTATTATTTTATAAGAAAAAAATAACTGTTGTCTTTTATTGGCTGTCAAATGGTCATGTTACAACGTGCCCCATCACATGTTTCAATGTGCCCCACCTATATGGGGCATGTTGTCACATTTCTCTTCCCTTCTTTCGGGGTAAATAAAGAAAAAAGTATACACTGTATTAATGAAACAAAGACACATATTTGTACCAGACATGTGTGAAATTAATGTGGAACAAGAGAAATTCTTTGAACCCTAAGTAGATTTACACAAACTGAGAAAGTCAAAAAGCGTTATTTTGTGCCCCGTGCTCCCCATAGACTCGTCTATAGACATCAATTTAACCACCACTCAAGGTCCAGACATCGTTAAAACAGTCGACATGACTGCTGTGGTTCAGCCTTAATATTATGAAGCGACAAGAATACTTTTGCACACAAAAACAAAACAAAAATAACAAATTTATTCAACAATATCCTATCTTCTGTGTCATTCTTATACACTGTTTACATTCAGCGCTTTCAGGTTCTACGTTAGAACATTGGCTCAGTATTGAGTACCTGGAAGCACTGAACATAAACAGCGTTTGAGACAGAAGAGATAATGACACAGAAGAGAAGAAATTGTTGAATAAAGTCGTTATTTTTGTTTTGTTTTTGTGCATGTCAATAACATGTCAATTACAGGTTTATATTGACCAGCATGTATGATACATATCTTTAGATCTAGGTAAAAAGTCTCCATTTGTGGACTTATGCACTACCATTTTTCAGTATAAATAATGCGAGTAAGCAATCATTTCGGTCACTGCATTTATCGCATCGGAGAACATTGAAACAACCCACGTGAAAGGGCCTTGTTGTAACTTTAAGTTTCTGTGTCACTGGACCCAGAAACTGCATTGTGGCTCAGGTGGGCAATTCTCAAAGTGCCAACCTTCAAGATACTTAAAGTGGGAGACACAGAGATGATCCCAGAACTGAATACATCTCACTCCATCCTTTGCCATCTTTCTTCAATCCTTTCTTTCTTATTTCCTTTTTGTCGTCGGTCTACTTTTTAGTCCCTTAAGCCTCAAGGAGATCAAATCCAGTCCAGCAGTGTGTGACTAACGTTGCAGCAGACAATACGTTGGTACGACGCTTTGATCATAAATCCATTTAACAGCAAGAAATTTAAAAGAAGAGAAAGTGGGGGAGAGAAAAGAGCGTGTCAGGCTCGTTACGGATCCTTCACGGCCCATCAGGCTGCCGTCGCTGATGTAACGGCATGAGTATGCCAAGCACGTAGACAATTAAGGATTAGATTCTTTGACTGAGCCTGAAGCTAGAATATAAGAATCACCTTATTTCAGGAGTTGCATGCGTATGCTAATCACGTGTGATAATGGCAATTTTTAACAATGTAACCTATATCAAATGCAAATGTGAAATTTTTATTGAAGGTTTCTTGCTTAAAGCTTTTACTTTATTTTAGGCATATTGTGGATCTTTGCACAGTTAAAAATATTTTAGGACTGGTTTTCTCTGAGGAGGTTTCACAGACGTACTTTGTGATTTTAACCACGTCCCAAGCGAACACATGTATGGTTTTTCTCTGGGTAGAATTTACAGAGCAAATTACCTACTGTTTTTTGTCAGTATTCAGGTGTCCTCTGAGAAATCAAATCCTGTCTGGATGAGAATGTCTGTGATTATGGAAATTGTAATTCTTACCCACAATGCTTTTTCTCATTTATGGTGACCTTTGTTAAATACCTTATCTAAGCCATATTTCTCATTGCGTTGTCTGGAACAGCTTCCTTATGGATTTACATCTTATAACCAGCCACTGTAGTATGAGCGTCAGGTATGATTCACAACAAGGTACACATTCCTAGTAATTGTGCAGTTAATTCTCATAATGTATTTTCAAAAAGTTTTGAAAAATTTTTCCTCTCCCAAAATTTGTCACTAACGAAACACAGTAAATAATTTAATAAGAAGGGTTACATTGACCTATTAAGATTTTGTTTACATCTACCTTGCTATTTAAAAAAAAAAAAATGTTTTCACAGATAAATCAATAACAATTACAATTTTAATAATATTTCAAGTGTAATTTGAGATTTGTTGTATTTTGAATCCATTCTTTCTTTGTAAAAGGCATAATCATACTGATTTCAAAGTTAAGGATTCATTATTTTAATATACATTGAACCAAACACTATATTAACACCTTAGTTGGTAATTCAATACTTTATTTTTGACAAAACATCCCATGTTTTGGTCATGATTGCACCTTTTTGGTAGTGACAGTAATTTGTTGGTAGCCACCACATCACATTACAGAATTTTAACTCACAAACTAAAACACTACTAAAACATTAAAATACTAATGATTTGCATAACTGCAATAAAATTGTGTTTATTTCCCCCAAATAAATGATTAGGTGTTCCCTTTTGTCAATACCAAAAACAATGATGACCTTTTTCGGTAATAACTGTTTCGGTAGTGACAATTTTAGATACTTTTGAGCTCAAAGATGCTAATCAGCACATGGTTAGTTAACTGCATGCAGAAAAAAAAAAAAAAGAATGGCCCTCACATCATCATCATGCCAAACCGCTTATACATATTCATTAGTTATATTTTGATGTTAGTTGAATGTACTTTTCAAGTAGTCAAGCAAATCTCAAATTTCCTTTTCATCATTAGAGCAGTTGACAGAGAGGTTTTAGCACTTCTCTGAGCTGTCAGACTAGGAGCGTCTCTCACCACAGGTGGTCTGCCACACATCTGACGTGCCGATTTTGTCACTACAAAACTGGCAAGGTGAAATTCTCTGGTGAACGTATGATAGTTTACACATGTTGAAGAGAGAGAGTGTTAGACGGAGGTCCAGATGTCTGGAAGAGAGATGAAGAAACAACAAATCAAACAAATAAGAAAACCCTCTCTACATCTCCTCTGTTTCATCAGCTGTCAGGTACCTTCGGTCCAGCCTCTGTCTGAATCCTCTGTCTGTCTAAAATGTACAAAACAAAGCAATCACACTGAGATGATTGAAAATGCTTTAAAGTGCTCTGAGCTCAAGCAGTTATCTGGCTTTGTTTGCTGGTCACTCTCCCGGCCTGTGCAATGCCAATCAAATAAGAGCATATCAGATGAAGGGGAACTTCACAGGATAATGAACCATTTGACAATCAACTCTAATGTATTATGTAAAAGAGTAAAATAGTGTGCAGCTTTTCAAATGCAAATGCAAAAGCTCCCAAAGTCTAAAATCAACACAACAGAGATCACACACTTTATGACAATATTTTAGGCTTAACACAATTTTACTGTTGTGACTGCATATCATATTGTGGTTAGTAAACACATACATACTGCTCTCTGTGATATTAGAAAACATTAAACCTAAAGCATCTGCCTCTTGCATATTGCTTCTTAAATACCTTACCTAATCACGAGTGATGTGGTTTTGTTGCAAAAAGTACTTGTCCACAAGGAAAACTGAAAATATCCCATGATGCAAACCAACCACAGCCAATCAGAACAAATTCTGATTTGAATTTTGGACCAATGAGATTTCATTGTGGCCTTTTCATTGTGAGCTACCCAACACACATTTTCATTCAAGTCAGTCCTATGTTCATAATAAAAAATCTGTTTAAATGTCTGATGTATTATCTTGACCTTTTAACAGTTAAGGGGTTTTCCCGTGACTGACAGCGCTAGTCAAAGCATTTGTCAGTTGCGTCTTGTTCCGTGTTCACTACAATTCAGTCTTTTCAATGTAAAAGTCTTCACTACTGACTGAATGACGGAATGATTGAAAGAGGGCTTTTATTGAAAGTTTACTTCATGAAAGTTGCATTGATACATATTTAACCGTTTTATAAAAGCAATAAGGTACTCGAGGCTAGTGCTGTATTGTGAATAAGTCACAGCTGAAGGGGTTGCAGGCACTCTGCTTCGCGTCGTGCCTAAGAATGCCCTTCAGCCGTGACTTATTCACAATACAGCACAGACATTTTGAACATTCATAGAACATTCAGAAATCATGTTTTCATCATTTAAAAGCAAAAAGTTCTTAGAACATATTTTTGTTAGCTGGGTTATCAGATTGAGCTCAGTCAGGACCTGGTGTAAATGTCCCTCCTATTTTAGTGAGTAGGACGGCGAGTCATACCATCATCTTAAACACAATTTAGCTAATATTTCTGACAAGGTAAGAGCCTTAATTACTGTAATTATCATTTCCGGCTCCATTATGATGATCATTATGTAGTTAATGATCTACACGCACTATCAGCTTGGCTGACAGGTGAGGATTAATTAGTGTTAGGGCCGGTCATTTCATGGGCCCCTGGACCACTGGACCAGATTTGCTCTGACAGCTCCTGGTAAAAACATGCGGTGACAGCAGATGCTCTACAGAGAGGAGGTACGATCACATTCAGCCATGCTAAATATGGCTGTGTGATGTTGTGGAACTTATACTTCAAGTCAATTGCACATAAAGTCTAAGTGTATCACAGGATGATTTTAACCACTGATAAATAAAAAGATCATCCTGATCTCTGACTTTGTGTCTGCTTTGTTTCTCTTCATATACAGAGATTGTCTGATAGTTACATTTCTTTATCCCCTATTACATCAGATGCAAGCACAAAGAGCCATCGATAATTTTAGCCTTGTTGCCATAGAGACTGAAGAATTAGACAAGTTTAGATCAAACTATTAGTATCTCAAAAAAAAAAAAAAAGAAAGAAAAAGACACCTATTTCTGTTACATTTTAGCATATCAGAAAAAGATAATTAAGCTGCATTTCAAAATATTATACATCAACTTTAATAGACTAAAGGACAAACAGCTAAATTCAATATGATAGTAATTCCATCCAGACAGCTTGTAAGTTTAACCTCTGCTGGAGATGAGCGTAAATGAGCAGCTCTGGGACGCTGGAGATGAAGAGCAAGTGAAGGGTGAACCGTTTCACAAGGGTTCTGCAAGCAGTGGCATTTGTCTTCATTGCACATTGACAGTTTAACTGGTCTCCACAGAGCCAGCAGCATTTGAATTCTTCGAATAGCAACAGAGATTTCTCTTTTTTGATTGATACATAAATTATTAAACTGCTAGAACTTGCTACTTAGTTTTGTTGAAGGCCCCCTCTGTCAAGTAATATTAAATAAATATAAAATACGAAATAAATAATATTAAATTAAAATTAAGTGAAGTTCCTAAACGTAATTTAGGGATGAGCGAGCCCATCTAATCTTCCAATCAACAGCCAGAGTATATAAGCAGCTGCTTACCTCTCTTCAGTCTCAGCTGTTTCAGCATCCGGTAGTGCCGTACTGAACAATGTCTGACACCATGGAAATTCCATCATCCCCCTTCCGACGACGATCTTTCCCGGAGACACCAACAGTCACATCTCGCGTAAGATCGGATCTCTCAGATCCAAATCACGGATGCTCTTTTTGAGCGCTCATACAGACCACGCTCCGGATAACCTCTCTCTCCTCCACGCTCAGGATCGCCCGTTTAACTGCGCCTCATCAGTCTTCTTCAAAGACTTCATCTCTTCATTCTACCGGCGCTAATATTACCCATTTCAAATGGTCCGCCAACAGCCTACGTCAAGTCCTCTCCAGCTCTGGAATTAATTTCTCCCGCAGATCATCAAAAGCTAAACTCTACGATCTTCTTTAGTTCTATCAACAGTTCCAGCATGCCAACAAACACTTCAACATCATAAAAGCAAGACTCAGAAGTTTCTCTTCCGACCTGATGTCCTGAACATAAACATTTACAGCACGCTAATACACAGTCCGTTGCCACCGCACGCACTTCCTCGTCCGCCGTTTTTCCGCCCGATCAACAACCGCGGCCGCAAAAACAGTCCCGCTTTTCCAGCTCTTCCCATATGCAGCTCCACTCCTCAGGCAAGAACTATCCAAACTTACTCCTGTCTCCCGCACTTTACTAGCAGCTGCTTACCTCTCTTCAGTCTCAGCTGTTTCAGCATCCGGTAGTGCCGTACTGAACAATGTCTGACACCATGGAAATTCCATCATCCCCCTTCCGACGACGATCTTTCCCGGAGACACCAACAGTCACATCTCGCGTAAGATCGGATCTCTCAGATCCAAATCACGGATGCTCTTTTTGAGCGCTCATACAGACCACGCTCCGGATAACCTCTCTCTCCTCCACGCTCAGGATCGCCCGTTTAACTGCGCCTCATCAGTCTTCTTCAAAGACTTCATCTCTTCATTCTACCGCCGCTAATATTACCCATTTCAAATGGTCCGCCAACAGCCTACGTCAAGTCCTCTCCAGCTCTGGAATTAATTTCTCCCGCAGATCATCAAAAGCTAAACTCTACGATCTTCTTTAGTTCTATCAACAGTTCCAGCATGCCAACAAACACTTCAACATCATAAAAGCAAGACTCAGAAGTTTCTCTTCCGACCTGATGTCCTGAACATAAACATTTACAGCACGCTAATACACAGTCCGTTGCCACCGCACGCACTTCCTCGTCCGCCGTTTTTCCGCCCGATCAACAACCGCGGCCGCAAAAACAGTCCCGCTTTTCCAGCTCTTCCCATATGCAGCTCCACTCCTCAGGCAAGAACTATCCAAACTTACTCCTGTCTCCCGCACTTTACTTCCTTCTATGGATTATGATATGAAGCCTCTTGAATCTTTTTAAAAATAAATAAATTTACAGCAGCCATAAACCAGCCAATGCAGCCAAAGAATATAGATGTACAGCTCAGTCATTCCATTAAGCAAATAAAAGCCTGGCAATGTTAAACGTGTAGTTTTCTGATAATATAACTTCCATACTAATGTGTTGCAATAAATTAAGTATAACAATAATAATACTAACAGAGTTGTTTGATGCAAGTAAATCATGCTCTAATTATGATATGGTTTTATACTGTCTTTATGGCAGAATGTACAATCCTGTAACTTAATATATATTAGTAAATGGACTTTAAATTCCATTAACCTGTAGAGTAGTGGTCTGGGTTCAACATTCTGAATCGCACAGCATTCATGTGACTGGAAAGATAGTTGAGATGTCTTTCATTTATCACTGCTCCTCTGAAAACGTATGCATTCATTATAATTGAGCTGTGTATTCGATATGAGATTTGAAGCTTCAGTTTCATATGTAACATCACTAATTCCTTCTGCTTTTTCAATTATTTTTCAATCTTCTTTATGATGAACCCATGTGCCAGGATGCCCTCGCAGATGGTTACTTCTCGCTCACCCAGAAAGCAAATCCTAGCGTGAGGCTGCCTCCGCTAGTCGTCCCTCACCCTCTATCCGTATACAACTTGCCTCATTCTTCTCCTCCCTTCTGTTCCCCAATTTCTTCTAACATTCTTCTTAGCACAGATCCTAGCGTGAGGTTGCCTCAGCAAATGATCTCAACACTCTTTTTGCCTACCGATCCCTTTCTCTCACTTCAGCCATCTCGAACACCAGTCAGTAATGGAGCCCTCCTCCCAGCATCCATCTTTTTCCAACACCAAACACTTCTTCAGGTCTGAGCCGCTTGCCAGCCCATTCTCTCGCAACAGCAGTCCCTCTTCCAGCTCCTCCCAACGCAGTCACCATGGAACAACCATCATTCTCAACCCATACCCGTTCCCTAATTCCATCAGGTGCAGACAATTGATCTTCTTCCTTTTGGAGCAGTCATTTTTATATCTACCTCAAGCTTTGCAGCTAAGTGAGCAGCCTCTCTCTTCTTCAATCATTATTTCCCAGTTAGTTAGTGAAACGGACACCATCCAAAAAATTTCCAACCATTTCTTTTTTTCAGGCCTGACAGAACATTTCAGCCAGTCTGGAAATATACCTGACTCCAGCTTGATCTGCAATAACTTATAATCTGCAACAGCTGGACCCAATATAGTGGAAGGCCTCATCAAAAAGAACTAGATTCAAATTTAGAACATTGGCTCTGGAAGCAGACTCCAATCAACTTCAATTCCTCCTGATTCAGAACTCTCATTCGTCTGGTCCATTCCCTCAAGACATCTTCATACCACATCCACAAATACCATACTGCAAGCGGTTTCTCTCAGAACACTCCAAACCTACTGGACAGCTTGGAGTTCCTTCAAAAAAAAAAAAATTAATTCAGGAACAGTCAAAATCTACCTCAGTGGCATACATTGCTCTCCAAGTTCATCCATGGCCAACAGTGCCCCGACTCTTCAAGTCCCCAGATATCCCTCCTCACTAAAGGTTTACAAAACCAATCCCCCTCAGCCAAACACCAGAAAACCTTTTAACCATCCATTTTTCTTATCTGGGCTGCTGTGATGGCTGCACCCATGCAGATAGAGGGGCCTATCCGAACACCAAATTAAAATGATCGGTTGATGCCCCGTCTTTAAAACAACATATGTTCGATCAGTTCTACAGCACAAACACTAGCATCTTTCTGAGTCTGGACCGCTTCTCCCTACTATTTTTGCATCTCTCCGCTTACCAAGCCCCGCAGGGCTCATATTCATCTGGATGCAGTGAGAGCTCTCCCTTTTCGGATGTGTGTTAGCTACCACTCCTGGAGTGGGCTTTCCCATCCGAATTGCTGTGTGGGCTCCCCCGTCCAGATACTGTGCAGGCTCTCCCGTTCGACTTGCAGTGTGGGCTCTCCCGTTCGACTTGCAGAGTGAGCTTCCCGTTTATTTTATCGGGGGCTCTCTCCTTCGAAACGCAGCAGGAGCTCTCCCGGTCGAATCGCAGTGTGAGCTTCCGTTCAGGCGCCGTGGGGGCTCCCTTTCTGAATCGCAGTGTGATTCTTCATGTTCTTAACCATGGAGGCTCTCCCGTTCGGATCGCAGTGTGGGCCCTCCTATCTGAACAAGCGGACTGGAGGTACCAAGGATCGTATGTCCCATAAGGATCGCAGCGGGCCCTCATGTCCTTATGTGATCCAAACCACCTTGGAAGGACGGTAGCTCTGCGTTTTATCTATATACCGTAGGCTCCCTTTTTCTGTGGCAGGCAGGTTCGCTCTGGATATCAGTGGCCCGTTTTCCCTTTAGGGACGAGGACCTCCTTCCCCTCTGTTGGCAGCTGGGGGCCCCATGTACTTCTGAATTCATGGGCCCCCATGTTGCAGACGTTGTGGCGGGACGTTCTCCAACCACGTACTCAAACCTCCAGTCCCAAAAAAACACTCCCGCAGGAGTAATTTTAGAAGTCACTGCCGCAGCAGTGCAGCGGCGAGATGCATCCTAGTCAAACTCACACAGCAGCAATAAACGCAAGCTCCCGACAGAGTTCCTTAAATAATAATATTGCCGCAGCAGTAGCCTGCTCATAGCTCCACATTGTGGACATAGTAGGGTGACCCGTTCCAGCCCAGCTCCCACAGGAGCCTCATTAAATATCACTGCCGCAGCAGTATTCATTCATGACTCCTGGCCAATTAATCACAACCTCCTTGTGTTCCGGCATAGGAAACACTAGTGCCACTCAACACCTCAACTCTATTCTTCATATCACTTTAATCTTTCGCTCCTTTTGGGGGGGTAACAAGCATTAAGCATCTGGGTATCCCATGTACTTTAAATCCTTAAGCGTTTTCAACCATGCTAAATCCAACTTGCTGTCCCAAATTTATTCTGCACTTTTTGGGGGGTGTATCAGAGCTCGAGTTGAAGATGCTTCATCGAGCCCCTCCTCAGTGGACAGCAAGCCAAATTAGCTAACCTAATACCCTAAAGATTATATGGGCAAACGAACTCGTTAAGTAAAGTTCCTAAACGTAATTTAGGGAGGAGCGAGCCCATCTAATCTTCCAATCAACAGCCAGAGTATATAAGCAGCTGCTTACCTCTCTTCAGTCTCAGCTGTTTCAGCATCCCTCCACCTCCCCAAACTCCACCTTCATTTCAGGTACCTCGCCCTATGTAATCACATCCTATTTATTCACTGGGGGGTGTATCAGAGCTCGAGTTGAAGATGCTTCATCGAGCCCCTCCTCAGTGGACAGCAAGCCAAATTAGCTAACCTAATACCCTAAAGATTATATGGGCAAACGAACTCGTTAAACAAATAACATTATTTGTGAAGTGATTTTCATAATACACATTGTTTCGAAGCAGCTTTACATAAATCATGAAGCTAATGTTTCCTATTATAATATCTTTAAATCTTGCTTACAGTCATAAAAGATTAGAGCTAGGTGGTAATCTGGCTGATAAAGTTGGATTTAATATATATCTAGACAGCTGGGTGATAATAAAACAAACAATAATACAACCTAGATTTGCTATATAGTATACATATATCGTCAGTTTGATGTTCAACAAAAACAATAATTGTTGATGGGGAATGAAATACTTTTAATTTAATAGAATTTAATTATATAATTTTATTTATTTTAACTTTTAACTTGCTTGACCAGCTTCTCCAGAAAGATTATGTTGGTTGACCTAAATTTTTCCGCCAGCAAACACTAACCTACCAGCATGGAAATCCTTGCAGGGTATTTCATTACATTGACGAAGAGAGGTTACCAGGCCACTTAGGAGCCCACGGATCAAATCTGCGATTAGCAGAAAAGTGCCACTTCAACTTGCATGCCTTTCTCAAACTGTCAGAGTCCCTCATCTGCAGCTCGCTGGAATCAAACTGTCACGGTCCACGTAATAAATGTGAGCCCTGGAGGTTAAGACTCTCGTAATCATACTAATCACAGGTTTTTTCTGTCTAATTAATATTAAAATGCAGTGGGCCTGATAAAACTCAGGGGTGAAGTAAACGTAAATGTGCAGACCTGCCTTCTTCTGGAAAAAGAAAATCAACAGAGGTCAAGGAATGAGTCTAAGCCAGAGAGAGGCAATGCTAATGAGAGGAAGTCCTCTGTGGAGATCTTCCTGTGAGCAACACAATGGCGAGGGCTTGACCCTGTACCTCCCTCATGAAAGATTCATGCCGCTGACTGGCAAGTCAACCACAAAAGGAAAGTTTCTGTTGTGCTCTGAGATGATGTTAGAGTCATTAAACACCAACTTCAAGCACATGAATAAATGAAAATAGCCATAACCACTCTCCTGCAATGCAAATATTGACTGGTCAATTCTGAGAAATAGTTTTGATGCATCCATAACCATCAGTGCAGGATTTAAATGAGTTCATGTGTTACTCTCATAGCATTAATAAAAAATCTAATGCAAAATAAAAGTCATTTACATTTACATACACATCAAGATAAAAATGCAACAGCAGTTTTAATTTTTTATTGAAATATCACTGTGAAAAGTGCATTTTCCCTCAGCTTTATATTTGTTTTCGAATTAATAACTATAAAAAAAAGGCAGAACAAACATATATATAACATTATATATATATGTATATGGACTCCACTAGACCCCTGAAAGTGGGCTGTGGTATCTGGCAGCAAGATGTTAGCAGGGCCTCCATTGATCAGACTTGTTTGTTCAGCACATCCCACAGATTCTCAATTGGATTGAGATCTGGGGAATTTGGTGGCCAAGTCAACACCTCATTGTTGTGCTCCTCAAACAATTCCCAACCATGTTTACTTTGTGGCAGGGTGCTTTATCCTGCTGCATTATCCGCATTATACCGTTTCCATGAAAGGGTGTACATGGTCAGCAACAGTGCTTAGCTAGGTGGTATGTGTCAAAGGAACATCCACATGGATGGCAGGACCCAAGGTTTTCCAGGCAGAAAATGGGTGTCCGAAATCCAGTCTGTATCTGGGGTGACCACCATTTGCCTCATGTGGTGTAACACATCTGCTTTGCATAGAACTCTCAGGTTGTTGATTGTGGCCTGTGGAATGTTGGTCCACTCCTCTTCAATGGCTGTGTGAAGTTGTTGTATATTGGCAGGAACTGGAACACGCTGTCATTTACACCGATCCAGAGCATCCCAAACATGCTCAATGGGTGACATGTCCGGTGAGTATGCTGGCCATGCAAGAACTGGGATGTTTTCAGCTTTGGTCATGGATGAATGGCACAAAAATGGGCCTCAGGATCTCGTCACGATATCTCTGTGCATTCGGAATGAAATCAATAAAATCCACCGGTGTTCGTTGTCCATAACATACGTCTGCCCATACCATAACCTCACCGCCACCATGGGCCACTCGATCCACAACACTGACATCAGCAAACCGCTCACCCACACAACGCCATACACACTGTCTGCCTTCTGCCCTATACAGTGAAAACCGGGATTCATCCATGAAGAGAACACCTCTCCAAAGTGCCAGACACCATTGAATGTGAGCATTTGCCCACTCAAGTCGGTTACGATGGCGATATAATGACAAATCAGACACAATTATTTGTTAGTTCACCAATAGTTTTAAGCTCACTCTGGGATCCGACTGTCCCCATCCCCTGAGAAGTTCTCAGTTACCAGCTTTATTGCACCAATAAATGCCGCATGGAGAGCAGAGAAGAGACACACAAAAATGTGCATTTTTCCTGCATTATCCACACATAACACAGACTCTCTTGCATTAATGTATATACAGACTGTTCTATAAATGAACAGGCACAACCCAGGAAATGAAATGGTATCCATTATTACCGTTGCTGTATTACAATCATTGTATTCATGTATGTATGTGTATGTTTTATGATACATTTAAGGTAACTTCAATCATGCCATGTTTAGTGTCCATGCGTTCCTAACGAAAAGATTTAAATGCTTGTGTATGCGGTATGTCCATACCTGTGCAACAGATTAGTATTTCAAGAATCTTTATTAGTTCTTCTTCAATAACTCTGCCAGTTAATCTGCCTAATCGTAAAAGCCTCAACAAGGAGGTGCATGGTCACCCGGAAATACAGCACCTTCATTGGCTGCATCAACCTTTAGAGGTTGGATTTTGATCAGACATTAAACGCTAGAGAGAAATGTCACTCCTTCTCTTTTCCTTGCTTCTGGACGACCGAACAGATCTCCTTGCGGCCGGCCTCTCTAGGCTAGGCCTACAAGGCCTGTAGGCCTCTGCCTACAAACTAGCCATGTGCTCAACATCCAACATAGAAAAGACTGGCAACATCTTCGGACTGAATCCTCAAGATCTTTCCTCAGATGGCAGAGCAGACGCTCCTCAGCCTAAAGGCATCTTGCAAGTATCGTACATTTCAACATTAAACAGCGATTTAGTATTGATTTGTAAGACTCACCTTTGCTATTGCTAAAAGAAACTGATGATTCCTTTCCAGATGGTCTTTGACTAGCTCTAGTAACAGTACCTCCTCCGGTTCAACCATATCATTACTCATTCTTACCTAGAGTACGTGTGTGTGACCTTTGTTGTATGTTATGTGTTTGTTAGTTTAGTTATGTGTTGTGAGTTAGTTAATAAAGATTGTGCACAATACATGTTTGGTTCTGACTCTGTCTGCTAATAGATTGCCTCTTAAGTGATTTAGATCCTGAAACTATGCTCTAAGTAGCATGGTACAATAAGAATGTTATTTTTCCATAACCTGGAAATGATAATTTCTTAGAATTATTAAACAATCAGCACTGAGTGTTCCCTGGACAACAGGTTAATTGATTGTAATATTAAGATTAATATAGCTATATCCAGTTAATCTGATTAACAGATTTACATATTCATAATGAATCATAATTAATAAATCTTATTGAGTTATGAATAATTAATAATATTTTCCCTTTGAATTAATTTCGCTACAACGAACTGCAGTCAGGTCGAGACCCCGATGAGGACGACGAGCATGCAGATGAGCTTCCCTTAGACAGTTTCTGACAGTTTGTGCAGAAATTCTTTGGTTATGCAAACCGATTGTTTCAGCAGCTGTCGGGTGGCTGGTCTCAAACAATCTTGGAGGTAAAGATGCAAGATGTGGAGGTCCTGGGCTGGTGTGGTTACACGTGGTCTGCGGTTGTGAGGCCGGTTGGATGTATGGCCAAATTCTCTGAAACGCCTTTGGAGATGGCTTATGGTAGAGAAATGAACATTCAATTCACTGGCAACAGCTCTGGTGGACATTGCTGCAGTCAGAATGCCAATTGCACGTTCCCTCAAAACTTGCAACATCTGTGGCATTGTACTGTGTGATAATTTTAGAGTGGCCTTTTATTGTGGCCAGCATAAAGCAAACCTGTGCAATAATCATGCTGTCTAATATTTTTTTTTCTTTTTTTACAAATATATATACAGTATATTTTACAAATATGGCTCTTACATTATCTTCGAAACCACAATTTTCCTTAATCAATAAAACACAAGAGAGGCTTCTGATGGTAACAATCAAGCTCCAAAAAGCACAAAACACACCCTTATTGGCAAATACACATTACACAAATTTACTGTTCAGAAAAAACTGCTTTCCAAATATTATTGTTTCAGAGAACTTCAAGACAATTTCAGACCTCAGACCAGCTGATCGAGCAGGTGAACATGATTTCAGCCAGTCAGATTTGAGGGACAATTTATGTCAAGTTTAGGCTTACAACCAGCGTTAGGTACTTCTACATCAGTGTTATTCACCATCTTTACCCTTCTGATTTTAGGGTTAGGTTTAGGGATAGCGTTAGACCTAGATTTTCGGACAGGAATGCTGTTCCAGGATCAACAAAATATGTCAAGCCAGAAACAAAATCACTGTGACCCTCCAAAGCAACAGGAACTTTATCCGCAGGAAGTGATAATATAAATCATCCGTCTGTTGGTGGAGTGAAACTCTGTGCTGTGCTCAGAGCTGCACATGTGGCCACAGTGAGAGCCGCTGCAGGAGTTTAGATGGGTCACGTAGGGTGAAAACATTTGAGCATGCAGCAGGAGAAAAATACATGGGGGGAAAACGAGCCTTATAGGGTGAGGTGAATCTGTGAATGCTGCAATAATGACATTGATTGACTATCCCTTTCTGTCTTTCTGTGGTTTTTCTCTCTTTCTGTGGCAGCAGCCAGGCAGACAAAAAGCAGAGTTTGAAAGGGTGAAACCTCTTGCCACCTTGCTCCACTCAAACACACACATGCACAAGGCCTGGGCCCTTTCCAGATGGTGGTCTGTGATCATTTATTAATGAGGAAGTTCAGAGAGTTACTGCCAGCTGCTGCCAGGCTGCTCCATAGGCCACACACACACACACACATGTACCCACACATCCGGCTCATTTTCTGTGGCCACTAGATGCAGAAATTTGCAGATCATCTGAACTCAAATCAAATCAACTTTTTAAACATTTATCTTTCAGTGTCTGAGTTTATTATTTGTTATTTAACATTTCCCCAAAAATCATATATTAACCCTTATGTTGATCTGTATAAACTGTATGATTATTTTATTTTAAACACATTTTTAAAGAATATCTAGGTTTTCTTTTGCATGTAATTAAAGTGAATGGGGAATCAAAACCACCAAAGCAGTATAATAACGTTGAAGTATTGAAGTTACAATAACGTACAAGAAGTTGTGCTAAGATGATGAAGATCTTTTTTTTTTTTTGTCTATTTGAAAACCACTTTTTTCAAGAATTTTATTGCATATACTTAATAGTGTTCCCTAGTTTTTTAAAAGACCAAGGTCGCCTTTCTGTGGTAGTTATGAAAGTACAGCTCTTTTACAACTAGTTCCTCTTCAAAAGATGCTTTTAAAAACCACCAACATATCTTTCTTGAGTATATGTGAAAAATTATTATAAAATTCTGCAGGAAGTCTTTATGTGTTTTTTTTTCTTTTTTTTTTGCTGTTCAATATTCAGTTAAGGCATATCTTTGAGTAAAAAGTCCATACTTCAGACATCACTCCTTTATGCTCCAAACAATTCCTCATAAAAGTCCATTGCAAGCATCTTCATTTCTTTTGGATCAGATGTTAAAAACCCATTAGCATGTTTCAGGTGTAAATCTGTTTACTTTAGCACTTCATAGGCCACACACACACACACACACACACACACACACACACACACACACACACACACACATATCTTGATTTTCTTTTGCATATAATTAAAGTGAATGGGGAATCAAGCTCCCAGATTTAAAAAACAACCTCCTTGGGCGGCGCTGCTTGAGAAGCGGAGGGAGCGGGCTTCGTCTGCTGAGCCGGCACAGGCCTGGGGCGGCTAGAATCAGACGCAGAACTTAAGCGTTTAGGTAGGAAGTGTCTCATGGCCTGAGACGACTTCTGTGCAGCTGTGAAACGCTCCGTGAATCCCTCCACTGCTGGCCCAAAGAGTCCTGATGGGGAGATGGGGGCATCCAAGAAGGCCGTCCTGTCCTGATCCTTAATTTCCGTCAGGTTAAGCCACAGGTGGCGCTCCAACACTACGAGGCTAGCCATTGATCTGCCAATGGCCTGGGCCGTGGCCTTCGTGGCCCGCAGGGCTAAATCCGTGGCGCTGCGGAGGTCCCTGAAAGCAGGCGCATCAATGCCGGACTCATACAATGAGCAGAGGAGTTTGGCCTGAAACACTTGAAATATGGCAATGGAATGTAGTGCTGAAGCGGCTTGGCCCGCTGAGGCATAGGCCCTTCCTGCCAGGGCAGAAGTCGTCCTGATGGGCTCCAAGGAAGGCAGGGGGGCGGGGTCATCCGACTCAACAACCCAGGCTTCTGGCTCAGAGGCTGCCATAGACATGGAGTCGTACTCACATAGTCCTGTACTCACATTGTGAAGCAAACCACCAAAATAACAGCAGAGAATCATTGTGTGTCATCAATTGGCTTTCGCCGTTTGTAATCTTCCTATGAAGAGACTGTCAGATCAACGCGCTGCTACATTTCTCTCAGATAAGGTAAATGCTTAACACAATTGGCGTCACTTTGATTGTGTAATGTTATATTATATTCCAAAAATCATCTCCTTGAGGACGATATTTCACCCACACATGACGGTCTGTCTGATGATCTGCTGCTGCCTGATACACGCAAATGCTAGCATCATTTGTTGTTTCTGTCTCTTTGAAAAAAAATTAAATAAAAAATGTTCGACCTCTTTAATCCTGTTGTGAACTACCCGGTGTAATAATTAATAATTTTTTGTTGCATCGTTCAATTTTTATTATGACAAACATCAAAGCGTGAGATATAGCACACAGTTTACTACTTTAAATTTTTGTATTTTTTTTATTTTGAGTTGAATTATTTTTAAATTAATTTTGTTAAAACTGTTAGTTTTGAAATACTTATGTTCAAAGCATTGTTTCCCGCGATTTTAATTCCTGTGTAAATGCATTTATGCAGTTTCAGAGGAGCAGTCTGTGTAAATGCACATTTTTGTGATTTTATGCCGCTTTGGTTTCTGTGCCGCATTTTCTGTGTAAAGATGCCTTAATAGTGCCACTGTTCTCCAGTTTTTTTTTTAAAAAGACCAAGGTCGCCTTTCTGTGGTAGTAATGAAAGTACAGCTCTTTTACAACTGAAAGTTGCAACAGAAAGTTGCTGGACTGCTTTTGACAGTTCTTGTATCTTTATGTCAGAACTCTTTTGCTGTTCAGTATTCAGTTAAGGCATATCTTTGAGTAAAAAGTCCATACTTGAGACATTACTCCTTTGTGCTCCAAACAATTCCTTATAAAAGTCTATTGCAAGTCCATCCTGCCATCTTCTTTGTCTTCTTTTGTGGATTAAACAAAGACTGTTCATTTTGGATATTCCTTTTTTTATGCGCATCTCTTCACCCATGCGTGCAAAATACAAGACCCTCAAATTGAGTAAAGTAAGGGTGCTTTCACACTAATATTATATTATTTGGGTCCGACCCACGGTTTGTTTGCGTCATCAAACCAGCAGCTGTTTACTCTGTTGCTTAGTAACGACGGCGCAGGAGAAGGCAACAAAATGCAAAACGTTGCTCTCCTCACTTTTATATTTTTGTTTTTGAACCATTGGTTGCCTCTATCTGCCACGAATGTAGAATGCTGAAGGTGAGCAGAAATTAGATAGGCTCTCTGCTTGCAGCATGTCAGTCACGCTCATCGGGAAAGTGAGTGAAACACACACAAACACACATTTTTATCAAATACGGCATTAATAGCAGTTCACTTCCTCAATTTGGTACGTTTGCATTCATATCAGAAGCGAACCATACGTAAGTTCACTTGAACTGCACCCCAGACACCCTTTTTAAGTGGACTTGGGTACAGTTCGCGGGTGTGCACCCGAGTTCAGAAGACAGTGTTCACATCATCCAAACATACCGAACTCTGACATCAGTCGAACCCGGGTGCACACCAAAAGTGCCAATGTGAAAGCACCCTAAGGCACATGGACTTGCCAGCAGTCCAGCTGCTCTGCTGTGAGCAGAGAGACCAAAGCCTCGAGGATGACACAAGGAAATTCCTATACCTGGTATGCATCATCACCACCTTTCCTGAGCGCTTACTGTGTGCCTCAACAAGCAGTCTAGGGGACGCATGCCTGTGTTTGGTCTAGGGCTGCACGATTTATTGCCATTTTATCACATGCAATTTGGCAAAGGCAGCGATTATTTTATCCGCAGCTTGTCAGAGCTATGTGATCAGTAGTAAATGCTTCTCCGTCTGAAAGCCAGAGGGTGGTCTCGAGCAGCAACTGCAAATATGCTCTGCTGTCGAAGTAGAACACGCGACATTCCAGGAAATCACATACTATTGCTGTAGCCAAATAAACAGAAGATTGAAACGTTTTGATTGATTAAACATGACTAATAAACACACAAATGCCTTATTCTGTGTAAGAAGGCACATCATCTCACAGAAGCACGCTCAACTATTGTTATGAAGTGAGTTTGGAGTAAAAACATGTTATTAAATGTTTGATGCATGTTGCTTTTTCAAATGCACATTATAAGCGATTCAAACTCGCAGAGCTTTCAGATGGATTAGCTTTTGGAGCCATCCTTCATTGACAAGCCGCACATAAAAAATAATTGCAGCTTTGCAATTTCATAATCTCTCTAAGCCAAATCGTTTAAGCGCAATTTAATTTTTTTTTTCTAATCGTCCGATTAAAGGCAGGGTTGGTAAGAAATTTTGTTCCAAATTTGTTTAAACTTTCTACTGTATATATATCAATGCATAATTAAAATGTAAGTACTCTGATAAAAAGAGTATAAAAATCGAGTGACTCTAGACCGTTTAATCTGTATTAAACACAGCTCATTATTTCCATTCGGGACGAAACACAGGATTGGCTTAGGCGACTGTCACTCTCTCGCAACCATGGCAACCACCATTTTGCCACACATGACCTGCCCACTTGCACGCGCACGTTTGATTTGGGGAATTCAAGAGGCACGCGATCCAAGGAATACCAAAACAAGGGCAGAGAAACAGCAAGCAAAATTCACAGTACCGGCCTATGCAGTTAGTGAAGGCAAACCAGGCAAAAAAAGGAATACAGTAACAGTACAAGAAAAGGCAATGAACAAAAAGTCTTTGGATAAACAAAAAAATAAAACGCGAGTTAATATCATAGACAGTAAAGGTTAATATCGGCGTGGCTTTCCTGCGCTGGCGAGAACTGAGGGAACTCAAGGGGCTGAAAAGTGACTCCTTGATGGCTTTATTTCTGCTGGACAGGTAAATCTTTCTTTTTGTATTTTGATCATACATATTTTTTTGTTTATTTTTTCATGAAGCATGTGTCATTAGCACACGTAGCTGCGTAATATAGCTAACATAACATTACTCAGCGAGCCGTTGTAGAGACTATAAATAATCTATAGGCCTAGCTCAAGATGATAGCTATAGTGTTGAATTGTGCATAATTTTGCTTTAGATAACTAAATACATGTTTAACAGATAGTAGGCCTAACGTTACTCCGCATCTAGGAACTTTTCTTAGAACTATATTTACCCTCTGTCTAACTCTTTTACCATGTTCACCTATAAGTTTACCTGCACGTTTTTTTCGCCTTTGTTTTGTTTTTATATTCTCTACCTATGTTTACTGATGTCTTTATCTTGTATCTGTGTGTGTCGTTCACACTTTGTTGTATGTGTGTGTTATTATTTTGTGTCTGCAATGCAGTTGTGAGTTGATATTTTAGTGTATTTTACTCTGTTTATCTGTAGAACAACATATATGTTATGAATCTTACACGAAATTCATCTTCATCACAGTGTAAATGATGGTAATGGAAAAACGTGTATCATGCAACCTGTTTTTAGCTTTGCCTTATAGATAACTAGCTCGTTAGCGAATAAAAAAAATGTATATTTTAAACTTTACCAATATCAATATGCTAGCTTGATAGTGAGTACTAAAATACATCTTGTTTGTTTATCTTCATAATTATAAAGTTATTTTTATTACATGTGATTCTGACAAGATGTCACTACATGCACTGTGCTCCTTCCTCTCCGCTCGTCTCAGGTAAATAATGCGTCTTCCAGCTCAGTGGTCAGAGTCGCGCGTTCATGCGTTTTGGGGGCGTGGCTTTGGAAGGAGCCCAGAAGGGAGGGGGTGGACTGAATGGAAATAATGAGCTGTCTTTAAAACAGTCGTGAGAGGTCTACAGACACTCGATTTTTATACTTTCTTTTTCAGAGTACTTACATTTTAATTATGTATTGATATATATATATAAAGTTTAAACAAATTTTGAAAAAATAGTTTTTTATACATTTTTTACCTACCCTGCCTTTAATTGTGCAGCCCTAGTTTGGTCCACGGGGGAACTTCGCCATGCTCAAAGTATCCTGTACCCCCACTGGTTCCGCCCAGCTAGAAGTCTCCTCTGTCTCCAGAGTTCCCACACAGCGTCCTCTTCCAAAATCATCCAGTCCTTCAGCCCCTCCTCCGCTGGTTCCCTTCAGCTTCTTGACTTCTCTTTGAAGCAACTCTATGGTGTGGAATTGCTTCTGGTCATCCAGTCTCCAGCTCCACCTAATAAAGAGGATCCCCGGCTCTGTCTCCAGCCACTGATCCAGTCCCTCCACCTGGGCCTGTCAACCTGTCGGCTCTACCTTGGCTCCTCCCTCCCTCGGCTCCACCTGGGACCATCGTCCTTATGGCTCCACCAAGCTCCTTCTTCCCTCCGGCTCCACCTTGGTCAGACATCACCCTGCCTGTGCGACAGACTTATGGGCATTCAACTTCAACTTCCACTCCTTTGGCTTTGCCTTCCCTCTGTCTCCACCTTGGTCCTCAGTCCCACCTTCTGGGCCTTAGTTTTCTGGTACCCTGGCTCCACCTCGGACACTTATCGCTGTGGCTCCGCATTGGTCTCCTAAGCTATAAGTTGTTTGGTTCCATCTGCTGTCCATCTTTGCCTTGGGCTTCACCAGCATTGTTTACATCTCTGAAGGTGGCCAAGGTTCCTCTCCATCTCTATCCAAATAAAATCTAAGGTGCAATCCCAGTCAGCACCTAAATCCAAATGTACATTCTTATCAAAACATTTTAAATCATCATATATATATAAAAAAATATTGAAAAGAGAACCAAATTTAAGACAGAAAAGAATATTCACCCTTTGTGACATTAAAAATGCTTAGTTAATCTTAGTCTTGCATTTTCCCCTCCTTAATTTTGTTAAACTTTTCTTTAGTCTGAACTTTTCCTTCTGCAAAGTTCATCAAAACCTAAGAACAGGATTAAGAACTTACTGCTTACTGAAATTAAAAACTTGTTAACATCGGAAGAAAAAAAAACTTTTATACTTCAAATTTTCATACGTCAATGCTTTTTCACCCTGTGCCACCCCGGTAGAATTGCCCCTGCTGCATTGCCGCTATCAGCTTTGATTCTTTATCCACGTCTAACGTGGGCTGATTTGCCGCTGATGGATATTGTGCCATTTGTTTTTGGCACAGTATTTGTTGTTTCTTTCTTTTCAGGAGAATCACAGACTAGATGCCGCACTTTACAGCAGCCAAAAAACTTCATTTTCCCAGTTATTGCAAATATAACATAGTCAAAGTCATCAATATGAAATTTAAACATTATGCCAAACTCAGTGTATTATATGTAATATTTTACAATCATTTAAGCAAATATTCTAAATGAAACAACGTTTTAATTAACAAGGGAGACTCACTTCCAATCTGTATTTTTTAATTGGTGAAACCAGATTGCCTTAAAGGTAGAGCTTAGATCGGGCCCAACAAATCAAGCCCGACCCTACCCGAGCCCGAGCACGTTGTGTCCGAGCCCGGCCCGGCCCGACACGTCCACTGTAATTATGAGCCCGAGCCCGATTTAAACCCGACCATTTTTAATATGTGGGCCGTTATAACCAGGGGCGGCGCCAGATTTTTTTTTTTTTTTTAATGCGGGTGCTGCTGCGCTAGATCATTTAGGCTACAGGGGGGAGCTGGGCAGTTATATAAATTATATAAATACTATTAATAAATGAGCAAAAATTGGCCACTCAATATTAAATATTAAATTATTTTAATTATCATAATTAAAGTTTTAATTTTATTAAATTGAACAAGCTCAACATTCAGCATTCAATCAAATATTCTTAAAGATTAATTATTATTAATAATGTTACTTCAACATATTGTTATTTCAACATAATATGTGTGTGAGCAACAAGCAAGATGTACATTTGTAAATTCGGTGACAGCGTGTGTTACCAGTTTCAAAAGGTGTGTGACCGCGGTGCGCCGGCGCCTCCATGTCATAATTACATTGTCTGCTATATTGCTTTTTATGTATTAAATCCAGGTAATTGGATGATGAAAAATGTATTAAAATTAAGATACAATTTATACTAAACGAAATTCACTTTAAAGAAAATCTTTCTTCAAAACAAAACTTAACAAACTTGAAACTAAATGCGCTTATTTAATGGCTAAAACACGTAGACTAAAGACTCTCTTTTTGTACAAATTGCATCACATTCATTTAATTCTGAATTTTGCACATGTAAGTTGAAAAGCATTTGTTTGTGCATAGTAAACATATCTGTAACATTTATGCATCATAATTGTGCGTGCATTTATTAATTATTATCTTAATGAATAATACGACAAGGAAGAAGCATGTAAACTGCGTTGTTTGTTTATTAAAACTATTTAAAATGTTTCCATACCTCCGATTTTCCTCCAGACTTGCTCAAAGTTAATTCTCCTGTTTTAATTTTTTTCTTTGCTTCTTCAAGCTCCGTGTTGTACTTAAGCCTCGTTTACAATGTTCGTATGGCTCCGACAAGGTTTTGTTCCGTCCTCTGCGCGGTGTCAACTCACACCAGAAGCATTTCAGAAGCAAAGCGGCTGGATTCGCGAGACCACTTTGCCTGGCCAACATTGTTTTCGTTAAATTTTTCATGTTTTTAATGGCTAAATGGTTATATTTTGTCCGGTTTGATTGTGTTTATTGCTATGCCATACTTTATTTTGCTGTAGCCATACAGATGAAGTTAACACACTTAAAATTCCAGTTATGGACAACAAAAACAAAGAAATTTCAAGTTTTTCAACTTCGAATCTCTTGTCTTCAATTTCTGTCATTGTAGTGATGTGAAATATCAGCAGGAGTTTACAGGATTATTTTGACTTTCTTTTGTATTTGAGCTGCGCGTCAAAAATAGGCGAGGCGCCTATCTTTAGCGAAGCGGCGCAGTGAGCCCCTTCTGGGACGCTTCTCAAACGCACCGCAGCGCGGCTGGTGTAAACACGAGCATTGACTAGAGTAGCCGCGAATCAGCTCCGGTAGCCGCGTCGCAGCCGTAACGTGCCGCACACGCGTGCAGTGTAAACGAGGCTTTAAGCTACTGAATAGTACAGCACGCACAGCAGGTGTGATGCGTCACGCGTGCGAGACTGCGAGTGCGAGTGGACGAGACGCTGCGCATGACACGTGACGTGCTTTATCAAGGGCCCGGCCCGACCCGGCCCGAGGACGGTGGCGGGAAATATCGGCCCGACCCGGCCCGCGGGTCGGGTCGGGCCGAGTCCGGGCTTGGGCTCGGGCAGAGAATCTAAACTCTACTTAAAGGTGCCCTAGACTGTTTTTTTTATAAGATGTAATATAAGTCCTAGGTGTCCCCTGAATGTGTCTGTGAAGTTTCAGCTCAAAATACCCCATAGATTTTTTTTTTATTAATTTTTTTAACTGCCTATTTTGGGGCATCATTAACTATGCACTGATTTTTTCAGCACGGCCCCTTTAACCCTTTGAGCGGTACGGTCCCACATATGGGATTTTTATTTCAGTGCCCCTGGGCGTACGGTACCACATATGGGATTTCGAACGTTCAGCGACGTCACATAACTGCCAGATTCAAACTGTGCTTTCGCGCTCTGGCTACAAGACAGACGCGCGCAGCTCTTGTCATATATCACAGCTATGCAGTGTTTTCAGGCACATGTTTATTTTAAGGTTTCAGACATTTAAATATGCATAAGCACCATTAAAACAATACATTAAGCGTTTATAACTTACACATTGATGTCCGACATCAGTGGAAGCAGCAATAACAAATATAATTTGGCGACATTTATTCATATCAGACACACATAATGGGCCTAAGTAACTATAAAGTTTACTCTATTATTCTTCCAGTTCACCAGCCACTTACTTGCATATATTTCAGAAGAAAATGATGAATTAACCTGCTGTAAATCCGACTGACAGGACTCTGTGAAATGCAGCGCAAACTAAGATGGCGGCGCCCAACTCGCATTATAGATCAAGATAAAGATCGTTTATAAAAGTTTTAAAACGACAAAACACACTCACTTACACATATTTGAGAATCGGAATATCAGATAGTTGATGACATGGTAAGCAATTTTGCGAATATTTTAAATAAAAAAGGAAAAACTAAATAATAGTGATCCATCTGTCATACAGTGTTATTGTTGCTGCATTTAGCGCTCGTGACACGCAAGACGCGTCGCTATGGAAACATTAAAGGCGAACGTTCTAAAATAACGGTCGCCTTAAAAAAAACTCACTCTGGGGGGACAGTTAGAATATTTTAAACTCACGGTCGAAAGGGTTAAGAGATGCGCTTCCTCTGTCCCACGAGCTCTCGACTATATATACATCGCATAAACACAGTTCACACAGCTAATATAACCCTCAAATGGATCTTTACAAGATGTTCGTCATGCATGCTGCATGCATGCTTCGAATTATGTGAGTAAAGTAACGTTATTGTAACCCCCATAAGAAGTTCTTATAGAAAAGTTAATCTTATAATTCTAACATTAAGCTTATATTATTATATTATTGTTATGCGATATTATATTATTGTATTCTATATTATTCCACCAATCAAAATGCTGCATAAAACCTGAATATAGAAAATCTGCCTAGCAATTGTTGAGCAGTCATGAATGGGTAATTGTGATTGGTTAAACAATTCATGCTCCGCCCTGCTGTGCGCTGTGTATGCGAGCAAATAGGCAACGTGAGACAAACAAAATACAGTCAGAGCACAAAGAATTTAAGCTGTACAAACTGTGGAATAAACTTGATTACGAGCTAGAAATGAGCATATGCATCAGGAAGAGGTGCAAAAGATTTGTTATTTTCATGTTGATTTCGGGAACGAAATAACTTTCATTGAATCTCGGTGAGTACTGATTTATGAATCATGAATCATATGTACGATTGCAGACAAGAGTCATATTTTATTTCATGTTTTATGCTATACTTAACAAAAAAAAAAATAACAATGTGTTATTTTTGTTAATGTGTGTGCAACGGCAAGAACGCTAATTGTTATATTACAAAAATGCAAGTTAACATGGTGATTAACTGCCGATGTGGTCCTGTAAAGCATACTTTTGTTAATTTTGTTTCTGATTGTCTGTAAAAGTATTACAGTGACTCATTTTGACTCATTAATCAGTTAATTGTCAATTAATATGTGGGAAACATGTATATATGAATATCATTTTCTGTTACTGTTACGTGAATCGAGAAATTTAGTTGTTTTAGTGTACGTATTCGGTATTAATGCTCATGAAGGAATATTTGAGTGATGTGTGTGTGCCTGTTTCTATGCAGGCCAGGTTTTTTGGTTTTCCTCGAACACTCTCTCTTCCGGATGGAAGATGGCGGGCCACCCAGTTGATCTTGGTGTGAACTTCAGTCGATTCGTACGGAGCGCTCTTTGCCGGCCAGCACTGCGGTAGGATTGTACAAACTTACAAACCCCGGATTTCCTCTACGAGACACTTTTGCTTGGAAAAAAAAATTTAATTCCAAGGAAAGTTAATTCCAGTGATTTGGAAAACTAATCTGAGCTCAGCAACGTGAACTTGAGTGAACAGAACTGGTGATCCTTGACTCATTGAGTCATACACATACACTGATAACGCACCACACAATTGTTATATTGTAATTGTTTATTTCCATTGTTGTTCATTCAATACAATTTGTAATTTGTATGCAATTCTTTGTTATGGTGATTTCATTTATTATCCAAAGTGAATTGTTGATTTAGGTTATTTTATTTAGGCAAACTAACTCAGTGTGTACTTACCCGTATGAGGGTTACATTATGTATTTAGATGGTTACGTTTGATTCTGTGTTAGTTTGAGGCTATGCTCTGTGGCTAACGGGCTAAAGCTAACATTACACACTGTTGGAGAGATTTATAAAGAATGAAGTTGTGTTTATGCATTATACAGACTGCACGTGTTTAAAAATGAAAATAGCAACAACTCTCGTCTCCGTGAATACAGTAAGAAACGATGGTAACTTTAACCTCATTTAACAGTATATTAGCAACATGCTAATGAAACATTTAGAAAGACAATTTACAAATATCACTAAAAATATCATGATATCATGGATCATGTCAGTTATTATTGCTCCATCTGCCATTTTTCGCTGTTGTTCTTGCTTGCTTACCTTGTCTGTGCACAGATCCAGCCGTTAATACTGTTAATACTAAGAAAGATCATCAATAAATTAGTTCATTTCATCTATAAAGCAGTTCTGTAGAAAACAGTGATGTCATAGTCCAGCTCAGTTCAGTTCTCATCAATAGTGTCAGTGTAGTCAAATCAATAATATTGTTGAATATTAACTGTCACCAACTAAGCAAGTGTGGCAAGAAAACCAAACTTTATCAGGTGACAAAAATGAAGAAAAAAAAAAAAAAACCTTGGGAGAAACCGGGCTCAGTTGGGGGGCCAGTTTTTCTCTGGCCAAACACAGGCAGGCAGAACACAGCCCAAAAATCTAGCTTTATAACAATAAAGGAAAACTAGATTTAACACTCAAAGAAAGAAGAGAAAAATAGCTGAGGTTAAACACTCGTTTCAGGCATAGCAGCCACAAACACGCACTCATGCTCAGCGATGCTCTGCCCACTTACTCCCAGCATGCACTCTGACAAAAAGGAGAGAGAGAGAGAGAGAGAGAGAGAGAGAGAGAGAGAGAGAGAGAAATGTGTGTCCCATGTTTTGCCAGATGTGGTGCAATGAAATTTTCCCTTTTGGGAGTGGATTAATAAAAGTTTCCACGGCTGCTTCACTACAGCTGTGTGTTCTGTTTTCATGCACTTTGTGTCAAACCCGCATCAACTGACCCCACGTGACCGTTGTTAGGATTGAAATTCAGCATAATCATAACCTCACAACCTGCCATCTGAATCTGTCTGACTAGACACGTTTTATTTAAAAACTTATGGTTAAACATCCATATGATGTTGACTCAAAGGAGCTTTGTAAATTGTGACCTGTATAGCTTTTAAAATGGAAATACTGGATGAAACGGAAATTCAGGATAGTAAAAGCACCAAAAAAGGCTTTTTATTCCATTCCAGTTCAAGCTATTTAAAATAAACATGCCACGAGATGTTAAGAAGCAGATACACAGGATGGACTTAAAAACACTTGAGGGAGGCCCATTAATCTGAGTGTCACCCTCAACCACTTCAAATCGTCAGCTGTATTTGCTTCAGTGGCCGGAGCTTCACCTCACCACGACACGTCAGCCAGAAGAACCTCTGTCTTACTTATTTAGTAAAGTCAGGCACATGCATGTTAGGCATAAACATGTATTTAATTCCAAGGGAATGCATGAACTGATGTAAGTTACACTGCATTCATGGTATACATTTGATTAGTTCATGCATTTCCTGGGAATTAAATTCATTATCCTGAACTAAATCCCTGCAAATTAGTGTCTGTGGATCAAGCTAAAGGCCCAGCTTATACCGGCTGTTACTATCCATTTCAGAGCATCTGATCACAAATGGTCAGCCAGGACACTCTCATTTACATATGCTACATGAGTTTGCTGAGACCACTTATTTATTTATAAATAAGTTACTACTGACTGTCATACTGGGCAGTCATGGCTTAATGGTTAAAGAGTCAGACTGGTAACCTGAAGGTTGCAGGTTCAATTCTCAATACTGGCAGGAAATAACTGAGGAGCCCTTGAGCAAGGACACAGCAAGAAGGCTGCCCACTGCTCCGGGTGTGTGTGTCCACGGTTTGCAGTGTGTGTGCTCACTATTCCTAATGTGTACACTAACTGGATGGATTTAATGCAGAGGACAAATTCCGAGTATGGGTTAACATACTTGGCCTTCACATGTCACTTAAAAGTAAAGGCAAAAAAAAAAAAAAAAAAAAAAAAAAAACCTGCAGAAAAATTACCGCATTGCTGTCAAATATACTTGAATTATCTAGTCACAATCAAGCATTATCTGTCCATCAGAGTACTTGTTGTTTTAGTCAGGTATAAGTATAGATGTTTCAGAAAGTTCTGATCTGCTCGATATTTGAGTGATAGGTGTGTAGGCGGAGCTCCACTGCTGTCTGAGATACATCAGAAGAATAAATGAGTGTTTACACTACAAATGCAGAGTGTTCTACAGTAAGTAAACAGAGCATAAAAGTCTCTGCACCAGAGGTGTTCACGAGCCTTTAAGCTGGAGTCCAAGTCAAGTCTGAAGTCTTTATCGCTGGAGTCTGAGTCAAGTCTGGAGTCTTTTGTCACAAGTCCGAGTCGAGTCATTAAAAAAAAATTCTCATACTAAAATCCTATTTTTTATCCTAGTTGTATTATATAGACAAAATAATATGATCTTTCTATCATCTGTTTTGTTTGAAATGAAGGTCCTATGATGTAAGGGATAATGTAAATCCAGCTTGTTACTTTATAATTATACATTGCAAAGGACAAAACAATCATCCTGGTGTCACAGTTCCCGTGTCTCCCGGACTCCATTACCCATGATCCTCCTGTTTCCACACCTGCACTCACTTCCCTCGTCTTCTCCCCATCAGCACTCATCATCTACACCTGGACTTAATCATCATCACTGCCTTTATAATGGACTCACTCCATTCACTCCCTGTCCATTCTCTGTTGTGTTTACGTGTATGTTTGGTGTTCCCTGCCTTTGTTGATTAAAGTACTCTACGTTATTGTGGAAATCCGTATCTGCCTCGTCTCTACGCCAGCTACCGTAACAGAAGAACGGACCAAACTGACTGGATTTCCACAAAGGAAAATGGTTATCGCTAGTGATGGGCAGATCGAGGCTTCATGAAACACTGAAGCAGCTGAATCAAATGTGCCGTAATGATTCGAGACTTCGAAACAATCTGACACCCGTCTCCACGGTGACCCCTAGTGGTCAGAGCAGTGCAAATGCAACAAAACTCAGGCCAAACATGCATTAAAAATACACTTTAACAAATGTATTGCAAAAGTTTTATTTAAAGTAAAATCAATTAAATGGAATTAACTAATCATCTAATAAGATTAAATATAGAGTGTCTGTATAATTTGTGTTCTTTTATCAATTTTAAAGGCTTGTTTCTCTGTTCCATGGCTCAAGCTAAACAGGCCAATAAGAGATTAATAACTACCATTATTCATTTTAATTATTCTAATGTATAATTAAAACATGTACAACTGTATAAAACTGATCGGAGATCAGGTAAAACCATAGGGTAAAGCCCTAGACACTTGTTCAATAGTTCTCAGTGAATCTGCATGATTCATGGGCTCACTTTATCATCGCCCTCTGTTGGTGAACCATTGAAATTTCGAACAGTTTCGAAACAGTGATGACGTGATGAAGCCTCGTTTACTAAAATCACATGACTTTGGTAGTTTGATACACGCTCCGAATCACTGATTCAAAACAAAAAAGATTCATGAAGCTTCGGAGCTTCATGAAGCAGTGTTTCTAAATCGGCCATCACTAGTTATCACTCATTTCTCCATGGCTCCAACACCTCCTGTGCCTCCTACACCAATGACGGCCGCTGATCGCCTCATCGGGCTGTTACAATTTGGGCGTTCGCTGGAGAGGTATGTGGAGGAGTTTGAGTTAGCTTATTTGACAAACTGGTTGGATGTTTCTGGACGGACTGGATGAGAACACAATCCGCTTTGATGAACCTGATGATTATGTTTCCTTAAATTATACTATAAATTTAATTTTGTATTTAAATGGCTTTTTTTAAGTGTAACTCTCGCCCAGTCCTCCAGGAAACACGGGCGGCCTGGCCAGTTTATCAAGCTCCATCTTCCTCCACATACCACTCCAGTGATTTGTTCCCCAGTTTCCTGCTGGACCCACACACCTCCACTGAGCCCAGTAGGAGGAAGAGGAGAAAAGCAAAGCCCTCTCCAGTCCCCATAGAGCCATCCCCAGAATCCACTGAGCCCACTCCTGTGCCAGTGGGGTTTTTGATAATGTATGAGGGGATGGACTGGACCCCTCTTCAAGCGTCTCCAGTAACTACCAACGTGCCAGCCGCTCCAGCTGCCGCCGAGCCAGTAGCTCCAGCTGAGTCTGTGTCCCCTCCCTGCCTCCCACTCCCACCTCCTCCCTTCTGCCTTTTCACATCATCTCTGCTCCTTCCTGTCAGCCCATTAGATCACCCTCAGTCTACAGCTACCATGAGGCCAGGGGTTCCCAGGTCTCCACCTCCAGCATCCTCGACCAGGACTCCACCTCTGCCCGTTGGTCCATTAGCTCCTCCTTGGCTCCAACCTCCCTCATCTCCACCGTGGCCCATCAGTCCACCAGTTCCGCCAGGCTCCATCCTTCCTCTGGTTCTGCATTGGTCATTCGTCGGCCTGCCCTCACCTCAGCACTGCACTCCTCTGGTTTCACTTCATCCCTCTGGCTCCGTTGGCTTCCTCACTCCCTCCTGCTCCACCTTGGTCGTCTGTCATTCTGGCTCCTCTGCTGCCTTCTGGAGCCCCGCCTGCGCCTCGGTCGTCAGAGCCTTCTGCATCACCATGTCCCGCCGGACCCTCAGAGCCGTCTGGGCTCGTCTGCAATTCGGCTACGCCCTGGTCTCCTGTTCCATCTCAGTCAGTCCCTACCTTGGTGTCATCAGCCCTTCATCCACCATGGCCTGCTGCAGCTCCTGACCCACCATGGCCTGCTGCAGCCCCTGACCCACTGAGGCCTGCTGCAGCTCCTGACCCACCGTTGCCTGCTGCAGCTCCTGACCCACCGTGGCCTGCTGCAGTCCCTGACCCTCCATGGCCGCCCACGCCCCCTGACCCGTCATGGCTGCCTGGATCTTTGGACCCGTCCTGGAAACCTCCGTTCCTGTCCGCTCCTCTCCTTGCACCGGCGTGAGGTCTCCAGGTATAAAGGCAAATTTTCTTTGTTCATATTTTAACAAGTTGGCAATCCAAATGAGCCATGCAGCTACACCACAGTACACAGTCACCACACCACACCACAGTAATAGCTAGCTGTCTAAGTTAATGTGACTAGCCTTTGAGGATGCAACGTCTCATAAAATTTGTTGTTGTCGTTCCGTTGTGTCTTTAATTTCCCACATTCTGTGCATCTAGCTGATCTGACATGTTAATAAACCCAAACGAAAAATCATGGCACAGTGGCTCCCGTCATGTTTCATGGGACTCTTATGACATTTCGGAGTTTACACACAATACATGGACATACATAATCAAATTATATGACAAGTCCAATCCACCACAACAGATAGGGAAATATATGTGATGTAGATATTAAATCCATTCAAATACAACAAAAATTCTTTATTTATTATATCAATAACAGTAAAAGACTTTAGTCATTTTTAAAATAAGTCGAGTCGTGTCAAGTCATTTCAGGTCGAGTCTGAGGCAAGTCTTAAGTCTATTTTAATTTGAGTTCGAGTCACTAACTCGAGTGCCCATCTCTGCTCTGTACAGACAACCATCTGTCTAAAACAAACTTTCTGCAGTTGCAGAAGCCTTAAAAAGTCCCAATTGGCATTTATGGTGATTATGTATTTATGCAGTGTGAATGTGATTAAGATAGCCACTGCCGCCCATGTGTTTTAAACATGTCACATGTTTTTGACTGTGCTGAGAACAGATGACTGGAAACCAGATATATTTAATGTTCTCATTGCTCAAAATGGGTGATTCAAACACAGGGCACTGACAAATATACTGACCAGCTGAGACACATGCGGGCAGACAGGCAGGCAGATGGTCTGAAGCGCAGACTCACGGGGAGAAGCAGGCCTTGTCAACACTTTAAAGGGACACAGACGTGTGAGATCATGGTGGCTTTAGTCAGATCCCACAGACAGGTGACCCAGTGAGGACTACTTTGTCAGACAGAAATGGAAAATTGTGCCTGCGTGCACTTTTGATGTGATGCTGATGGTATCTAGATGTTTTTTCTCCTCAGCAATGAATGACTGTGAGAGAAACAGACATGGAGGTCAATTTCTCCATCTTTCCATGCAGGTAGAGACTGCGCTCAGCGTGACTCAAACCACATGTGTGGAGATCCATGCACACCAAAGAAACCTGCAAAAACACGATATGCCTTTATTTTGTCTTGCAGTTAATTTCCAATACAAACGGTCATTTCACACACACATAAAAAAAAAAAAAAAAAAACATTTGGAAACTGATCTATATGCAAACAAACCTAACACACTCTTGTTGGTTCAGCGATAATTACGCCCAAGTAGCGGCAATTAAACAGGTAAATGTGAACTTAACTGGAGCTTTCATTTAAAACGGGAAATCTAAGTTCACGAACACACCTGCATTTTTATGAGGCGATAAAACAGTTTGAGGGAACGAACAGAAATCCTGGAGGTTCAAAGTGAGAGCTGCTTAAACATTGCTTCTCTAGAGTTTCCCCCTCTAGCACGTTCATAAAACATCATTACAGTCGACCTCAATCACGAGAATATGTTTCTTTGAAGCCCAGGCAAACTAACTAACTCTGTTCCAGCTAAATAAACTCCAGACATGCACGCTTTCGAGTTCTGCCAGCTAGTCTGATAAGTACAGTTTCTGGATCATTCTGATACTCTTTAAACATTCAAAGATTAAATGGCCATGGATTTTCTATGAACTACGTCATATGTGATCTTTATCCTTCTATTACACTGAATAAGTTATTTATTGTTGGCAGACTGTAGATTATTCCTGCAATACTGGAGGCTGCAGTTCTAGGAACACATTTCTAGGACCCTGGCTTCAACTCCAACAGAGGAGACCTGATTCAAACCTGAAACAAACAGGTGAAAAGACTAGACCCACAGCAATTATTCTATGTTTTATTATCTTTCTACCTTGTTTTTAACATAAGAGCAGACGTGGCCATTTTGAACTCGAATGTGCAAGGCTTCTGGTGTCCATCTTCAGTTATTTTAGCTGTGCAAAAACAAAATGTTTCAAGAAGGTTACCAACAGTTATGTTTAGGGCTAGAGCTTGGTTAGGAGAATATAAACAATTAAATGTAAGTAATTACAACTAAATAGCATTAAGTAATTAGATCATTCCTGAAAATGAGTAAGACAAATACAGAATTGAGTGCTAGAAAATAAGTGCTAGAAAATAACTAGTGCTACTGCATCCAAAAAACAAAAACAAAAAACAAAACAAACAAACAAAAAAAACTATGGTCCAAGAAATGCAGTCCTGAAATGCAAGATCATGGCACTTGACTGTATGAGTGTGTGACTGCAGCACCAGCGTCTGTTGACAGGCGGTGCTGTTTCACATGCAATCTTCTGCTAAACATGTAAGGAACAATCATTTTCTCTATTCTGTTTCTCACTAAAGCTTTGTGATGGATTGAAACTGTGTGTTTGTTTCTTCTGAAGCCGTCATCTTAAACACTTTTAATTTAAAACGGAATTCAAGGCCTTTAACCCGAATTGTCCACCATAAAGGACAATTTACATCATGACAGTTCAGCATGGAAATTCATTACCAAATTAATTTGTCCACAGTTATCAGTCAGAATGTTATAATACTTGTTTCAATAGAGGCTCATAAGATTACAAATTCTGTACTAATTTAAAGCTACTGTACAAGTTTAAAGCTAAAGCTGTAAGACTTTCTTTTGTAACTGATTTGGATAAAGTACATAGGCCTACATCTGTAAACACATTATCGGCTCAGAAGGTTCCGCAGCTTTTTTGTGATAACACATTAATCTGCTTTGTGGTGTACAAAAACAAGCAGATGTTGATTGGCTCACTTTGCTCGCATATAAACCATGTTGGAGATTATAGATTTTGTTGCCAACGGCAACAAGTCCTGTAGTGTATTACGACATTACACCCTCTTACCCTCACTTTTATGGCAGAATTGGTAATTGGCAAAACGGTACAAATACAATAGGGTTTTTTTAGTACCTTCAGTGTTTAGACCACAGACAAGCCTAAAATAGACCAGAACTCTTATTTTGAAATATATATATACTTTACTATTTTCAGATGCTCATTTAAAAGTTAAACATTGTAATTATTCATTAACAAAATCATAAGCAATACATGTGAGGTATTCACTGATCAAGAAAGCTGTGTTTTTCATTTAAAACCAGCAGCACTTGCACGTTTCAATACTGACTTAACCAGTAGAGTGAGTTTGGGGCAGGACTGTGTGTTTGTCTGACCAATTGAAGATTGCTTGAAAACAGCAACAATGTTTGGAATACAAAAGTAGTTTATACTTCCTGTATGGTACTGTATATTACATTTAATTACAATAGTAAACTGTAAGTTTAACAGTGGGCATTATTCCACAATGAACAGTTCAAATGACACTTTCCATGTTTACTGGTCATTCCACTTGCTGAATTAATCAGCTGGGAGATAAATATGGTCATGTAAAAAATTATTCAAATCTGCTACCCAATCAAATAAACAAAGAGATGAAAAATCAATCCATCTCACTGGAATGGGGTGATTGAGAACATTGCATTGTGGAATACAGTATTTCACAGTAAATCCACATACTGGCCTCAGTATATACTGCAGCAACAGTAAGAGCTATTCCAAACATCGCAAGCATTGCTTGCACTTCCATCTCGTGCCAATGTGGTGTACAAATCTTTAAATTGCCCAGCTATTGATAATACACAGATGTACAGTAGACCATTTCATTTTTTTATTTAATTTTCTTTTAAATCAAACACAACCAAATCAAGTCCCAGCTGACATCAATTTAAGCATAAATTAACCTAGATTCAAGTTCACAAGGTTGTCTAGTGTACGCTGGACTGAAAGCAGAAAACACTTACAAATGTTCTTTGTATTTTGCATGAATTCATTATAAACAGTAGTTTCTGATCACGGCCTTTGAAGGACGTTTGCCCTGCAGGTAGGTCTGCAGTGAAAGCCTGTTTTCCTCCGCTGTTATTCCCACAGAATGGAGCCCAAGTTTGCTAATTCTCCGAGCCCATGGAGGGCAGAAGATAGAGTCAATGCGGGTGTTGGTGAGCTCAGACTAGCGGGAGTACAAATCCCTCAAAGAACTTAAGGCTGGCTGTAGTCCTCCACTAGGCTGTGGTGGGAACCGAATCAAAGAAAAAGGTGCCTGCAAGGCAGATCAGCCTAGAGCCCAAATTGATTCTCACACACACACACACACACACACACACACACACACACACACACACACACACACACACACACACACAAAGACGGAGAGAAACAGGAAGGATTTGAGGCAGTAAAATTGTGATGTACAAAACTAAATGAACAACATTTAGCTGCATTTATTTCAATGATGTTTGGAGGATGTGAGGTGCTTTCAAAGTAAAGAAGACGTGTTGATGTTCAAAACATATTTTAACATAATTCTGCTTCCTCTGGTTATTTTTCAGATGCTGGACCTTATCACCTAAAACCTTAATCGATACAAGAGGAAGCAACGTGCGCTCGGCACAAAGCATTTGAATAAAGCATTTAGACATCAAAACACACAAAACTTTCTCAGACATCTGAATCACTAGCCATGCACTTCTCGACGTTTCAAGCCAAATTTCTTGACTTCCCTGCGTTTGCTCTCTGCACACACTGAGAAATCGCCTCAGACTATGTTCCACATCAAAAACAACAGTAGAGAAAGAGCGATTCACCTGCTCCCCTTTCTGCACGTCTAGATTCACAGTGAATCGCTGAGCCACAATAGGGTTCAGAGATCAGCTTTGAAAATAAGGCCAGGGGTCGCAGTTCGCCGCGGCTCAACACCCTGTGGCAACTGGAATAGTAATGTAGTTGCTTGGATCCGGCCCGGGCCGCTGTGAAGACTTCCAGTGAGGAGAGGCTATTGTTTATGGGCCTCTTGGGCTGGAGCAGAGCAGAGAGGCGATGAGGCTCCTCCGGCTCCTCTGTGCTGATGCTGGATTTCTTGGGCTCCTCTTGAGGAGTTCAGCATTCCTTTCAGCATGAACTTTGGCCGTTTACGGTTTCTCGCTGTGTCCTGCCCACCAGTGATGAATGTTCATTCTGAGCCAGGCGCCAAAAAGCAGTTTCTGAAGGAAGAAAACAAAGTACATCATGGTTTGCAATATATTTTACAGAGTCCATGGATAATGAAGAACTGCAAATAAAATATACATCATACAGAATGTGAATCACCAACATAAACCCAACCGGCAGACAACATCAGGAGTCGGGCTGAGCTCACACTTCTCTTGCAATGTAATGTATGTGAATTTAAGTAAGCATGGAATAAAGGACCTACTGTATTTGCCCAAATAATATATTCAACAGCACACTCATGGAACAATGTATCCTACAGTGCAATGCAATTTTTCCAGTGTGACATGTGACAAACAAACCAGAAGCAGAATCAGTCACCTTTCTGCCAAAGTGAAATTAAATGAATAAAATAACTGCATTTTATTTCAGAGAAATGCCACTCACTGAATTAAATATGTGATGAGGACTAGTGATGTGCATGAAGCCGAATATTTTATTTGTTAATGCACAGATAATGGCTTCAAAACGAATAACGAATTCTACCGGATATAACCAGGATAATGGTAAAACATTACGGTAGACACAGTGTTTGCTGGAAAAGAGGTGAGGGAAATAGATAAGAGGGACTAGCACAATATTCTACATGAAGCTCTAAAATCACTACGCAATAATGAGTGTGTGAAGTGAATGAGTGTAAACTCTATGAATGAAATGAGCACAGCATGATCGCAAATCAAACAGCCATGTTGCCATCTCTGTGCATCTCTCAGATTTCAGAGTCTGGAAAATACTGGAGCTAAGATACTGAATCATACACATTTTCTACTACTTGATATGCCTATTTAAATGTTTTAAACCTTGTATGATATGATACAATATGTTTCTCTCTCTCACTCTCTCCCGGAGCCGACAAGCATGTTTATTATTTGTTCATATTTGCATTTGTTGCATAGTAAAAGTTGTTTTAACATTTTTGAAACGCTAAATATTTTCATGTTCTATAATCAGCTATTTTATATAGTCCTTTTATTTGAGCTTGTAGATGATTGTTCTGACATCTGGCATCTGTTTTTAGAAACAGTTTCTGTTGCCGATTAATAGAAATGGACACTTTCACAAGCTTTGAGGTTCAACTTTTTTCATTGGACCTGATGAACACGCTAGTGGTGGCAGTTGTTTATCGTCCACCAAAAACGAAAGAGAACTTCATTAACGAGTTCTCTGAATTTTTAGGGGGAATCACTCCTAAATTTGACAGAATTTTAATTGTTGGTGATTTTAACATTCATATCTGTTGTGACACAGCATTAGCGAAAGAGTTTCTTAGTCTCATTGATGCTTGTGATTTCTGTCAGTGGGTGAAAGAACCTACACATGCACATGGTCATATTTTAGACTTGGTGCTAACACATGGCCTTTCTATTTCGGATGTTAATATTGGTGGCTTAAGTTTTTCAGATCATAAGCCTATTATGTTTACCATTGATATCTCTTGTCATACTACTGAAATTATTAGACCTGCAAAATGGTCACGTGTTGGCCTGTTTGGTCCAACATCTGTGGACAATTTTTCAGTAGCATTCAATGAGGCTTGTCATTTGCTGTCTGTGGATTTCCTTGCTAATGTGTTAAATGTGGATGAGCTTCTTAACATGTTTAATTCTGTATGCACCAGTGTTTTAGATATTGTTGCCCCTATGAAATTAAAAAAACATAAAAGCAAAGTTGAACCATGGCTAAACAGCAATACTCGTAGTTTAAGACAAGCCTGCAGAAGAGCAGAACGCAGGTGGAAAAAGGATAAACTACAAATATCTTATGAAATCCTACGGGAGTCTTTAATTTCATATCAAAAAGCTGTGAAAGTTGCCAAATCTGACTACTTTTCCGAGTTAATTTCTAAAAGCACTAACAGCCCCAGGACTCTATTTAATATATTGAATTCTGTTTTTAATCCTACAAGCAATATCTATTTAGTTGAATCCTCAACTTTATGTGAAGACTTTCTAAGATTTTTTGTGGATAAAATAGATGTAATTAGACAGTCCATTATTCCGTCTACTGATGACCCTGTAGATTTTTTGAGTCCCACTAGTTTTTTAAATTCATTTGAGCCTATTACTATGTTGGGTTTAATGGATTCAGTTGTTAAGCTGAAGCCTACTACTTCTGCCCTTGATATTGTTCCTACCCAATTCTTAAAATTGGTATTTGATAGTGTTGGGGACTGGATTTTAGCAATTATAAATAAGAGCCTTCTTTCTGGATCTGTTCCAGCTTTGTGTAAACACGCTATGGTGAAACCTCTGTTGAAAAAGCCAAATCTGGATACAACTGTTTTATCGCACTTTAGGCCAATTTCAAATTTACCTTTTCTTGCAAAGGTCTTAGAGAGAGCTGTATTAAAAAATAGTATGTTTGAAAAATTCCAGTCTGGATTTATGAAAAAACATAGTACTGAGTCTGCACTTCTTAGAGTATTAAATGATATTTTATTATGTGTTGACTCTGGGAACTCAGTAATTTTGGTACTCTTAGATTTGAGTGCAGCTTTTGATACAGTTGATCATGATATTCTTTTATCACGTCTTGAAAAGTGTGTGGGCATCCAGGGAACTGCCCTTAGCTGGTTCAGATCTTATCTTAGTAATAGAACCTTCTCAGTAGGTATTGGTCGTGCTGTTTCATCTGTAGCACCTCTAACTTGTGGTGTTCCCCAAGGATCTATCCTGGCTCCTATTTTGTTTTCACTCTACATGCTTCCATTAGGTTCAATTTTTAGGAAGCATGGAGTGTCTTTTCATTTTTATGCAGATGACACCCAAATTTATTTACCTTTGAAACGTAATGACAAGCAAGGCCTAGAAACCTTGCTTGCATGCTTAGCCGATGTGCGATCTTGGATGTCTCTGAATTTTTTGCATTTAAATGAGGGTAAGACTGAAGTGATTGTCTTTGGGCCCTCAGTGGGAAAAGGAAAACCAAATTTTAATTGTGGTCTTTTAAATTCCTGTATCAAACCAACCGTGAAAAATTTGGGAGTTCTTTTTGATTCTTCCCTTAAGTTTGATCAACATATAAATTCAGTAGTTAAGTCATGTTTTTTTCATCTTAAACTTCTGTCTAAAGTTAAATCTTTTCTGTCTTATAAGGATCTTGAAAGAACCACACATGCATTTGTTTTATCTCGATTGGACTATTGTAATTCGTTGTATGTTGGATTACCCCAATCCTCCATCTCACAACTTCAGATGGTCCAAAATGCCGCAGCCAGGTTTTTAACTGGGGTTCGTAAACGAGAACACATTTCTCCAATTTTAATGTCTCTTAATTGGTTGCCAGTGCGTTATAGAGTTGAATTTAAGATTTTGCTATTTGTTTTTAAGTCTTTAAATGGCCTGGCACCTTCTTATTTGTCAGACCTCTTAAACGTGAATTCATCAGTTAGATGCTTGCGATCCTCAGACAGTATTACTCTGTCGTATCCAAGATCAAGATTGAAGATGAGAGGTGACCGTGCATTTGCAGTGGCCGGCCCGAAGTTATGGAACAGTCTTCCCTTATCTGTAAGATCTGCCTCATCTTTATATGATTTTAAATCAAAGTTACAGTCTCATCTTCTTAGTCTTGCATTTCATTCATTCTAACTCGTTTTATTTTTAAAATTTTAGTGATGTCTTTTACTACTCCTGTCTTTTATTTCTTTTTTTCTCTGTACAGCACAGTGGTCAACTTTTGTTGTGTTTATTTGTGCTTTATAAATAAATGAAATGAAATGAAATGAAATAACTCTACACAAAGTTCTTCTGTAAGTTATACAATGCATAAATGAAAACTACCAAGGGAACAGAATTACATTTAAAACAGGCTTCTCATGTAATTGGTCAGACTCCCAGTTTAAGCCCCGCCCACTCTTGGTTTTATCGGAATACATGCAGATGCAAATTATTCTGAGATTGCTACAGATACAGATAGGCTCCAATGCACACCCTAATAAGGACAGTTGTTGTTTCTTTGTTTGACAAACTACTTTTTCTCATTTAGGGTCATGAAAGTGCCTGCAAATTGTCAATGCTCGGATGTGTTGTTAAAAAAAGTACATACAGAATGTTTATTACAATTATGAACTCACTCTTCTCCCTTTTCCCCATCACATATCAGATCGGAAAGGCATTTATTTTCAATAAAAATGAATAAAATATTTGAAAAGTGGAAATAAATTGCCTAACGAGTGTTTAATAATAAATAATAAATAAATAATTTATCAGGTAGGGTTAAGGGTAGGTGTAGGGAGGGTTAATCATCCCAATAAGGTGGCATCAATTTAATAATTTTAATAAATATAATCATTCTACACTCTATGTTATTATTGCATCCTGTTAATGTACAACAATACTGAGGTGCAAATAGTATCTTCCTCTAAGTATAAATATTAGGGTGTAATGGTACACAAAAAAGTTTGGTACATACTTTGGTTTTGAAGTCACGGGTACGGGTTCGGTACAGTAGGGTTAGAAAACAACATTTTTTCTCTCTTTTTTTATTATACGTTTTACGGAACAAACTGTGTCTCTGTCTTGAAATTTATTCAGTTATAATTAACATTTTCTTAGGGATAAAAAAAAAAAATCTCTGCTAATGCTATAAACTATTAGGGAGCCCCTACTTGCACATTACTATAATAAAGGTTACAATTAACATCAGAGCCCAAATGATTAAATTCAATTGCTATTTATTTTTAGATATAATCATCAACACTCAAATAATAATAAGAAATGTATGTATTGTAAATATGAAAATTACACATATGACAGTTTTAGCATTAACTTCTGTTTCTCCAATTCGTTTTACACAGTGGCTGTCATAACTTGCTTTCATGGAGGATTTATTTAGGCTTACATTCATTAACAGGTTAAGTAAAATATAATTAATATATAGGCTAATATATTGCATATATTTAGCAAAACAGTTCATTTCTCTATAGCGAACTAACAAGCTTTTGACACAGAATGGCTTTTCTGAGGTAAATGTAATACTTGACATATTGTTTACAAACTGTTTTACTGACATCTTTCTGCGGCTATTTTACTTTGAGCAATTACACGAGATATATGTTTCAGTAAGTCGTACTGTATCTTTCAACCAATGGTGTCAAAAGTATTCACATTCAATACTCAAGTAGAAGTATAGATACTAGGATTTAAAAATACTTCTGTAGAAGTTGAAGTATCAACTCAAGCATTTTACTCAAGTAAAAGTATAAAAGTACTGGTTTCAAAACTACTTAAAGTATAAAAGTAAAAGTAATGTAAGGAAAAAAATGGCATTAAGGACAAAAGCTTAGGCCGCGCCACAGGGGCCTATTGTGCACTCCACCTCCTCAAAATGTCACCAATAACCTTTATTTGAATGTAAATGTACATCCAAACTTAACTGCAGGTATCTGTGAGGGCAGCGGACAAGAAAAATGCGGGTAGTTTTGGTGTACCCAGGGCAGGCTTAGTAACGTCTCGGTTACAAAGGTAACCCTCGTTCCCTGAAGGAGGGAAGGGAGACGTACGTCGGACAGACCGACGAATAGGAATCTCGCTAGAGAGGCCAATCTACTTCGAGTGTAACTAAACGAGCCAATGCACATTGGCATGCAATCATATGCATCAGCTGCTCGCCTCGCAGCGCGGGTATATAATGAGCAGCAGGTGCGTTGCATCTTCAGGTTTTCGCTGAGGAGCCGAACCGGATAGGCGGCAGCATCAGCGGGGTACAGCGACTGTGGCGACGGGACGTACGTCTCCGTTCCCTCCTTCAGGGAACGAGGGTTACCTTTGTAACCGAGACGTACCCATTCAGTCGGTCACGTTCGACGTACGTCGGACAGACCGACGAATAGGAATCCCTACCAAAGCGCCACAGGAGCTGCCCCCTTCCAGCGCTCTGTTGTAAGCCACCTGAACCCCCTTGCCTGAGGATGGTGGGACAGGGCTAACACAGAGAGAGTCGATCACTGCTGTTCCCCAAAACCCATTCAGTGAGACTATTGGATAACGCTGGGAAAGCGTACCCTTCGCTGGGAAAGGAACGCTGCGGAAGCCACATCCTTCCCCGAAGGAGTTATGTGGAGAAGTACATATGGACTAACCCTGTAGGGCTGTGCTACATATGGAAGAGCTGGGGTGACTCCAACCCGATGAAGGGTAGGTTCTCCCAGAGGGAAAGACACGGGCTTCATTTAGGAGCAACCGTGGAACCAACCATATGGGATCCCCGTAGGGTCACACATATGGAACCCAGCCTAAACCCGGTTCTCAAGGATACAACGGAGTATAGGCCTGGCGGCAGACGCTCCGCCACGTCGGCTGCCGAAGGGATATCGGAGGACTCGACAGGGTCTGCCTTGTAGGGACTCTCTGGAGAAAAGAAGCGCATGTAGCGCAGCAAGCCGACACTAAGCCGGGGCCTCTCCGTGCCTCTGACCTGTGGCGAGAACATGGGAGGAGACCGGCTCGACACGAAGGCTATAGTATCTAGCGAACGTGTTAGGTGTCGCCCAGCCCACAGCTCTACAAATGTCTGTCAGCGAGGCGCCACGAGCCAGCGCCCAGGAGGATGCGACACCTCTCGTGGAGTGAGCATGCAACCTGAGCGGGCAGAGCACGCCCTGAGCTTGGTAAGCCAGGGCGATGGCATCCACTATCCAGTGGGCCATCCTCTGCTTGGAGACAGCCTTTCCCTTCTGCTGGCCTCCATAACAGACAAGAGCTGGTCTGAGGTCCTGAGGCTTTAGATTCTGTCTATGTACAGTCGCAAAGCGCGGACTGGACAGAGTAAAGCCAGGGCTGGGTCTGCCTCCTCCGAGGGCAGCGCTTGCAGGTTCACCACCTGGTCCCTGAAGGGAGTGGTAGGAACCTTGGGCACATAGCCAGGCCTTGGTCTTAGTACCATGTGGCTATCACCCGGCCCGAACTCCAGGCACGATTCGTCGACCGAAAATGACTGCAGGTCCCCTACCCTCTTGATGGAGGCCAATGCCACCAGCAGCAAAGTCTTCATAGACAGAATCTTTAAGTCTGCTGACAGCAAAGGCTCAAAGGGAGCAATCTGAAGTGCTCTCAGCACCAGAGTGAGGTCCCAAGAGGGTATGGAGAGGGGACGAGAAGGATTTAACCGTCTCGCCCCCCTAAGGAACCTGATGACCAGGTCGTGCTGACCAACAGATTTGCCATCTAAGTGGTCGTGGTAAGCGGATATAGCAGCAGTATGGACTTTGAGGGTGGAGGGGGGGACAGCCTACGTTCCAACCCTACTGCAAGAAGGAAAGCACGACTCTGGTCAAGCATCTTCGGGGGTCTTCCCGGCGAGAAGAGCACCACTCGACGAACAGGTTCCACTTTGAGGCGTGAGCACGTCTCGTAGACAGTGCACGTGCCGAAGTGATGGTGTTAAGTACCTCAGTGGGTAAGTCACCTAGAACCTCCGCATCCCGTCCAAGGGACCAGACATGGAGTTTCCAGAGGTCTGGACGCGGGTGCCAAAGAGTGCCCCGTCTCTGAGAAAGAAGGTCTTTCCTCAGAGGGATGGGCCAGGGAGGGGCTGTCGCGAGGAGTGAGAGTTCTGGGAACCAGGTCCGGTTGGGCCAGTAAGGCGCAAATAACAAGACCTGCTCCTCGTCCTCCCTGACTTTGCACAGGGTCTGTGCAAGTAGGCTCACTGGGGGAAACGCATATTTGCGCAGGCCCCGGGGCCAGCTGTGAGCCAGTGCATCTGTCCCGAGTGTCCCCTCGGTCAGAGAGTAAAACAACTGGCAGTGGGAGGTTTCTGGTGAGGCAAACAGGTCTACCTGAGCCTCTCCGAATTCTCTCCAGATCAGCTGAACCACCTGGGGGTGGAGTCGCCACTCTCCTGGCAGCGCAGCTCGTGATAGCTCGTCGGCCACACGGTTGAGCACACCGGAGACATGAATGGCGCGAAGCGACCTCAGATGCTTCCGACTCCACAGGAGGAGATGGCGGGCGAGTTGTGACATGCGACGGGAGCGTAGACCATCTTGACGGTTGATGTACGCAACGGTCGCAGTGTTGTCCATACGGACCAGTACATGCTTGCCCTGAAGCAGGCCTTTGAGGCGGCTCAGAGCAAGGCGTACTGCCAGCAACTCGAGGCAATTGATGTGCCAATGCAGATGGGGTCCCGTCCAAACCCCTGAGACTGCATGCCCGTATTACGTGGCACCCCAGCCGGTGGCAGAAGCATCTGTGAACACCACAGCATGCCGGGACACCTGTTCTAGGGGCACTCCTGCCCGAAGAAACAAGGGGTCCGACCACGGACTGAAGGTTCGGCGGCACTCCTGAGTGATTGGCACCCGGAACGTGCCGCGCTGCCACGCCCATCTCGGGACTCGGCCGTGAAGCCAGTGCTGAAGCGGTCTCATATGAAGCAGACCGAGCGGTGTTACAGCCGCAGCAGCTGCCATATGCCCCAGGAGCCTCTGAAAGAACTTCAGTGGGACCGCTGTCCTGCCATTGAATGTATTCAGGCAGTTCAACACTGACCGAGCACGTTCCTCTGTGAGGCGTGCTATCTGCTCGACCGAATCCAACTCCATACCGAGAAAAGAGATCCTCTGCACCGGGGCGAGTTTGCTCTTTTCCCAGTTGACCTGAAGCCCCAACTGGCTGAGGTGTCTGAGCACCAAATCCCTGTGTTTGCACAACTGATCCCGGGACTGTGCTAGAATGAGCCAGTCGTCGAGATAGTTGAGAATGCGAACACCCTGTTCTCTCATGGGAACAAGGGCTCCCTCCACGACTTTCGTGAAGACGCGGGGAGACAGGGCCAGCCCGAAGGGTAGGACTCTGTACTAATATGCTCGACCTTCGAACGCGAATCTCAGGAATGGCCTGTGTCGCGGAAGAATTGAAACATGGAAGTACGCGTCCTTCAGGTCAATCGCTGCAAACCAATCTCGGGGACGGATGCACTCGAAAATGCGTTTCTGCGTGAGCATTTTGAATGGTAGCTTGTGGAGGCTCCGATTCAAAACTCGCAGGTCCAAGATCGGTCGTAACCCGCCGCTTTTCTTGGGTACAATGAAGTAGGGGCTGTAGAACCCCGACCTCAAATCGGCTGGAGGGACCGGCTCTATCGCGTCCTTCGCCAGTAGGACTGCGATCTCCGCACGCAGGACAGGGGCATCGGCATCTTTCACTGTAGTGAAGAGGACGTCCCTGAACTTGGGGGGGGGGGGGGGGGGGCCGGGCGAACTGAATCGCAAAGCCGACCCTGATGGTCCGAAGGAGCCAGCGAGACGGACTGGGGAGCGCTAACCCGGCTCGCAGAGACCGTACAAGCAGGACCAAAGGGACCACCGGTGTACCCGCAGCAGGGCAGCGAGGTGGAACACAGGGACGCGGCTCGGGGGGCTCTCTTTGTGAGGCGGCCCGAAGCGGCGTCACAGTGTGCTAGGCAACACTTACCTGGCTCCACGGATGGACAGAGGGAGCAGTCGAGGCTTTGGCTGCCCGCTGCTCGCTGCTGTCCGCTGGCGACAGAAGAGGGGGATGAGAGTGGTGAGGTTTTTCTCCTCCCACTGCTCTCCAAACCCTCTTCAGACCTGGAAATGGAGGAACTGCTCTTTAAAATTTGGGTACCGCTGCCTCTTGGGTCAGTGGCGGAACAGAAACAAACCCAATAAAGGATTTACCACCTGGCCCTCCTCCAGGGGTGGAAGAGCAGCCCCACCCATCTCTGGGTCGCCCGTCTCAGGGGTGATTCTCACCAACCAGTTAAACAGCTGCAGAGACGGGAGGCGTCATCTCCCCGCAATGGATACAGCAGAGCCTGCTGGGCCGGAGTTTCTTGCAGGGGACGACACCCTTGGCGACGAGCAGACTGAGGGGCGGCCCAAGAGGAACTCAATGGTTTGTCATGGGAAGCTCCCCTATCCGCTACTAACTGAGGAGAACCGCTGGGCTCAGTCCTCGACAGTGTCACCGAAAGGCCACCTCGTAAGATGGGAGCATTGAGAAAGCATTTAGCTTGACAACCTCTCACACCTCACAAGGTAAGCCAGGGGGCACTTCTGGACCACGGAGGTGGACATCGTCTGGCTGAGGGCCTGCGCCGTGACTTTGATCACGGTTAGTCAACAAGCGCAGCTCAACCCCAGCACAGAACTACCCTCATGCAAAAAGAGTGCCTTGGCCTCACATGCAGGGTGGGTGTGGTCTGTGTACAGCCACCCCATCCAAGAGGGTAGTGAGAGAGGAAAAACTTATGCAGATTGGCACCTTTGGCATTCCATATTTATGGCACCAATATACCCCCATACTGCCAAGTTTTCCATGCACATCTGGAAGACCCAGGAAAGCATGGCTGTAAACTCTGAATCTGAGTCAGCATAAGCACACACCATTACAGTGGGCAGCGTCACCCTCATTTCCAGAGCATAACAGCACTCTCTCCGATGCTGCAATCGACGTCTGTCCCTCAGCTGGAGCTCTGAATGAAATGCTAGGTTCCCCTATGAAAAGGACCAGCAATCCAATCCAGAAACTGCACAGCTTGCAATGCGCTAGAGAGGGAGGGGCCCTAGGGGGTTGGTTCCCCGAAGGAACCCCTCAACCTCATGTCACCCAAGCCATATCAGCAAAGTAGACCTCTTCTGGTGCACCAGAGAGGGCGCTACAATGGAGATTACGCAAGGGAACCGCGCATCTAGAGCGCCGAGCGAGCGCTGGGTTGCCGTGACAACCCGCGCTGCAGCCCGGCAGCTCGATGGCACACGACACGCAGAGGAGCGAGAGGTTTGCTCTCGCTGATCTCCGCGGTCTCCCAGAGTGTCGGGCAGAGCCGCGGCTGTGCTTTTACACACAAGCGGCAGCTGGCCAACAACAGAGGGGACTCAAGCTTCCCGGAGAAAGAAGAGTCACGACCGGCGTGTCAACGTGATCATGTTCTCATATGAAAACATGAACACCCACGAACATCATTTCAGCACGCGCCCAGACATGCGAAACGGTGATCGTGGCCGTCAGTGAGGACAGGAACGATCGCATCCAGAAACACAAGTAGGATGTCGTCTTTAAAAAGACGCAAATCTACTTGTGTAAGCTCTTTCAGGGACTTTACTCTTTTAGAAGTGCTGAAGCACGCAGGGGAACGGCCACCGCAACACAGACAGGGATTGTGTGCAGCCTGTCATGTGCTTTCTCTCTCTTTGAAGGCGCTCACTCTTACCAGCCGTAAAAACGGCTTTTCAGCGCTCAAAAGCGCACCGTACCGGCCGTGAGAACAGCCTTCTGACGCTGTCAAACAGCTATTTGCTCAAAAACGGCAAACGAAACAGAAAAAGAGAGGACTTCGACCCCACTGCTGTGCTGTTCGCCCGCACTCGGAAAAAAAGAGAAGTTCAACCAAAAAGCTTGACTCGTCTTCTAGCAGACACTCGCTTGCAGAGAACAGGAACAAACACCGTTCGGCTCCGAAGCGAAAAGCTGAAGATGCAACGCACCTGCTGCTCATTATATACCCGCGCTGCGAGGCGAGCAGCTGATGCATATGATTGCATGCCAATGTGCATTGGCTCGTTTATTTACACTCGAAGTAGATTGGCCTCTCTAGCGAGATTCCTATTCGTCGGTCTGTCCGACGTACGTCGAACGTGACCGACTGAATGGGAACAATCAGGGCTTGACATTAACACCCGCCAAATGCGGGTAGTTTTCAGCTGTTTCAGTTCACATCGCACCAAAAAACGCCAACAAACTCGTCTGTTGGAGTTTGTTGGATAGGTGTGATAACCCTGTTGGCGTTGGTTGGAGTCTCTTTTTACCAGACTGAACATGTTTAACTCTTGGTGCGTTCCAAACGGGATATATCGCCCTCCGAAGGGCACTTCGGAGTGAAAACAATCATGGCCGCCATATTTAAGGGTCGTTCCAAACCAAAGTGTTCAAAACTGGCCACATTAAAGGGCCCTTCGGAATGAAGGATTTCGAAGGGTACAACTGATGGACACTTCGGGCCCCCATGATACACAGGGAAGTTGTTTGTCATCACAGAATGGGTACAGGAGGCTCGGAGTTCGATTTTACCTATAAATGTATGCATAATATTTTTCTATACGACTGTAATATTTATACGAGTTAGATTTGGTACATTATTATGGTCAAAACGACACTGTACTTCAACAAAAATACTTTACAGCTCCCTTTATCAGTCCATTCAAATGTTTCAAATACATAGACACAATATACATTATGGTGCGATAAACCAAAAATAAATAAATAAATAAGCTAACGTTAAACAAAAGGCGCAGCTTGCGCAATTTATCCTCCTTGACTGTCTCATTAAGATGACGCAGAAGTGCGTTCTAAAAAAGGAGTATTTTTGACCCCTACACCCTTCATCCCTTCGAAGCTCTCCCTCCGGAGGGTAAACCCTTTGAAGGGATTAGGGCATAGGGATGAGCACTTCCGAATGGAAACGCAGAGCCTCACGTAATCTGACATGGCCATGAACCGTTGCCATGACGATGAGGCAAGTCCCCAGCAAAGACAGCTGTTTGATCGTGCCTGCGCCTCACGCACACACAACAAAGCACTGGAAACGTGACATCGCAGCTTGTTCGTTATAAAAAAAAAAGAAAAAAAAAAGGTACAATAGTCCATAGTGCAATCCGTGCCATTCAGCAAGAGCACTGCTCCACTTCACCGAAAGAGAGAGGTATAACACCATGAGAGCAACGCAGGTTTACCTTCAGTTTCGTTTTAAATTAATTCGTTTTGGCTCGTTTAGCTACATGGTTGTATATGACTATGGGTCACATAAATAAAAAGGGTCGTGCTAAAAAAAAAGTTTAAAAACCGGTGTATACGCTAATTTATTCAAACGTCTCTCTACCGAACTACCTAGCTTAATTTGCAGAGGACGAAGAGAAAGCACCCGTTTGATAGCCTAAATGAGTCAGTAGTGTTGAAATAATAACTTTTAAGAAATAATCTTTTTTGAGTAACGACCCCCAACACTGTCATCCTTGCTGGAGTGTGACGTGATTTGTTGATTCGTGTACAAACCAATAGGATGTCAGAATGGTATGTTTATACTTCTCATCCAACCAACCACAATCAAATTCACTCTATCCGGATGGCGCGATTTATCTGGATAGTTGTTTTTTTTCTCAAGCCGGAATGAAAACAAGCCGAAATTAAATATGAGTAACGAGTAATGAGTATTTTTAAAATGTAAGGAGTAGAAAGTACAGATAATTGCGTGAAAATGTAAGGAGTAGAAGTAAAAAGTCGTCTGAAAAATAATTACTCCAGTAAAGTATAGATACCCGAGATTTTTACTTAAGTAAGGTAACGAAGTATTTGTACTTCGTTACTTGACACCTCTGCTTTCAACATGCCTTCAGATGTTCATTTATGTTCATTCTCTGGTATTAAAGAGGAAGGGATGATTGCGTTCACTTGCGCTCCGTGCTGCCGTTTGAACTGAGGCGCCTATACAGCCATCTGTCACGCCACATCAAAAAGCGCCAAAACGGCAGTTGTTGTTTGAATTTCATGATAAAATGGATTAAATTTGAAAGATGGCACTTTGTTTCTTATTGAAAGTAACAAAACACAGAACTTATTGTGATTATTGGTGGTTAATGTTGGTTAAAATGGGTTAGGCTAAAAAGCATTACTGTGAGCGTCCCCTTCTGGATTGTAGTGTGGATCGCCTGTGATTGACTATATTCATCGTGTAACTGCATGAACCGAACCATGACGGTTCGGGACGAATATATGTACTGTTACACCCCTAATAAATAGCTTCTAATAACTATTTGCACTTATTGCAGTGAACTGCTACTTTTATATAGTGTACATAGAATGTATCGCTAAGAGAAAGCTATCGTCACTTAGTGTAAATAGAATATATCACTGTTTCCACTTAGTGTAAATAGCATCTATAGCTATTTGCACTTATTCTTAGTGTGAATAGACACTGCATATAAATGCACACTGCATTGAAGACATGCATGTTAATTTAGGTAGGAATCGAATCAAATGATTTTGCTGTTGTTTTCCACACTTGTTTTGTTTAAAGTTTTAATAAATATAAGCCACAACACAGTTTATAATATTTATAATTTGTGAAAACTAAAATGTTTAAAAATATACGTTATATACAGTTTTAAAAATCATATGTTCTTATTTTTATTTGTAATCTGTGAGAAGTATTTATGTTAAAAGTTTACTATTTTACCTGATTGATTTTTTGTTTTCATAAAGTGATTTTTGGTTTATTGTATTGAATCCAATAACCCTAACCCTACATAAAAATTGTAACAGAATTTTAACTTAATACAAGAGATAAACTGTACTGTACATCCTTCAGTATTCAGTAAGTAGCGTGCCAGTATTCCCTTCTGAAAACAAATTGGCTTGCATATCCTTCAGCATAAACAACAATACTGTATCTTGGAGTTACACAAACTGTGGTGTCATTCCTTTGTGGTCTAGCAAACCTTTGTGAGTTTGACACGTGTATAAGCTCAGAAAACCAATGGTTACATCATCACAATTAGCTGAAAACAGCACTGGCCACAACAAGGCGTCATGTGACCATGTATTCCATACAGTCACCATGTTCTCAGAGCAGTTGGAGCCAAATTTTAATCTAAACCATGTCATCACTGAGCCACATATGTACATTTTAAATTACAGCACACTGTAGTAATTGGTCACGTCGGTGTGAGTAAAAGTGAATGTATAGGGTCTCACAGCAGGGGTTGCGTCCAGGCTGAATGAGTCAGTAGGTGCTGCAAGGGTCTCTGGCTGTGTAGAGACTGAGAGGAGCCTGTGGTCCAACCATGTGTTTTGATTTGACCATTACATCTAAATATCATTCAGACTTTCTGCAAACGACGCCTAGAAGAGGAGCATCAAGCAATCATAAATTGTCACTTCTCTGAAAGGTGCGAGACCCTAAACATGGAAGCATCTTTGCTAGTCAGTGAAATCCTTCATGTTAACAAGCTAAGACTGCTTATGTCTTACACTAGTGGCCTTAATCAATCACGCTAGGCCGGCATCTACAAATATAATGAGCATTGAGGTGTCAAATGTTATATTTCACAGAAATCCTTGAAGCTATTGGTGTTTCTGAGGCTCCTTGTGGTGGAGGAATTCCATAACGAATGCCTTTTGTGACTAATATTGTAAAATTAACTCTAAATAAAAGATGTAATCCAAAAAGTACCCTTTATCATATTCAAAAGTCCTCATTAGGCATTCAAGCCAAGTCTCGTTTCCTCTCCAAATGCAATTAAGTGTGAGCCTTTAAGGATAAAGTAAGCTTGTTAATAAGTTCACAGAGTAATGAAAAACAGCTTTTTCTTTATTGCTGAAGTGAGAATATTGAATCTAATAACAGGGCTGTGAAACATCAGCGACTCTGTGCAGTGCACCTGCCAACTTCTTGAGGTTAAAAATGGATCCGTGTGTTTTTCTCATTACACGTGCAAACTTCAGCCTGACATCAGGGATCTCCACGACAAATAAACAGACATGATTAAATATCATGGCGTAGTGATGTTGACTATATGGCTGTTCATGCAAAGTTTAAGTACTGTCAATGGGAAAAGTCCTTGCATTGAGATAACGAAAATAAAAGTTATTCAGGGAATTTCAAGCTGTAGATATGTTAAGCTCCATGTAAACTTAACATATATCATGGGAAAAGTTAGGGTTAGAATTGTCCAAGATTAGTGAAACATAGAAAAAAATGGACATGATTACAATCTGATGACACAACAAAATCAAGGATGCTGACATCATCTACAGCGTTTGTATGGCAATTTAGTAAAATAATGGTAATTTTCTCTGGTGCTTGTGGCTATATTTTCAGATTATGATGAGAAACAATTGTTTAGTATGTTTTTCAACAGTAAATTCTAAAACCTGTCATCCACTCTACCTTCATTTCAGCAGCAGCAGATTCATATGCAATACAGGAGGCATATGTAACGCACAGCGGTAATAAAGCATTACACTCGTAGTGTTACTCTGGGAGCCCATCAGTGAGAAAGAGCCCGAAAATGGCTGTGGAAACAATTTCCTCATCTGCGCCTCAGGCCAGAGATTAAAAAATGTCAATTATAAATGATGTCAGTCTCACTTACTATGAGGAGCGTTTATGCATGAGGCTATCAGGGAGATTGAATGGACGGCAGCGGATGATTTCAACATCGCCAGCAGCCGTTGCTCTGTCCCACTGTCCACTGCTGGATGTGACAGCCGACACATAATGAATTGCGTTTGCCAAAAACAACAGTTAGATTCACTAACATTGTTTATTGACTTTGCTGCTCAGGCAAACCCCATGCCAACTGCAGAATCAGTGGAAATGCGTCTGTACAACCTGACATTTTCCACATTGGTTCAGCTTTTGGAGGGATCGCAAGCTGCTATTTGTTGATCTTGTTTGTCGAGTTTGCGCTAAAGCTCTGGCAAAGTGCTTAACTTTGACTTCAAGGGCATTTGTTTCTTCTTGGATAGGAGCCATTTTCATCAGAACCGTGTGCATAAAGCAGGCTTATTTAGCAACTGATGTGTTGCTTTGAATATGTGGCCCCCCTTGAATCCAGATGTCAGAATAAAAGAATGCCTGCACCCTGTGAAGGTCTTCTTTCTCTGTACCAGAAAACCTGAGAGGGAAGTGAATTCCCACTGAGCAGGAGCATGGATCATGGTAATTGCCAGCGGTACCTTGGGGCCAGAGCAATGAGCTCATTATTTTTCCCAAAACCCTTAAGTCTCGCAAAACAACAGCCGGCCGACTGAGGCTCTCGGTGGGAGTCGTGGGCGTGTGTTTGTGCATGTCGGTGTCGTCTTCCAGACATCCACTCTGCTGAAGCGTCTGGAAGTTCTTATTGTTTTCATGATAACAAGCAAGTCAAATATAGCTAGTTACAAAATAAAATGATAATAACAAAAAAAAAAAAAAAAAAACATTTCTAACAGCTTTATGTCTCTGACTTGAAAAACAATGCATTCCCTTTGGGTTGCATCTTTCTCAGTGAGGTGCTGAGGAATACAGATTATAGTATCCATCTCTCCGTCCGTCCATCCATCCATCCATCCATCCATCCATCCATCCCTCTAAAAGAACAATTTTTGCAAAGGTTTTAATAGAGCTCAAGCAGAGGAGGCTGTCCAGTGAACTGATGTGAATGGGAGAGTTAACAGTCACTCTGTCCTGCACTAAGCTTTCATCTGGAGTAGAGGATCGTTGTTGGCATCGGTCAGTACCCAACAGATATAATTCCAAATGGAGCTTACACAGTGTTTAATGGAGAGCACTTTTAAACTAATGCAGCTTAGTATATACGAAACAGGATAATTAGACTTCTATTTCTAATTATTTCTATTCTTCTATTTCTAACTAGTTTCTATTTGGTGTTCACACTAGTTTCTATTGGTTTTGGTACAGTATAAAAACATGTGCACAATAAATGCACTTTATCAAATGATTATTTTAATATACTTAAAATACACTAAATATAAAGTGTGACCCTATTTTTATTTAATTTTGTATTTGTATTGCTGGCAGCAGATAAAGACAAATACTGTATAAGTAAAAAGTTCTTACATTTTGTTATTATTATTATTATTATTATTAGAATATTTGGATACTTTTAAAATGGCCATCAACGGAGAAACATGATTTTTGTGTAGTTACAGCATCTAACATCAGGGGCTAACAGGGACTCAATAACCAGCCAAATGCTGACCTCTTCATGACACACACACACACACACACACACTTGTTTTTTTTTTTTTTTTTTTTTTTGAATTGTGAGAACACTCCATAGGCGTAATGGTTTTTATACTGTACAAAGCTGTATTTTCTATCCCCCTACACTACCACCCCTTAACCAACCCATCACAGGAAACACATGCACATTTTTGCTTTCTCACAAAAACTCATTCTGTATGATTTATAAGCCTTTTGAAAAATGGGGACATGGGGTAATGTCCTCATAAGTCATCCTCTCCTTGTAATACCTATGTCATACCCATGCCTTTATACAAATCTGTGTCCTGATATGTCACAAACTCACACACACACACACACACACACACACACACACACACAATCAGAAAATGTAACACACATCTGTGGTTGATTGTTCTATATGTCACTCAGGCAGTCACTCGTCTAATTGGGCATTTTTTTGGAAAGAATAGGACAACATTTAGGACAGAATATTATGACAACAAGTAGTTTAGTTTGACATTTTATTGGGGTTCCATTCATATTTTATTTTATTTTAGTTTACTTGGTGAACTTCATTTATGAAACACAAGCAGAACATATTCCTTTATAAATCAGTCTTTAAAAAAAATCTAAAAGGTTTAGTTCTCTCAAAAATGAAAATTGTCTCATTAATTACTCACCCTCATATTGTTCCACACCCACAAGACCTTCGTTCATCTTCATAACACAAATTAAGATATTTTTGTTGAAATCTGAGAGGTATCTGACTTGTCCATAGACAGCAATTTAACCAGCACTTTCAAGGTCCAGAAAGATACTAAAGACATCGTTATACTAAATAATCCACGTGACTGCAGTGGTTCAACCTTTAATTTATGAAGTGACGAGAATACTTTATTCAACAATATCCTCTCTTCTGTGTCGTTCTCTTAGGCCGTTTGTCCACCAAGGTGTTTTTAGCCAGCTAAAAAAAACACTAGGCGCTCTGCTTAAAATGCCAATCTGTGAGCGCTTGAGAGCGCTTCAGCTGTGCAGCGTTTTTTTTTTTTTTTCCCGTTGAGACGCTTTGTTGCTATGATACAGACTATCCGTGGCACTGTTACTTATAACTGATTTTGCAGGTAATTTGTTTCAGACTAAAAATGTCGACACAATGTAGAATTACTTGCTATGTATGTTCGGAGACCAGCAATATTTCTCATCCATTTTGTTCCGTTCTCTGCTTGTTGATGTTGTTGTATGATGTAGAATGATGTGACAGTTGGTCGGTGTTGGATGGCTGAATAAAAAGTGACAGTGATTAGTACAGAGTTTTACTTAAAGTTGAACATTCTTCAACTCGAGGCGACCAGTAAAAAACGCTGAGCTCTCAGCGCTTGAGCGTGAAAAAGACGCTCAGCACATCGTTATGCTCCTGGCGTTTAAAAAAAGCGGCATTCCCATTGAAAACAATTGAAAAAGTGTGCTACCAGCTGGAAAAAAACGTTCCCTTTCAGTCGGTCACGTTCGACGTACGTCAGTAGTGACCGACGAATTGGGATATCGCTTAGAGAGCCCTATCAGCTTCGTGTAAACTAAAACAAGCCAATGGAATTGGCGTGCGATATTTGCATAATGCGCACCGCCCCCAACAGGTGTATATAAATAGGAAGCAGATGCAATCGCACTCTGTCTTTCGCTTCGGAGCCATTCAGTGGTGTCCTGTTTAAGAAGACTGTTTGTGTGAACTAAACTGCCTCGAAGAGGATTCACAGCAAGCCGTGTGTGCCGGTGTAACGGTGCTACAGCGAGGTCGCGAGCTCCCGAGGATCCGAGCTATAGCTCTCAACTGCTGTTTTCACAGCACACGCCTAGAGTGAAAGTGTGTGTGTTGCGATTTGGGCCGGTTCCTCGGTGTGTCCAGGGAGTGGTGTACCTGGCACATCGCGTCACTCCCTGTGTGCTTCGGCACGAGCGAGTTGACTGTTTTCCCCTTCTAAAAGAGCTTTACAGACGAACCCTGACAGTATGTCATTTCGTCTGTGCGTTGATGGGTGCGGTCGTTCCCTGGTCCCTGCTGATGGGCACAATCGTTGCATCTCGTGTTTGGGCATTCTGCACGCTGAAGCAGATTTTGTGGATGGTTCATGTTCCCATTGCGGGAACATGACCATCGCGGTGCTGAGGTCGAGGCTCTCCTTCCTGAAGTCTCAGGAAGCGGGAGTCCCCTCTCCTATGCCGCGTACGACCGTTTTTTCCGGCCCCGGGAACCGGAATGACGGTACGGTGCTGTATAGGGAGGATAACGGTCAGGGCTCCCCCGCCGAGCGGAAACGCTCCTCGGGCCCCTGCCGCCTCATCAGCACCGCAACCCATCGTGCCACCGTTGGTTTCCGCTGGGCCCTCTACGGACTGTCCAGCCGTTACCTTTGGTGTGCCGGCGGTGGATCGGATGTCGATCGCTGCATCGGAAGGTGAGCCAGAGTCCTCGGGGGAAGACCCGGACGCGCTGCCGCCCGGGACGGTAGCGTTGCCCGAGTCGGATCCCGAGCTCACGGCTGTGCTCTCCCGGGCCGCCTTGTGCGTCGGGCTTGAGTGGAACCCTCCACCCTGTCCCGGCCCATCTCGGTTGGACGATTGGTACTTGGGGGGGGGGTCGCGCTGGTCAAATCCAGCGTCCCGCCCCAATACCTTTCTTCCCGGAAGTACACGATGAGGTGACCAGGTCTTGGCAAGCTCCGTATGGGGCTCGTACAGGGCCTGGTCCCTCGTCCGCCTTCACCTCCCTGGACGGCGGGGTAGCCAGGGGGTACGCGAGGATCCCGCCAGTCGAGCGGTCTGTTGCGATGCAGTTGTGTCCAACGGCCGCTGGCTGGCGCGGTGAGCCGCGTCTCCCGTCCCAGGCCTGTGAATTCTCAGCCGGTCTGACTGAGAAAGCTTACAGTGCCTGTGGGCAGGCTGCCTCTGCCCTGCACGCGATGGCCCTTTTGCAGGTCTATCAGGCAAAAGCGCTGTCGCAGATGCCCCAGGAAGGTCCTGACCAACAGCTGCTTGGGGAGCTGCGCGCTACCACTGACCTTGCCCTCCGGGCAACGAAGGTGACAGCGCGTTCTGTTGGCCAGGCGATGTCTACTCTGGTAGTCCAGCAACGCCACCTCTGGCTGACCTTGGCAGACATGAGGGAGACCGACAAACATCGGTTCCTGGATTCCCCCGTGTCTCCGGTCGGCCTTTTCGGCGACGCGGTGGAGAGCTGTGCCCAACAGTCCTCCGCTGCACAGAAGCAGGCTGAGGATATCAGACATGTCATGCCTCCACCGCCTCCACCCAGCCGCCCGTGGCTCAGCCTCAGCCCGCTCGTCGCCGAGGGCGCCCGCCTGCGTCTTCCTCCGCCCCTGCTAAGTCGGCAAAGCAGCAGCCTACACCAGCCAAACAGCAGGGTGCCGGTCGCGTACGTGGTGCCCAGCCCGTCTCTGCCAGCCAGGTGGCAAGCGGTCGGCAGTGTGATGGCGCAGACCGCGTCCCGTGCGCCGTCTCCCATTCGCACTGCTGCCTCGCAGAGTCCGACCTCACTCCAGGCCGCTCCCATGCCGTCCGAGTCGGGTCCCTCTCTGCCTTGCTGCCCCACCCCCGGTACGTCTGTGGTGCCTTTGGTCCCGCTGGCTCGGAGTCTGGAGGTGTGGATCACGCTTCCCAGCCCGTCCCGCTGGCTTATTCGCACTATCAGACTCGGCTATGCGATTCAGTTCGACCGGTGTCCCCCGGTTTTCAGGGGTGTCCACTTCACTCAGGTGTCGTTGGACAGTGCACCTGTTCTCCGGGCGGAGATTGCTGTCCTGCTGGCAAAGGATGCAATCGAGCCGGTTCCTCCAGCCGATATGAAGTCGGGGGTTCTACAGCCCCTACTTCATTGTACCGAAAAAGGGCGGTGGGCTACGGCCAATCCTGGATCTGCGCGTCCTGAACCGGTACCTTCACAAGATGCCGTTCAAGATGCTCACGCAGAAGCGCATTTTCGAATGCGTCCGTCCCCGGGATTGGTTTGCAGCAATAGACCTGAAGGACGCGTACTTTCATGTCTCGATTCTGCCTCGACACAGACCCTTCCTCCGGTTTGCGTTCGAGGGTCGGGCATATCAGTACAAAGTCCTACCCTTCGGGCTGGCCCTGTCACCCCGCGTCTTTACGAAGGTTGCGGAGGCGGCCATTGTTCCCCTCAAGGAACAGGGCGTTCGTATTCTCAACTATCTCGACGACTGGCTGATCCTGGCCAGCTCGCGAGAGCAGTTGTGCGAACACAGGGACATGGTTTTAGCTCACCTAAGCCGGTTGGGTCTTCGGGTCAACCGGGACAAGAGCAAACTCGCCCCCGGGCAGAGGATCTCTTATCTCGGTCTCGAGCTAGACTCGGTTGCACGGACTGCGCGTCTCACCGAGGCGCGCGTCCAGTCGGTGTTGAACTGCCTGAGTTCGCTCAAGCGCAGGACAGCGGCTCCACTGAAAGATTTTCAGAGGCTCCTGAGGCATATGGCATCTGCAGCCGCGGTCACGCCGCTCGGATTGCTTCATATGAGACCGCTTCAACACTGGCTCCGCGGCCGGGTCCCGAGATGGGCGTGGCAGTGCGGCACGAACAAGTGTCCAGGCATGCTGTGGTCTCCACAGATGCCTCTGCCACGGGATGGGGGGCCACGTACAACAGGCATGCAGTGGCAGGTCTTTGGACGGGGCCTCAGCTGCATTGGCATATCAATTGCCTCGAGTTGCTAGCGGTACGTCTTGCGTTGGCCCGCTTCAAGAAGCTGTTGTCAGGCAAGCACGTTCTAGTCCGCTCAGACAGCACTGCGGCCGTTGCGTATATCAACCGTCAGGGTGGTCTACGCTCCCGTCGCATGTCGCAACTCGCCCGCCATCTCTTGTTGTGGAGTCAGAAGTATCTGAGGTCCCTTCGGGCCACTCATGTCCCAGGTGTGCTCAACCGTGCAGCCGACGAGCTGTCATGGCAGCCTCCACTTGCGGGCGAGTGGCGGCTCCACCCCCAGGTGGTTCAGCTGATTTGGCAGCATTTCGGCGAGGCTCGGGTAGACCTGTTTGCCTCCCCAGAAACTGGCCACTGCCAGTGGTTTTATTCCCTGACCGGCGGCACGCTCGGCACGGATGCCCTGGCACACAGCTGGCCCCCGGGTCTGCGCAAATATGCGTTTCCCCCAGTGAGGCTTCTTGCACAACTCCTGTGCAAGGTCAGGGAGGACGGGGAGCAGGTTCTGTTAGTGGCTCCGTACTGGCCCACTCGGACCTGGTTCTCAGACCTCATTCTCCTCGCGACAGCCCCTCCCTGGCCGATTCCTCTGAGGAAGGACCTCCTGACTCAGAGACGGGGCACCCTGTGGCACCCGCGTCCCGATCTATGGAACCTCCACGTGTGGTCCCTGGACGGGATGCGGAGGTTCTGAGTGATCTCCCGCAAGCGGTCGTAGACACCATCACTTCCACTAGAGCTCCTTCCACTAGGAGTCTCTATGCGTTGAAGTGGAACCTGTTCGTCGAATGGTGCGCCTCTCGCCGAGAGGACCCCCGATCATGTTCGGTCGGATCCGTGCTTTCCTTTCTGCAAGATGGGTTGGAGCGAAGGCTGTCTCCCTCCACCCTCAAGGTGTATGTTGCCGCTATTGCCGCACATCACCACGCAGTTGAGGGTAAGTCCCTGGGGAAACACGATCTGATCGTCAGATTCCTGAGGGGGGCCAGGAGACTGAATCCTCCTCGCCCTTCCTCCATACCCTCTTGGGATCTGACCCTGGTTCTCACAGCTCTCCGGGGTCATCCCTTTGAACCTTTGCAATCAGTCGACCTGAAACTAATGTCTCTTAAGACGGTTCTTCTGGTTGCATTGGCTTCCCTGAAGAGGGTAGGGGATCTGCATGCATTTTCGGTCGACGAAACGTGCCTAGAGTTCGGGTCCGGTGATTCTCACGTTATCCTGAGACCCCGGCCTGGATACGTGCCCAAGGTTCCTACCACTCCCTTCAGAGATCAGGTAGTGAACCTGCAAGCGCTGCCCTCGGAGGAGGCAGACCCAGCCCTAGCTTTGCTCTGTCCCGTCCGCGCTCTGCGCGTTTACGTGGATAGAACGCGAAGCTTCAGGACCTCAGATCAGCTCTTCATCTGTTACGGAGGCCAGCAGAAGGGAAAGGCTGTCTCCAAGCAGAGGATGGCCCACTGGATAGTGGATGCCATCGCCTTGGCGTACGAATCCCAGGGCGTGCCTTGCCCGCTCGGGTTGAGAGCCCACTCCACCAGAGGGGTGGCCTCTTCCTGGGCGCTGGCTCATGGCGCCTCGCTGACAGATATCTGTAGAGCTGCGGGCTGGGCGACACCAAACACGTTCGCTAGGTTTTATAGCCTACGTGTAGAGCCGGTATCCTCACGTGTACTCGCATCCACTAGTCGGTAGACGTGTTGTACCCACTCTAAGTGTCGGCTTGCAATGCCATTCCCGCCACTGGCCGGATACGTGCATACTTTCACTCCAGTCGTGTTCCCCGCTTGGAGAACCCTGTCGAGTTCCTCCGCCTCCCCCTTCGGCTCGGACATTGCGGAGTGTCTCATGCCAGGCCTACATCCGTCGCTGACGCTGTCTGTTGGCTGGGGCCCATATGTCGTGACCCCTCTACGTGAGCGGTCCCATATGTGTACTTTCCACGGTTTAAAACTCCCTACGGGCCGAGTCCGTGTCTTTCGCTTAGCAGAGCCAGCTCTGCTGTCACCTGTCAGATGAGTCTCCCCCTACCAGGTGGAGCCATCCCAGGGACTCCATATGCGTACTGCCCCCCGGGCCAGTCCATGTGTGTATTCCCACGTAAACTCCTCCCCCATTGGGTAGGTAGTGGTCTCCGCAGCGTCCCTCACGGGTTCGCTTCCCCAGTGTGTCTAGTTTACTTAGTGCGTAGTGGTTAGACAGCAGTAGACTCTCTCGGTGTAAGCTCGCCCCCTTCACCGCCAGCCGGTGCTATGGGCGGCTGAGCTTGCGCTGGGCACTGGAAGGGGTTTCGTAACTGTGGCGCTTTAGTTGGGATCCCAATTCGTCGGTCACTACTGACGTACGTCGAACGTGACCGACTGAAAGGGAACGTCTCGGTTACGTATGTAACCCTCGTTCCCTGAACGTACGTCCCGTCGCCACAGTTTCTGTACCCTCGCTGTAGCGCGGACACCAGTTGTCTCCTCAGCGAAAAACAGAGTGCGATTGCATCTGCTTCCTATTTATATACACCTGTCGGGGGCGGTGCGCATTATGCAAATATTGCACGCCAATTCCATTGGCTTGTTTTAGTTTACACAAAGCTGATAGGGCTCTCTAAGCGATATCCCAATTCGTCGGTCACTACTGACGTACGTCTCCGTTCCCTCCTTCAGGGAACGAGGGTTACGTACGTAACCGAGACGTTTTGGTGGACACATGGCCTTATGCTGCTTATGTTCAGCGCTTTCAGGTTGTTTTTTTTTGTTTTGTTTTTGCGCACAAAAAGTATTCTCAAAGGTCTTATGGGTGTGGAACGACATGAGGGTGAGTAATTAATGACAGAATTTTCATTTTTTGGTGAACTAACCCTTTAAGTAAACTGCCACATTCAATTCAATGCAGTATTTTACACAATATTCAATGCAGGATTTACACAGAAATTTGATCGGCTTGTATTTTTCACTGCTAGTTTTGTCTTGTCTTGTAATATTTTATGTTATCAGTAATAACCTTGATCCTAAAGCTAAGTTTTATTGCCAGAATTTGGATGTAAACCAGTGGGTTACTATTGTCCGGTCAACCCCTGAACTACACCCTTCCAGTCATTCAAAGTTAAAATGATTTCTGACAAAATCAAATGAAAATGCAAGCAACATATAAAATCACATACATTTAATTTTATTATATTTGATATTTTATTTCTGACTGGTGTTCTTCCTGATGCTTTTATTTGTCCTGTCTGCGTTGCCACAGCTCATCACTGCCTCTAGTGAAAGTCTGAGACTGTGTGTCATTGCACTGTCATTAAGTCATATGACATGTACAGCTCAGGTGATTGGCTCAAAAGCATCTGTGCCTAGAAATGCACTGATCCTAGTTCAGCAGCAGAGAGTAATATTGAGAGTATAAGTTCCCACACCCCTGCCTCTCTGTCAGATCAAACCCTGTATCCAAGGATCAGTGGCCTCCCTGAACACCCACGGTCACGGCAGGCAGCAGACGCAGGCCCTCGGGCTTTCATCTGCCGAGCAGGAAGCAGGCGGTGGGAATTAGACTGTGGCTTCTGCTGCTTCCAGTGGATGACATCTCTCTTTCATCCTGTGCCGTGGCTCTGGCTGCTGCTAAATTTCACTGTATGACGTCCCACTCACTCTCTCCACACACAAGACCTTTAAATGAAGCTGCTCTTCATCTCCTCATCATTAATTACAGCCACTGCGCTGATCTCTGACAGTGAAACAGACAATCATCATTACAGATCTAAAAACATTTCACATGGCGTAATCCTCTAGATTTTAGTGGTTTAGTCACAACATAACATTATGTCAGATGTTTCTCTTAAAACTCATAAGGGAAATAAAATACAGACACACTTTACAATAACTTTTGCTAACAATGCATTGACTAACATGAACTAACAATGAGCAATATATTATTACAGCTTTTATAAACCTTTTTAATGTTAGTTATTAAAAATGTTCATGTTAGTTCAAACTTGTGCATTATAACTACTGTTAACAGATACTTTTGATCTTAAAATATGTATTAGTAAATGTTGAGATTAACATTAACTAAGATTAATACTGAAGACATATTGTTGATTGTTAGTTTGTGTTAACTATGATGTTGTTAACTAATGCTAACAAATGAAACCCTTGAACCTAATTAATGCAGAGTAGCTCAGATCTCAGGAGAAAAATCTGAGAAGCAGTAAAAATCTCCATGTAATCTCATTGTTGTCCAGAAGAAATGACTGTGATATGAACAAGATCTAATCTGTGCCAGTGCTTTCTGTTTATGCACGTGTCATTATAACTGAGCTCTTTGTGGCTGATGGTTTATTTCAAATGGACAGAACTGAAATGGATCTCAGGGATGACTGTGATATGACGGTCATTTTATAAGAGAGCCAAAGAGATTAATCTCACTCCTAGGAGGTTTGTGTAGCTACAAATATTCCCAAAGCATTACCTAAACCTGGAGATTTTCAGATTATGTTAGTGTTACTAGATCACTGCCAATAGAAGATCAAGTCAAAAGAGAACGATCATTGAAGAGCAGCAGTTTTGAAGTTAGTCTTGCATTAACAGGTGGTCCTGCTCTTGGCAGTCAGTCTGGATTTCTGCATATTATAAGCTTCTTGCCAAGTACTCAACTGTCATACTGCCCATCAGAGGTGGGTAAATGAGTTATTTACAATCGATTAAGGTTGCTGGATTAAAAATAAATAAATAAATAAAATCCCACCTGAGAAAACAAACAAAGCAAAGCAGCACATTCTGAGTGGTGAAAATAGCAGAAAAACAGTTTAAGAACAGACTTCATGATGTTGATTTAGTCATTTTAAACTGCATAAGTGTGTGTTTCTTGAAGGGTTTCTGAATACGAGTGTCATGTTTTTCAGTAGGGCTCTATTTAATCACAGCCATTCATTTTAATATAAATGCTTGTCTTGACATTCCTTATAATTAGTAATTACACCATGTTATCATTTCTGAGAGATGAAATGCAATACTCTTATTATTTTGAGCCGTATTTACTGCATAAAAAAAAAAAAAAATTAAAAATAAGGATGGAAGACATACAATACATACACTACATATATGCACATACAATAAAGTAAAAAATAGTAATGTTGAAATATTACAATTTAAAATAATATACTTTCAAATGTAATTAATTCTTGTGATGGCAAAGCTGAATTTTCAGCATTATTACTCCAGACTTCAGTGTCACATGATCCTTCGGAAATCATTCTAATAGGCTAAAGAAACATTTCTTATCATTATCAGTGTTTATTATTGTTATCATTCTGGAATGTGGAAACTGTCAATTTATAAAATAACCTGTTTCTTTTTCCACTAAATACATTTATTTGTCTATTTTGGGTGTATTTTATATAGAAATACTATTACAGATCATAGCCATGCTCAATTATCGTCTGGCAAATTAAGCAAACTTGTCAGCTAAAGAATAAAAAAACACACACATCAACATTTCTGTAGAAAAACAGAATTTCAACAATACAGTTTGCTATGTAATTTGAAGCCACAGACTCTGTCTGAAACTGCTTGTGTCCATGTTGTGTCCAATAGCATCCAACTCATTTGCAGAGTTAACCAGTGTCAGGAAAGTACTTGGCATGTATTTCTAGTGGATTAATGGAGATGTAAGTAGGCCTTCTACAGAGCCAATATATAAACAACTTGAAGGTTTAGCACATAAAAATCGAAGAGACCAGGCAAAAAGATAGGCTATTAAATCAATACAGAGTTCATTAAGATATAAATGAAAGACTATGGATATAAAAAGATCAATTCAGTTAACTGTGTTTTTTCACAAGCTCATCAGAGAGATTAGACGTGGTTGTGACATCTGGAAATGTTGAAGGCTTCGCTTATAAATGTTAATTATGTACATTAATTTAAAATGATCTTTATCTATTTAAAAAAAAAAAAAAAGTCTGTGTCATGCAAAATATTACGTTGCCTCTTGCATATTTCACAACACTTTTAAAGTGAAATGTCCAGCGAGTGGCACTAGAAGCATGTTAATTTTTTATCTGAAACAGATGAACGTGAATCTGGCAACATTTTATTATGTTGGTTGTTGTACATATCACGGCATTTCGGAAATTAAATGTCCTGAGTGGCACTAAAAGGTTAATGCTCTATCGCGTTTGAAAATAACATACCACCAAACCCTAAACATAGGTTTAACAAAAGCAAATGTGAGATTAAAACACATTTGCTAAAGCATCCATGCCATTTTAGCTTGCTTTTATAGGTCTTTGAGCTCTTTTATCATAACTTGTGCTTCACAGGACTCGTACCAAAGTGCAATGCTGAGATGAGCTAGCAAGTCTGCTACATAAGAAAAGCTACCAACACATTGAAATAACGTACCCGCGTCAACATTTTTGAAAAACAGAAAATACAGCAGTAATATCACAGCAGTTTCTAACAGAAATGAACACTAGAGGCAGTAAACAGGGTTGGGGAGTAACAGAATACATGTAACGGAGAAATCAAGATACAAAAATCCAGTAACTGTAATTTGTTTACAGATTACAATCATTTAATTTAAAACTAATGGAAATTTAGCTGCTATTTTGTTTTCTAAGAAGAAAATGCAAACAACATGGTTGTACAGTGCAAACTCTGCCTTCCAGCTACGAAAACACTTTCTTTATCAAAGGACTAAAAAATAATCTGTAATACCATATTGTAGCCACTAGATGTCTGTATATATATATATATGTGTGTGTGTGTGTGTGTGTGTGTGTGTGTGTGTGTGTGTGTGTGTGTGTGTGTGTGTGTGTGTGTATGTATATTCAGGGCCATGTATTCCCAAATTGTGGAAATGAGACATGATTGCTTAGTTTTAATAGGTTTTAAAAGTAACCAAAAGGTTAAACATTAAAATGAAAGCAGAACAAACATTAACAGAAATGTCTGATCCAAGCTTGTTCAGTTTGGTTATGATCTGATGGCACTTTTATATTTTTAAGCTCTAAACATCAACAACTATAATAATATTGCAATATAATTCAATATAATTTTTTAAACATTTTTATTGTTGAGACCCATTCAAAAGTATGGAACGTGTAACATTTAAAAACTTGCAGAAATTGAGAAGAAATAATTAAAATTCAATTATTAAATTTCTCTTTCTTTCTTTATATATGTGACTTTAAAGTAATCCAAAAGTAATCAGATTACATTACTTTCATATTGTGGTACTTGGATTACACTACTGAATACTTTTTTTATGAAGTAATTTGTAACTAACGGAATACATTTTTAAAGTAACCCTCCCAATCCTGGCAGTAAAACAGCATGCCCTTTTAATTGTTTTCAGACAAAATTATGATTACAGGGCCAGATTATGGATTAATAAAGACTTTTTACCATAGTGCATCATTCGTAAACAAATATATTTTGGAGTTTGCATCACTTACCCAGCTCCAGATTTTCAGGTTTTCTGAGGTAACAAGTTTGCTTGGTAGCTCAGCTGGTACAGAATTAAACTTTGATTGAAGAGTTTGGCTACGAATCCCATGAAAGATGAGTCACGACAAAAGAGCTCAAACACAAGAACTCAAAAACAAGCTAAAATGCCACAGTTACGATTGTGTTTTTATGTCACATTTGCTTTTGTTGACACTATTGGGTAGGTTTAGGGTTTGTTGTAGTTGTACGTTATTAAACATCATGGAGCATTAAGCTTTTAGTGACACTCACCGAACATTTCAATTCAGAACTGCGGTGATACATACAAACTCCGACATAATAAAAAGTTGCCATATTCAAGTTCATCTGTTCTGGAAAAAACTAAACATGCTTTTAGAGCCACTCACTGGACATTTCACTTTGAAACTGTCACGAAAAGTGCACAACGCAATGTATTTTGCATTTTGCAAAAAATGTCGACAGGTATTTTTTTTCTAATAAACCTGGGCTAAAAGCTACACATTATTGAGCTGGTTATGTGATGCAAAGATCAAAATGTATTAGATTACAAATGATGGACTATGGTAAAAGTGTTTTGAGGTTATAACATATAGAACCACAAAAAAAAAAAAAAAAAAAAAAAAAGCCTTTATTAATTGATAATCTGCCAAGTAATCATAAAAGATTAAATATTAAAGGATTAATTTTGTTGGTGTTCTTTTCAGCTGGAAACTGCAGTGATTTCTATGTTTTGGTATGTGTTTGGAGTTTTGCAAAATTGTAAATAGAGGCAAGTTTTTCCAATGAGCCTATGTTAGGAGTATTTGATTAACTATTTCCAAGTCAAAACAAAAATAAACAATAACATTAAAATAAGAACTTTTCAACAGCACATGTTGTGCCATCAAACTAAACTTAAGTGAGTACTGATTCGTCTTAAATAGTTCAAGAGCTGGATTTCATTTTCTTTTCACTATGAAGGTTCACGCAGAGTTCGTGAACCTTCATACTGTAACAGTGTAATTACACAAATAGGTACAATGTAACAGTGTAATTGCACAAATAGGTACTGAGTAATATTAATTAACTGCACAGGGTTAAGTTTATGGTTTGCTTTGGGGTTAGTTGCTTGTAATTATGCATAATTTACTGTTGTTGTTGTTGTTGTTGTTGTATATAACTTAATATTATAGCAAGTGCACTTTAAAATAAAGTGTTACCTAAATTAAAGATAGATTCTTAAATGCATGTTGTTATACTCACAAATTATGTGATGACCTGGACAGGCGGTTGGTGGTTCTGATTCACACACATCCCATCAGCACAGTTACATGTGATCTTCCCAAATTCTCCTACACAGTGGAAAACTATTCACAAATCCTTGATGTGTTGAACGGATCCAAAGCAGATGTGTTGGAGGAGGCAGGGCATGAGAAAGTGAAGCGAGTGGGAGAGAGAAATGGGAAGAGGAAATGAGAAGGACTGTGAGAAATCAGACAACCTTTTAATAAATCCAAACATACAACTGAACAAGAAAGAAGTTACAACTCTGCATGTGAAACTGGTAGTCAAAGCCACAAAGATGCAGAGTTCCTCCTGAATCAGACCAAACACTAACTCTGCTCCATTTACCCACAAATCATGATTGTTCGGCTGTTTATTTGCTGGAGTGCAGAACCATTCACATTTCTCCTCCTCGAGATGGTGAACGGGAGAAAATACTTTTTTCGGGGGGCGCTCTTCACCACGGGAGGAGACACATGAGGAGGGCGTGATGATGTGAGAGCAGTCACATGACCAAACAGGAGCCAATAAGATGAAGAGAATTCAGGTTCACTACAAAGTTTAGTGGGTCATGCCCAGCTGTGGACAGATACAGCCAATGAGATGCTGAAAGAACGGTGTGCCGCGCGGCTCCAGGCAGACAAAATGTGATTGTCTTTTGTGAAACAAGCTGCACGAGAGAGAGACAGATAAAGAAAAAGAACCAGCAGTGGCAGCAGTATGAATGGATAAGTGCGGGAAATATGGTGCAATATGACACCTGACACTCTTTCAACTCAATGATGAATTTTGGATTGTTTTATTTATTTGTTTACTGTATAGGCTTGTTCAGCATATAGTCAACACAAACATTCATATTTAACTCCAAGGTAAGGCTAAGGACACATTCTTCCCCTTTAAAAACACATTTAAATAGATTTCCTGAAATAGTTTCAAGTTACGTGCCTAGAAAGAGCACAAAGAGAGCTACCTTTATGACCACTGAAAAGCATCACTCATCTCAGCTTAAAGGGTTAGTTCACCCAAAAATTAAAATTATGTCATTTACTACTCTCCCTTATGTTGTTCTACACCCGTAAGACCTTCGTTAATCTTCAGAAAACAAATGAAGATGTTTTTGATGAAATCAGATGGCTCAGTGAGGCCTCTATTGCCAGCAAGATAATTAACACTTTCAGATGACCAGAAGGGTACTAAAAACATATTTAAAACAGTTCATGTGAGTACAGTGGTTCAACCTTAATATTATAAAGCGACAAAAATACTTTTTGTGTGCCAAATATAAAAAAAATAACGACTTTTCAACAATATCTAGTGATGACTGATTTTAAAACACTGCTTCGAAGCTTATCGAATCTTGTGTTTCAAATCAGTGGTCCGGAGCACAAAAGTCACGTGATTTCAGTAAAGAGGCTTCATTACATCATAAGTTTTTCACAATATCAATAGTTCACTTGACTTTGGCAGTTTGATAAGCGATCCAAACTACTGATTCAAAACAAAAGATTCGTAAAGCTTCGAAGCTTCATGAAGCAGTATTTTGAAATCGGCATCATTAGATATTGTTGAAAAGTCATTATTTTGTTTGTTTTTTGGTGCACAAAAGTATTAACAAGTATTCACGTCACTTTATAAAATTAAGGTTGAACCACTGTACTCGCATAAACTGTTTTAAATTTGTTTTTAGTACCTTTCTGGACATCTGAAAGTGTTAATTATCTTGCTGGCAATGGAGGTCTCACTGAGCCATCAGATTTTATCAAAGATATCCTAATTTGTGTTCTGACAACATATTTGCGTTCTCATTTACTCCAATAGCAAATGAAAAAAAAAACAAATATCATTTCTATGACATAAAAAAAATATAGAGAGATTGATTACGTCGGTCAGAACAGAGAAAGATGTCAAATTTGCCATCGCCCCTTCAGCAGTTGTATTAGAAACACTGCAGCAGCGTTAACTAATTTTCTGTAATTTAATGCCAAGGTAATAAAATACAAAGTATAGTGTTGTAAATGTACATTACATTTTTGAAAAATTATTTAAAAAAAAGCTAGATGTACAATGTTAATTACAGTGGAAATGCATCACAACAGTCTGTGTATCCCATCAATAAATCAATCAATCAATCAATCAAATATAAGCCACTATGACTGAAACTCAGCTGTTACTGAAATAAATGATTTTCAGCATACAGTCCCTCTGGCTTTTGTTCCCATCAGATAATGAATCCAATAACCCGGAACGGATCACAACGGAAGTGATCTCTCGCACTCATTGAAGCAAAGCGCAAGACAGCACTTCCATCATCAGAACACGTTTTCTGACCTCACTAACTGGATACACAGGGCAGTTGGACATAGTGGTGTTTTAGAGGCAAAACATGATTGTGCATGATTTTTTTTACTCTTATAGGCGAAGTTCCCATTGACATGCATTATACGACTGACAGACTGCAACATTTGGAGTTAAAAATCATCATTTGTGTTCTACTGAAGAAACAAAGTCAGTGACAAGGCCCCTGAAATAGGCCTTCATTTTAAGCTTTCATTTAGTGATGAGGGACTTTTTTGCTAGACAAAGAGCAGGGGAAATACCAAGCGAGTGTCTCAGAGCCAGCAAAAGCTATGAAAAGAATGACTGTTTATCTCACAGAGTAAGATGCAGGCTGCAGAAATGACATGCATGGTTGTTGTTCTCACTGGAACTACCTACTGTAGCCAAAGCACAATAAAGTCAGTTAGCCATTTCCAAAGCCCATATTTACAAAAAATAGATTCTGGGAATCAATACTCTGGTCTCATGAGACCAAATCAATAATTTTGGATCTAACAGCATCCAAAATGTTATGGTGTTGCTAGAAGAGGCGTACAGTGAGAAGTGCCTGGTTCCCACAGTAAAGTTCAGTGATAGTAAATCTCTCATATAGGGATGTATGAGTGCTGAAGGTGTGAGGGAGTTGTGCTTTATCAGTGCTGTAATAATTCCCACACCACTGTGTAATTTAATACACAAACTTGATGTTACCCTTTCCTCATTCCCTGCATTGTTGGGTATTTTTTTCAACATGACAATGAGGATATGCATGCTCCCAATGTGAAAAACCTTCTGTGGACATGTTTTGTACTCAATCTTAAAGGAACACTTTTTGAAAATAGGCTCATTTTCCAACTCCCCTAGAGTTAAACAGTTGAGTTTTACCGTTTTCAAATCCATTCAGCCGATCTCCTGGTCTGGCGGTACCACTTTTAGTATAGCTTAGCATAGTTCATTGAATCTGATTAGACCATCAGTATCTCACTCAAAAAATGACCAAAGAGTTTCGATATTTTTCCTATTTAAAATTTGACTCTTCTGTAATTACAGAAGTAAATGTGTACTAAGACCGATACATACAGTAGTAAAGTTATTTAATTTAATTTTCAGAATTAATTGAAATACAGGACTGTGTATAACAACAACAGTGGAATATGACAGCAGTACAGCAGGTGTCAGAGTTCTGCTGCAGATCAGTAGATGCGCGCTCACACACACACACACACACACACACACACACACACACACACACACACACACACACACACACACACACACAATGAGCTTCTACAAAACACACCGTTATCAGATGAGGGTCTCTCTCCTTTTTTTTTTCTTTTTTTTTTTTTTTGGCATTCAAGAAAAAAAACAAACAAAAAAACAGGTTGAGTCAATTCGTTCTAGGAACAAAACCGTGACATAAAAAAAAAGGGAAAAAAAAGAAAAGAAACAATCATTTTGACTGAATCATTTTGAACTTAATCAAATTAATTCTAATTATGACTTAAATACAGAGAAACCGAAAGATACAGTTTCTAGTCTCTCAAAACATAGCTCACTTTTTCAAATAATTCACATAGTTTCTTTTGTAAAACGAACTTTACAAAACAAGAATGACGTCTTTCTACTGTTTAAAATTCACTGAGGTATATGTTAAAAGGTCCATTTTTACATTAAAATACAAAGTTATTTCCCTTTTTGTATAGATGGTAATGAAAGTGAAAGACTAACTCCTGCATAGTTGTTCAGTTACATCTAATTGTTTTGATAGTATTTCATTTTTGTTAGATTCTGAATGTATTTCCATACAGTATTACTATAGAAATGTAATAAGTCTTATTCAGTCTTGTAATATGTAAGGTATTGAACTTACTCTTTTACTCTAGTAGTTTTTCTACTTTAAAAATTCATGTTTAATTCAGTGTGCTGTTGTTTATTTGTAATTATTTGTGAAATTAATTAGCAATTTCTGATTGAAAAATGTTTTAAAAGTAAATCAGTGTATGGTTACCCTCAGCCTAATTAGCACTAAATCACATACGACATCCGTCATGAATATGAACTGTTGTCTATGTACTTTTTTTCAATTATAAAAAAAAGTAAAAAAAAAAAAGAATAATTTAATTTAATAGACACAATATACACCACATACTCCTTAAAATCATCATGCACAGAGACCTCATTCAGGTCCAAGTAATGTCCAACAACCCGTGAATTTTTTAAACTAATCTTCCTGTTTTATTGCCGCTTTCAGATGGGAATGATCACAGGAGATTGTTATGAGGAAAGACATGTTTGGTACTTGTGGTTGCATTAGCCTACGGTTCGTGAGAATGCAGCACCAGAGGCCATGCAGCGTGCTGGAGAGGAACACACCTCACAGACCTGCAAATGTCAAAGTGGCTTCCTGCTGAGCAGCCGATCAATGCTGACCTGTGACCCCGCCACCATGCCGCAGCATTTATGCTCGGCTCTTCAGAGGTCAGTCATCTCACTATTAGAACAAGGATGAGAAGCAGAGAAGGAGTGGGAATGAGGATGAGAATGAGAGTGGAAGAAACAGGAAGAAACCGAATACAATGCTATATATAGATGGGGCAAAAACGTCTCGGTTACGTATGTAACCCTCGTTCTCTGAAGAAGGGAACGGAGACGTACGTCAGTAGTGACCGACGAATTGGGATATCGCTTAGAGAGCCCTATCATCTTCGTGTAAACTAAAACAAGCCAATGGAATTGGCGTGCGATATTTGCATAATGCGCACCGCCCCCGTCAGGTGTATATAAATAGGAAGCAGATGCAATCGCACTCTGTTTTTCGCTGAGGAGACAACTGGTGTCCGCACTACAGCTAGGGTACAGAAACTGTGGCGATGGGACGTACGTCTCCGTTCCCTCCTTCAGGGAACGAGGGTTACATATGTAACCGAGACGTTCCCTTTCAGTCGGTCACGTTCGACGTACGTCAGTAGTGACCGACGAATTGGGATCCCAACTAAAGCGCCACAGTTACGAAACCCCTTCCAGTGCCCAGCACAAGCTCAGCCGCCCATAGCACCGGCTGGCAGTGAAGGGGGCGAGCTTACACCGAGAGAGTCTACTGCTGTCTAACCACTACCCACTAAGTAAACTAGACACACTGGGGAAGTGAACCCGTGAGGGACGCTGCGGAGACCACTACCTACCCAATGGGGGAGGAGTTTACGTGGGAAATACACACATGGACTGGCCCGGGGGGCAGTACGCATATGGAGTCCCTGGGATGGCTCCACCTGGTAGGGGGAGACTCATCTGACAGGTGACAGCAGAGCTGGCTCTGCTAAGGGAAAGACACGGACTCGGCCCGTAGGGAGTTTTAAACCGTGGAAAATACACATATGGGACCGCTCACGTAGAGGGGTCACGGCATATGGGCCCCAGCCAACAGACAGCGTCAGCGACGGATGTAGGCCTGGCATGAGACACTCCGCAATGTCCGAGCCGAAGGGGGAGGCGGAGGAACTCGACAGTGTTCGCCAAGCGGGGAACACGACTGGAGTGAAGTATGCATGTATCCGGCCAGTGGCGGGAATGGCATTGCAAGCCGACACTTAGAGTGGGTACAACACGTCTACCGACTAGTGGATGCGAGTACACGTGAGGATACCGGCTCTACACGTAGGCTATAAAACCTAGCGAACGTGTTTGGTGTCGCCCAGCCCGCAGCTCTACAGATATCTGTCAGCGAGGCGCCATGAGCCAGCGCCCAGGAAGAGGCTACCCCTCTGGTGGAGTGGGCTCTCAACCCGAGCGGGCAAGGCACGCCCTGGGATTCGTACGCCAAGGCGATGGCATCCACTATCCAGTGGGCCATCCTCTGCTTGGAGACAGCCTTTCCCTTCTGCTGGCCTCCGTAACAGATGAAGAGCTGATCTGAGGTCCTGAAGCTTCGCGTTCTGTCCACGTAAACGCGCAGAGCGTGGATGGGACAGAGCAAAGCTAGGGCTGGGTCTGCCTCCTCCGAGGGCAGCGCTTGCAGGTTCACTACCTGATCTCTGAAGGGAGTGGTAGGAACCTTGGGCACGTATCCAGGCCGGGGTCTCAGGATGACGTGAGAATCACCGGGCCCGAATTCTAGGCACGTTTCGTCGACCGAAAATGCATGCAGATCCCCTACCCTCTTCAGGGAAGCCAATGCAACCAGAAGAACCGTCTTAAGAGACATTAGTTTCAGGTTGACTGATTGCAAAGGTTCAAAGGGATGACCCCGGAGAGCTGTGAGAACCAGGGTCAAATCCCAAGAGGGTACGGAGGAAGGGCGAGGAGGATTCAGTCTCCTGGCCCCCCTCAGGAATCTGACGATCAGATTGTGTTTCCCCAGGGACTTACCCTCAACTGCATGGTGATGTGCGGCAATAGCGGCAACATACACCTTGAGGGTGGAGGGAGACAGCCTTCGCTCCAACCCATCTTGCAGAAAGGAAAGCACGGATCCGACCGAACATGATCGGGGGTCCTCTCGGCGAGAGGCGCACCATTCGACGAACAGGTTCCACTTCAACGCATAGAGATTCCTAGTGGAAGGAGCTCTAGCGAAAGTGATGGTGTCTACGACCGCTTGCGGGAGATCACTCAGAACCTCCGCATCCCGTCCAGGGACCACACGTGGAGGTTCCACAGATCGGGACGCGGGTGCCACAGGGTGCCCCGTCTCTGAGTCAGGGGGTCCTTCCTCAGAGGAATCGGCCAGGGAGGTGCTGTCGCGAGGAGAATGAGGTCTGAGAATCAGGTCCGAGTGGGCCAGTACGGAGCCACTAACAGAACCTGCTCCCTGTCCTCCCTGACCTTGCACATGAGTTGTGCAAGAAGGCTCACTGGGGGAAACGCATATTTGCGCAGACCCGGGGGCCAGCTGTGTGCCAGGGCATCCGTGCCGAGCGTGCCGCCGGTCAGGGAATAAAACCACTGGCAGAGGGCAGTTTCCGGGGAGGCAAACAGGACTACCTGGGCCTCGCCGAAATGCTGCCAAATCAGCTGGACCGCCTGGGGGTGGAGCCGCCACTCGCCCGCAAGTGGATGCTGCCGTGACAGCTTGTTGGCTGCACGGTTGAGCACACCTGAGACACGAGTGGCCCGAAGGGACCTCAGATCCTTCTGACTCCACAACAAGAGATGGCGGGCAAGTTGCGACATGCGACGGAAGTCTAGACCACCTTGACGGTTGATGTACGCAACGGCCGCAGTGCTGTGTGAGCGGACTAGAACGTGCTTGCCTGACAACAGCTTCTTGAAGCGGGCCAGCGCAAGACGAACCGCTAGCAACTCGAGGCAATTGATATGCCAATGCAGCTGAGGCCCCGTCCAAAGACCTGTCACTGCATGCCCGTTGTACATGGCCCCCCATCCCGTGGCAGAGGCATCTGTGGAGACCACAGCGTGCCTGGACACTCGTTCGAGGGGTACTCCGGCCCACAGGAACGAAGGGTCCAACCACCGGACAAGGGTGCGACGGCAGCTCGGTGTCACGGGGACACGGAGCGTGCCGCACTGCCACGCCCATCTCAGGACCCGGCCGCGGAGCCAGTGTTGAAGTGGTCTCATATGAAGCAATCCGAGTGGCGTTACCGCGGCTGCAGATGCCATATGCCCCAGGAGCCTCTGAAAATCTTTCAGTGGAGCCGCTGTCCTGCGCTTGTGCGAGCTCAGGCAGTTCAACACCGACTGGACGCGCGCCTCGGTGAGACGCGCAGGCCGTGCGACCAAGTCTAGCTCGAGACCGAGACAAGAGATCCTCTACCCGGGGGCGAGTTTGCTCTTGTCCCAGTTGACCTGAAGACCCAACCGGCTGGGAGCTACAACCATGTCGGGTAGGACTTTGTACTGACATGCCTGACCCTCGAACGCAGACCGACCTAGGAAGGGTCTGTGTCGAGGCAGAATCGAGACATGAAAGCACGCGTCCTTCAGGTCTATTGCTGCAAACCAATCCTGGGGACGGTCCAGGATTGGCCGTAGCCCACCGCCCTTTTTCGGTACAATGAAGTAGGGGCTGAAGAACCCCGACTTCATATCGGCTGGAGGGACCGGCTTGATTGTATCCTTCGCCAGGAGGACAGCAATCTCCACCCGGAGAACAGGTGCACTGTCCAACGACACCGGAGTGAAGTGGACAGCCCTGAAGACCGGGGGACGCCGGGCGAACTGAATCGCATAGCCGAGTCTGATAGTACGAATGAGCCAACTGGACAGGCTGGGGAGCGTGATCCACGCTTCCAGACACTGAGCCAGCGGGACCAAAGGCACCACAGACGCACCGGGGGTGGGGCAGCAAGGCAGAGAGGGACCCGACCCGGACGGCTTGGGGGCGGCCCGGAGTGGGGTCGGACTCTGCGAGGCAGCAGTGTGCATGGGAGACAGCGCACGGGACGCGGTCTGCACCATCACACTGCCACCTGCTGGCGAATGGGGAGGGAGCTGTCAGCGGCGAGGCGGAGCCTGGCACACTGGCAGACACCCCTTGTTGTGACCTGGAGTTTGAGGAAACTGCTCTTTTTGTGGCAAAGTGGGTACCGCTGGACTCCGGAGAGCCAGCGGCGGTAGATGGACAGCCGCCACAAAATACCCCCCGGCCCTCCTCCGGGGGTGGGAGAGCAGATGGAATACTCTCCCAAAGGGCAGGAACCTTCCGCTCCAGGTTGCCCGTTTCAGGGCCGAGTTTTCCCCGACCGCTTGCCACCTGGCTGGCAGAGACGGGCTGGGCACCACGTCCGCGACCGGCACCCTGCTGTTTGGCTGGTGTAGGCTGCTGCTTTGCCAACTTAGCAGGGGCGGAGGAAGACGCAGGCGGGCGCCCTCGGCGACGAGCGGGCTGAGGCTGACATGACATGTCTGATAGCCTCAGCCTGCTTCTGTGCAGCGGAGGACTGTTGGGCACAGCTCTCCACCGCGTCGCCGAAAAGGCCGACCGGAGACACGGGGGAATCCAGGAACCGATGTTTGTCGGTCTCCCTCATGTCTGCCAAGGTCAGCCAGAGGTGGCGTTGCTGGGCTACCAGAGTAGACATCACCTGGCCAACAGAACGCGCTGTCACCTTCGTTGCCCGGAGGGCAAGGTCAGTGGCAGCGCGCAGCTCCCCAAGCAGCTGTTGGTCAGGACCTTCCTGGGGCATCTGCGACAGCGCTTTTGCCTGATAGACCTGCAAAAGGGCCATCGCGTGCAGGGCAGAGGCAGCCTGCCCACAGGCACTGTAAGCTTTCTCAGTCAGACCGGCTGAGAATTCACAGGCCTGGGACGGGAGACGCGGCTCACCGCGCCAGCCAGCGGCCGTTGGACACAACTGCATCGCAACAGACCGCTCGACTGGCGGGATCCTCGCGTAACCCCTGGCTTGCCCGCTGTCCAGGGAGGTGAAGGCGGACGAGGGACCAGGCCCTGTACGAGCCCCATGCGGAGCTTGCCAAGACCTGGTCACCTCATCGTGTACTTCCGGGAAGAAAGGCATTGGGGCGGGACGCTGGATTTGACCAGCGCGACCCCCCCCCCAAGTGCCAATCGTCCAACCGAGATGGGCCGGGACAGGGTGGAGGGTTTCACTCAAGCCCGACGCACAAGGCGGCCCGGGAGAGCACAGCCGTGAGCTCGGGATCCGACTCGGGCAACGCTACCGTCCCGGGCGGCAGCGCGTCCGAATCCTCCCCCGAGGACTCAGGCTCACCTTCCGATGCAGCGATCGACATCCGATCCGCCGCCGACACACCAAAGGTAACGGCTGGACAGTCCGTAGAGGGCCCAGCGGAAACCAACGGCGGCACGATGGGTTGCGGTGCTGATGAGGCGGCAGGGGCCCAAGGAGCGTTTCCGCTCGGCGGGGAAGCCCTGACCGTAATCCTCAGGTCACCCTTCCTATACAGCGCCGTACCGTCATTCCGGTTCCCGGGGCCGGAAAAAACGGTCGTACGCGGCATAGGAGAGGGGACCCCCGCTTCCTGAGACTTCAGGAAGGAGAGCCTCGACCTCAGCACCGCGATAGTCATGTTCCCGCAATGGGAACATGAACCATCCACAAAAGCTGCTTCAGCGTGCAGAATGCCCAAACACGAGATGCAACGATTGTGCCCATCAGCAGGGACCAGGGAACGACCGCACCCATTAACGCACAGACGAAATGACATACTGTCAGGGTTCGTCTGTAAAGCTCTTTTAGAAGGGGAAGTCAACTCACTCGTGCTGAAGCACCCAGGGAGCGACGCGATGTGTCAGGTACACCACTCCCTGACACACCGAGGAACCGGCCCAAATCGCTACACACGCACACACTCTTTGTGTTGCTGTGAAAACAGCAGTTTTCGAGCTTATAGCTCAGCTCCTCAGAGACTCGCGACCTCGCTGAACGTGCCCTTTCACCAGCACTGAAAGCTCGCTGTAAATCCTCTTCTGTTTAGGCAAAGTTTTAGAATAAACAAACGAAGAAAGGAGTCTTCTAAACAGGACACCAGTGGATGGCTCCGAAGTGAAAGACAGAGTGCGATTGCATCTGCTTCCTATTTATATACACCTGACGGGGGCGGTGCGCATTATGCAAATATCGCACGCCAATTCCATTGGCTTGTTTTAGTTTACACGAAGATGATAGGGCTCTCTAAGCGATATCCCAATTCGTCGGTCACTACTGACGTACGTCGAACGTGACCGACTGAAAGGGCACACACGCTTAAAAATCTTTTAATCGTTTACGCGATCATCACGTAAATGATTGGCCCTCTGGCTTGTCAATCACTGCCGTGACATTCCTTGTGAGAGATGTGCGCGGATTGGCCCTCTGGCTTGTCAATCACTGCCATGACGTTCCTTGTGAGAGACGAGCGCGGCTGCACGCTCCAGTAACTTTCCACACTCCACAGGTGCCGCATGAAATGTTTTTGTCAGGAGACAGGAGTAACAACTGCAGATTATGAGTTACCTGCGGTGAGTCCGACATAATGAATCCACTAACGCAACACAGCGAATGCCAGTGGTAAACACTCGTGTTCCAATACTCGTACACAAGTTTTGGGAGGCGTTCCCTTGAAATGAGCTGTGCAGGAGGGGGGTTGTTCTTACGCATGCGCTCATTTCAAAAACTCAGTAACAGTCTTTGGTTTCTCAGTCGACGAAAAGATCCTCTTTGGCACCTTTAAGTATTGAAGAACATTAAAAATTATAATGAATATGCAACGGTGCATAGCTATATTTATCAGAAAGTTGCTCTCTAGAGTTCATTTTTCTAGCTGACTAATGAGTTTATGTTCACTGAATATGTTTTTCTGAGGTAAATGTGACGTTATGTGGCATTTGCAAGCTGTTTTATTGACGTCTTTCTGAGGTTTAAACACTGATTGAGCTATTACACGAGACATGATACGGATTTCCGTAAGTTGTACTGTATATTGTAGATGTTTAGATGTGTTTATTTCATGCTGTAACTGGTATTTAAGCGGTGGAGTGGATGTTCACGTGTGCTTGTGCTGCCGCTTCGCTTTAGCACCTCAGTTAAAGAGATCTGTCACGTCACATTAAACAGCGCCAAAACTGTACTTATTTTTGAATCTCATAATAAGATGTCATTTGAAATCTGAGACTTTGCTTCATATCAAAAGTAAAAAAAAAGACAAAGATTATTGCGATTTATTGGATGGGAGGCGCTACCAAAGTCCCTTTAAGACAAGTTATTTCACTTGGCGGCCATCTTTGAAACGCCTCTCGGGTATCCTGGGCATCATGCAGCTCCTATCTCTTTGAATGGGGAAACATCAATTCTCCAAAACTGTTCGCCAACCTTATGATTAAATTTCATATTTGAAATCACCAATGAAATCTAACAACAACCGGCTCATAAATCTTGACAAAAAAAAACTGTATTTTTCAGGCTGGATCAAGTTAATGCACATGCGCAGACCTAAATGCGTGTCTCTTTGGAGGCGTGCGTCTGACTGTTTCTATAGAAACCGGTGATTCTAACGGCCGCTGAAGTGACACGATGACTTTACCAGTCGGCGATTGGCCCTTATTTAGAAGGCGGGACTTATTCCGCCATATTGCGCGTTACACTTTCTCCCATTCAAAACAATACGAGTGACACGTCTTGTGTTATTCTATAGTCTTTGGCGCTACATATTCTGCTCGTTCATCAACTGAAAACAGACTAGACTAATCGATTCTTGGGATTTAAGAATCGATATCGGTTCGTAAAAATGAGAATGATTAAAATTGAGAAATCATTATTTTTTACCCAGCCCTAGTAAACACATTACCAACAAAGTTGACTGTGTTTACATGAGTACTCACCAGGATGCGCATTTTGACATATTTTTGACCATTCAAGGGCAATAATCCGTGAAAGAGACCTGAAGCTGTGATTATGCGGCTTTCGGTGTGCGGCTGAATGCGCTTCAGGTCTGAGTATAATTATTTTCTCATTCATGCATGTTTCTTTGCTGCTTTCTTTGTCATGCACTTTACTTCCTGCAGGTAGTGGAAGCAAAGCTCAACACAGATGTCCTAACTCCTGCTGTCATATATTGACACAAATTGAGAAATATGGCTCTTATTAGAAACCTGTTAATCTTAAAGTACTAGCACTAATAAAATTTCACATTGTACCATTACAAGGGAATTGCAATACTTTTCTAACCCCAGTATACCGTGCAACACTAATGGAAATGCATAATGAAGACGTGAACAGCTACGGTTAGAACTTCATGGGTTGCCATCTCTTAATTACGGTAGTTATGTCGTGAACGCAGCATAAGCTCATTGTTTTGATTTGGTAGGAACTGTAAAAGGTGGCTGGTGTTTGGTTGCAGACGGAACATAAAGATTGGAGGAACATTTTAAACAAAACAAATTACACAGACTAAAGTAGTCAACATTTGAAGTGGATCAAAAAAGTTCAACAAAGTTGTCCTAAGAACTAAGTTGTCCTAAGATGAAAGTTTTAGGACAACTTTGATAAAAGGTTTTGATCCACTTCAAATGTTGACTTCTGTAGTTCAATCAAATTAACTTTTATGCGTATTTAGAACTTTCTTTTTCTTTTGAGTTCACAATTGACACATTTTAAGTAATCTGAATTGTTTCATTGTTTTGAGTTTTATGAACTGGTTTCTTTTCATTTAGACAAACTTAAAACTTACCTGAAACTGGGCTGGGATTTCTATTTCCCAGCATGCTTTGCCATGACAGGTGACAGAGGGAGAATAAATGGTCAATTTAAGTGTTATATATATTTTTTTTGTGCAAGATTAATGTTAAGTGGGGGATTTAGTAGTGTTTAATGCTTTGCTATCCCAATTTAGAAGAGCCATATAGTGCCACAGGCCCTTGGGTGAACAGAGCTTGAGTCACGTCTCACAGACCTTTCCCGATACCTGACGTTGCGTCAGTTAAGCTATTTTGTGAGTTGAATACGGAAGGCATAGGACATGTTTTGAACTGCAAGAGGCATTACACTTTATTCGTAAATTGAATGTTTAGCAGGCGGTCTGACGGAAGCTATATATTTTACTTTATAACTTGTTAAATATGGATATTTTTCTTACACAAACGCATCCCTTCACTTCAGAAGGCCTTTATTAACCCCCCGGAGCTGTGTGGAGTATGTTTTGCTTTGGATGGATGCATTTTCTTGAGCTTTATACTCGTTGGTCCCTTTCACTGCCATTATAAAGCTTAGACGTGTCAGGATATTTATTAATATAACTCCGATTGTGTTCATTTGAAAGAAGAAATTCATATATACACCTAGGATGGCTTGAGAATGAGAAAAGTTTGGGGGTAATTTTTGTATTTAAAATTTTGTAATTTAGTGCACCTTTAATGCCGGTTAGTCCTGGTTGAGTTGGTGTGCAAGCAAAGCCACTGTTCACCAGCTTATACATTATATTTATTTATTTGTTTGTTTGTTTATTTGTTTATTTATTTAGCAGATGCTTTTATCCAAATGTTTAGTAGGGTTTTTTTTGTTTTTTTTTGCAAGAGGGGAAAAACACTAACACAGTAATTTATCATAAAGGAACCAACGATATTAGCAGTGCCGGCAGCACATTTTAGTGGTAATCCAGATGAGTTTACACATATAAAGAAGTGAAATTGTGAAACAGAAGTTCATTTGTCTATGTATTTGGTCTTCTGGAAAAGTCCTGCTGGTGGAAACCCTTGAAAGCTTTGCCTTGGACCAGCATCCAAAGCGCAACATACGCTAGAGTTTTCAGCAAATAAAAGTCATGGCTTCATTTATTTCAAGTAATTGTTACTGCATCTCTAGTACAGATATAATGGATTGATAAAATTAAGATAATTGCTCATCTGTATCTCCATCCATCTATCTGAAAGTGTTCAAAACTAGCACTTGATTCACAAACTCTGACATATACTCTAATTCACAGCAGCAGCATATGAGTCACAGCATTTGGGGTTGTGAGTGCTGACCACTACCAGTATGTTACATAATGACTGTCCATGTGGCTCGTAAAGTCGGTGTGGGCATCTGGGAGACTCTGCAGGACACCGAGGCAAAAACCCAGTCTACTGGGAGTCATGAGCCTGAACACACACATTCTGCACGGATGGATGTGCTGCAGCTTTCTGTGAATTGCATCAGCCAGGGTGGTCTATTTTTACTATTTGTTTGAAAGCTGGTGTTTTTTCTTAAACATGCCGGAAGCTTTTAGGCAAGATGTGTATGAGAAATGAGGGCGTACTGATCCTCGGATGCTCGGCTTTTTTGGAGTTCCTAGGTAAGACCAAAACAATGTTTTCTAACATACATTGAAATAGCAAAGTCATTACAACTAAATTAATTATTAAAGGGATTTTTTTACACTACATGACAACAAAGATAAAGCACAAAAAGGGACACAAACCAAACTTGGATATGATCACAAAAATCAGTGATACCTAAACAAGACAAGAGTCTTCTTGTGGCCTTCATACAGAGTTTCTCTTCATACCTCCTGTTCATGTCCTATTGGCCCTAATGGCACAAGCCTTTGAAGCAATATACAGGTTTTGCTTTCCTTTCTGACACCTGTTAAAGAAAGGCAAGCACTTCAAAAGGTAAGCGTAAGTGGGACCTCACAGGGAGAGACGCGATCGCACCGCCACTGAACCGTCATGCCATCATCGTGATGCTCCAGAGATGACGGTGAGAATGCACAGTGTGTCTGCATGTCATTGTCTTGTCTTATCAGTGCAAACAATTATCAGTGAGCAATAAATCAGTCGGGATTTATGTGATTCCAGGTAGTGTAAATCTTTCATCACCTGCAGTCAGTAAAGACGACACGATAACTTATCTCGTATTTGTATAGATACAGCAACAGTCTGGAAATATTCTTAGTGGTTTAACCTACTGCTTCCCATTTGAAACTGTTTGTTTTGAAAGTGTTTCTCATTTCTTTAAGCTATGAAAGCCAATTGATATGTATGTTCCAGTGGTGTGCAGTGGTGTTCTAAAATGAGGAGGCAAAGTATTCTTTTTTTTTTTTTTTAATCCATTGTAAATTGTTTACAATGCTCTAGTTACAACTAATGTTGATATATTTTCTAAGTTAAAGGTGCCCTAGAACTTTTTTTAAAAGATGTAATATAAGTCTAAGGTGTCCCCTGAATATGTCTGTGAAGTTTCAGCTCAAAATACCCCATAGATCTTTTTTTTAATTCATTTTTTTAAATGCCTATTTTGGGGCATCATTATAAATGAGCTGATTCAGGGTGTGTGGCCCTTTAAATCTCGTGCTTCATGCCCCAAGAGCTTGCGCTTGCCTTAAACAACATTAAAAAAAAGTTCAAACAGCTAATATAACCCTCAAAATGGATCTTTACAAAGTGTTCGTCATGCAGCATGTCTAATCGCGTAAGTACAGTGTTTATTTAGATGTTTATTTGGTTATGAATGAGTTTAATAGTTCTCCATGGCTAACGGCTAATGCTACACTGTTGAAGAGATTTATAAAGAATACAGTTGTGTTTATGCACTATACAGACTGCAAGTGTTTAAAAATGAAAATGCGATGGCTCTTGTCTCCGTGAATACAGTAAGAAACGATGGTAACTTTAACCACATTTAACAGTACATTAGCAACATGCTAACAAAACATTTAGAAAGACAATTTACAAATATCACTAAAAATATCATGTTATCATGGATCATGTCAGTTATTATTGCTCCATCTGCTTCATTTTTGCTATTGTCCTTGCTTGATTACCTAGTCTGTTGATTCAGCTCTGCACATCCAGACGTTAGTACTGGCTGCCCTTGTGTAATGCCTCGATCACGGGCTGGCATATGCAAATATTGGGAGCGTACACCCCGACTGTTACGTAACAGTCAATGTTATGTTGAGATTCGCCTGTTCTTCGGAGGTCTTTTAAACAAATGAGATTTATATAAGAAGGAGGAAACAATGGAGTTTGAGACTCACTGTATGTCTTTTCCATGTACTGAACTCTTGTTATTTAACTATGCAGTGGTAAATTCAATTTTTGAATCTAGGGCACCTTTAAATAAAGATTACTTACACTATCAAAAAAACAACCAACAAAATTTGATTCTGCATTTTTAATAGAAAACTTATTTTCAGATCATCAGTCATCAAAACTTGGTAAACACTGCAGGTGTCATGATGGTCACAGACATGGAGATGTATTGTTAATTTCACCAAACTGATTGCTGACTAAAAAAATAGACTTAGATAATGTTTTCAAGACATTTCAAGTTGGATTTTGACAAAACGGTGTCAAGTGAGTGATACATACTTTTTTATTTAGTTTTTCCATTAACACATTATTTATTAATTCAGACTGATTTGCAGATGCATGAAAACGCGAGGTGGGATTTATTGCATGAGCAGGGTAATAGGCCAATCATAGCACAATGTAGGTACTGCCTGCTTTCACATGAGATTTTTTCCATTCATTCGCAGTTACCACCCATCAAACTCACAACAAGATTTAGGATTTAAAACTAACTGGGAATAGAGAAGGCAAAGGAGATGATGCCTGGTGTTGCTATTGGACAGTGTCATTTTAGTCAAGTCACCTTTATTTTTATACAGTAGAAATTGTTTTAAAGCAGCTTTACAGTGATAAACAAGAAATTAACAGTATTATTGATATACTTCAGCAAGATAATAGTATCATTATTAAACTCAATTCAGTTCAATAGACATGTGCCAATATATGGATAGTAATATGACAGATTATATATATACACACACACACACACACACACACACACACACACACACACACACACACACACACACACACAGGTGATGGTCATATAATTAGAATATCATCAAAAAGTTTATTTCACTAATTCCATTCAAAAAGTGAAACTTGTATATTATATTCATTTATTACACACAGACTGATATATTTCAAATGTTTATTTCTTTTAATTTTGATGATTATAACTGACAACTAAGAAAAATCCCAAATTCAGTATCTCAGAAAATTAGAATATTACTTAAAGGATTAGTTCACTTTTAAATAAACTTTTGCTGATAATTTACTCACCCCCATGTCATCCAAGATGTCCATGTTCTTCTTTCTTCAGTCGAAAAGAAATTAAGGTTATTGATGAAAACATTTCAGAATTTTTCTCCTTATAATGGGCTTGAATGGGCACCAAACGGTTCAAGGTCCAAATGACAGTTTCAATGCAGCTTCAAAGGGCTTTAAACAATACCAGATGATGAATAAGGGTCTTATCTAGCGAAACGATCGGTCATTTAAAAAAAATAAATAAAAGTTTTATAAGCACAAATGCTCGACTTGCTCTGTTCTCGGATGCGCATTCGTGACGTCACGTAATACGCAATTCATTGAGAAGGTCACGCTTGACATAGGCGAAGTACCAAGTCAGTGTTTACAACTTGAACGTGCAAATACTAAGTCAAATGCTGTTTACAAAAAAAAGGCAAAACAACAATGTCGGATGAGGAGAAGATGAGTTTTTCACCCTGACCTACCTTTTTGAACCGGAATACACAGAGGAAGAAATTAGGCAGATGGAAGAGACTGCTGCGGCGACACACACCTCTCCAGCATCGGGCAGACGTGGTGGTGCACATGTGGCAAATGCCAACCATTGCCAACAGAGGAAGAATCTCAATGCTGCCACGACTGGATCATTTCAATCCCGCCATTAGAATCAGTCGGTGAGTCCCTGTTTCCATCTCGCTGCATTACCAGACAAAATGGATTTCCACCGTTACTAAGCAACAGCGTCGCACACCGGACGCGAAGCTCAGCACCGTGCCATGTCTTTAAAATTCGAACGCATTGTTTTCTATGAGTGTAGATGTGACACTCACAAAATAAGTTTTGTTGAGATTATTACTTTTTGTTTCTTTTCCTTTTGTTGCAATAGTATTTTATTTCATTCTGATTTATATAATTGAACACTAATGAGAGATCATGGGAAAAGCACATAATGACAGGTAGTTCATAAAATGGACACAGGGTGGCAGTAGTTGCAAGTAGCGTCACACTGGGGCATTTAGCGTTTCACAGAGCAAGATGAGCTCATAATCCGAGTGAATGGAGAATGAGCAACTGTTGTCCTGCGTCACTGATTTCTGTGTGATATTTGTAATATTTCCAGGTTAGTTACACACCTTTAATGTGACTACAGATGTTTATAAGCTCATATGAATCCCCTGTGATGTGTGCTCTGTAAGCGAAAAGTATGTCAAATGTTTAAACAGTTAAGTTTAACAGTACACAGTTGAGAGAATGGCGGCCGACGTCCGCAGATTGGTTATTTTATTTGTTCCTTACGGCTCCAGGGCATTTGTGGGATATTTCAGTGTACTATGTGTGTAGTACAATGTTAAAAGTGTAAAATGTTAATGTGAATAAGACCAGTTACGGCTGCGGCCTTGTTTAAGGGCGCACGCACATTAATATTACTATGATACAGATTCAGTTCATAGGACTGAACGCCATGTTATGAGGCAGATATGTTTATTAATGAAGTTTGTGTTCTTATAGTGTAAATGTAATACAGCTTAACTGCAAATGAGAATTATTCTGTTGTATAAAGTGAACACTTATAAAATGTACAGTTATTACAAAAATACTCTTTTAATAAGAGGACAAAGATATGTGTTTAAAGGAAGAAATGCAGACATGATTGAGGAGAGACCAATAATGGGATTTAAAGGAAAAGTGGTTGTTTTTGGTTTCATACAAACTTTAATAAGCTAGTGTTTGGAAAATATGTGAGTATACATCTATGTGAAAAGACCTGTGAAGAATATATTGCTTCATGTTATCCAAATGTGGATATAACCTGTGCTTCAATGCAAAACAGACAAAAATAACAGAAAGTAATTCATGATTGCAGATACAAAGTTAAAAGGAAGTTAAAAATAAACATAATCCGAGTGAATGGAGAATGAGCAACTGTTGTCCTGCGTCACTGATTTCTGTGTGATATTTGTAATATTTCCAGAGCACTCCTATCAGAGGATTATCTATACATCTGCCAGCGGAGACCTAGCCGGGACCCGCTACAGATTCTTGGGGGCTCGTCCGGGATACTTCGGCGCCACCTATTGGATCAGGAGCCGAGTGATGACAACTCTGACCAGCAACTAGCCTGCCCAGCCGTGGGGACTGTGATCGTGGACGAGTTGAGGCCTGCGATCCAGAGTCGACTGCACCATCACCGAACTGTGTTGCCAGCCGTGAGGGAGACGAGGAGCCATCATGTCGAGTGGTGGGAGGAAGAGCCTAGTGTGGGACATTAGGAAGAGCCTACTCACCTTGACAGCTGAAGAGCTTCTTCGGGTCGCCGGAGCGGTGAATCCAGTGTCGGACATGGACCAGTCAGAACTTGTGGAGAGAGATCAGGAGGAATGCTACGATCACATCAACTCGTTCGTGTACAGTAAGCAGTTACTTGAGACAGAGGACGAGGGAATGGTTCAGTTGCTGATGTTAAAAGATACTATTGATGATATAGTAAAATGTCGTAATGTTATGTCATTTCTAAATGTAAAGGGTGATTCTGAGTTACATACTGGGCAGAGTGGTGATAAGTTTGACGATCTTGTTGATTTTGCTGAGGGTTCTGTTTCTATCCGAACACCCCCTGAAATCACCACTGACACTCACCCGCAGCGTCGACACACACCTACTCTAGTCAGTACTACATTGCCTTGTGGTGTTGCCGAACCAGATTCAGGCTCAGTTGAGGTTACAACGTTAAATGTACATGACACGTCGAATGCTGATTTGCTTAAAGCGCTCGCTAGCTATGAGGAGCTTAGCAAGAAACTCATACAGTGTATACCAGCACATGCGTCGCCGTCACAGACACATATGCCCTCATCCTCAGTCCTGTCAAACCAACTAGACAGAAACCCACTGGGTGAGCAGGCCTCTCAGTCAGCTCGCGAGGGGATGGTGTCCTTAAGGGAACTCAGTTACCTTTCACGGAGGGAGTTCAAAGTGCAAGGCGGCCAGATCGGTGATCAATCCTCAGATATCAGCTACAATAATGTCTGTAAGCAAATAGATGATGGAATCAAAGAAGGATTCTCAGACTCAGAGATTGTTCGTGGTGTGCTCAAAATCATAAGACCAGGCATATTCAAAGAGATGCTGATAAACAAAGACGACATGGCAGTGGCTGAACTTAAGGGAATTCTCCAAACTCACCTAAGAGAAAAAAACAGCACAGAATTATTCCAAGAGTTGATGTGTACGAAACAGGATGAGAACGAGACACCACAACAATTTCTCTATCGTTTGATAGGCTTAAAACAACGTATCCTATGGACATCAAAACTGGCTGACACTACCATTAAATACTCTGCAACTACAGTGCAATATGTTTTCCTACATACTGTGTATCAAGGCTTTGGACACAAACACACTGACATACGCAGAGAGCTCAAACCTTTGTTGACAAACAGTGGGGTCACTGATGAGATGATTCTGCGTCATGTGATGAAAATCACTAGTGAAGAAAATGAGAGAATGAAAAGACTTGGCTCGTCCCGCCGACAGACTGTAACAAATGCGCACAGTGCACAGCTTGAGTCGGATGTGGTAAAGACACCTAGCACAAAGTCAGAGAGTATAGGGTCCAAGTCAAAGCAAACAAAACCAGATCCTCTGAGAGACCTCACGATCAAAGTAGAGGAGCTCACCAGACTGGTTGAGACCATGCAAAAACAAAACCAACAACAGCTAACTCACAATGGGCGCCAGTACAGTCAAAATAGGACACACTTTAGACGTGGAAAACCCTATGGTTGTCCAAGCTGCGTGGAACAAGACAGACAAGACTGTAAACACTGTTTCACATGTGGGGAGGAAGGACACCACGCAGCAGGCTGCCTAAAGCGATCAAAGAGACAGGGGAACTCCAATCGGGCACTGGAGAGGGACATCTAGTGGCCGGGTCTGGAAATAAGTCCCAACCTGAAAGTGAGGTCAACAATGACAAAACATGCCCCTCCTCACCTTCAACCCCAGTAACGACAAACACATTAAGTCACTGTAACCAAGTAGTTCAGCTCCCTCCCCAGTCACCACGTGTAGCTAAAGCTAGAGCTGTTGCTAGCCTGATTGGAAAAAAGGCCCTAGTTCAGAGCTATCTAAATGGCTTAGCAGTCACTTCTTTGCTCGACTCGGGTTCCCAAGTCAGTATAGTCAGTCGTGCCTGGAAAGAAAAGTACCTACCTGACCTCAGTATTCACTCAGTTTCTGAGATCTTAGGGGAGGAGGAACTGAAGGTTAGTGCTGCAAATGGTAGTCTCATTCCCTATGATGGGTGGGTAGCTATTACAGTGAACTTACCAGGGAATTTGGACCCCAACCTGTCTATGAGTGTCCCATTCCTCATCAGCAGCTACCCCATGGATAAACCATTGATTGGCTTTAATGTTTTAGAAGTGCTAATTTGTGGGCAACCAGAGAGACTAGTGCCAGTACTTGCTAGCCTTCTTAGCAATGCCATATCTGTTCCCAAAGAAACAGCTGAAGCTCTTGTCAACTTTATTCAGACAGCAAAGCCAGTTATGCAGCAGGGACGCTTAAGAACAGGTGCCAAGGATATCGTGCTCCCAGCTGGTCAAGTGTTGTGGGTGAGGTGTCGGGTTCCCTCAAACATGGATGCTTCTACCCGATTGGTGTTGTTCGAAACAGATGAAGACAGCCTACCATCTGGACAGTGGGATACAGGGCCAGGTTTGTTTGAAATCCAGAACCCAATAAAACCGCATGTCATCATTCCAGTTGGTAATAACACCAATCATGACATCACAATACCACGTAAAACAGCTTTAGGGATCCTGCAGCGTGTTGAGAATGTCGTGGAGGCGGATATCCTGGACAAATCACAGCCGGCAGCAACTGTCAGTCAGGTAACCACCAGTCAGGTCAGCAACTCAGATCTACCTCTGTGGGACCCACCTGTAAACCTCAGCCATCTGGAGGAAAAACAGCAAGAGGTTGCTAGAAAGATGCTTCATGAGGAGTCAAACGCCTTTGCTAAGGATGGAAATGACCTTGGCTGTATCCCAAATTTGCAAATGGTGATCAACCTCAAAGACGATGTTCCTGTGCAGAGAGCGTACACATCCATACCCAAACCACTGTTTAAAGAAGTAAAAGCTTACATTCAAGATCTTCTTGTAAAGGGTTGGATAGTGAAATCTAAGTCGGCCTATTCTGCCCCGGTTGTATGTGTGCGGAAGAGGGACGGCACTCTTCGTCTCTGCATAGATTATCGTCTTCTAAATCAAAAAACCGTACCTGACAGACATCCACTGCCGCGAATACAGGATTTGATAGATACACTAGGTGGGTACTCAATGTTCAGCATACTGGACCAAGGTAAAGCTTACCACCAGGGGTTTATGGCAGAAGGGTCGCGCCATCTCACTGCCTTCATCACTCCCTGGGGGCTTTACGAATGGGTAAGGATTCCGTTTGGACTTTCTAACGCACCTGCAGCTTTTCAAAGAAGCATGGAGGAGATGTTAGGCTCTCTGAGAGACGAGTACTGCATCCCGTACCTGGATGACCTACTTTGTTACTCCAGATCTTTCAGTGACCATGTGGAGGTGATTCGCAAGGTCCTCCAAGCACTGCAGCATCATGGAGTGAAGCTACGGGCAGAAAAGTGCGAGATGTTTCAGAAGGAGGTTCGCTATGTTGGACGCTTGGTGTCGGCCGAGGGAGTTCGAATTGATCCCAAAGACCTAGAGGCAGTGATGGCTTTAAAAACCAAAACGCCCCAAACAGTTGGTGATCTCCGACGGGTTCTTGGCTTCCTGAGTTATTACCGCTCCTACATACAGGACTTTGCTAAAATAGCAAAGCCATTATATGAGCTGCTCCAATGTAAGTCCTCCATGCCCCAACCCCTTCCACGTCACAGCAAGTCCAAGGGTCCACAACTCCCGTCCAAAACACCCATCATATGGAAGGCTGATCACCAATGTACCTTGGAAAGGCTCGTCAATATGCTGACCAACCCCCAGTCCTCGCATACCCCAACTTCGAGGAGCCATTCGTCCTACACACGGATGCTTCGGAGAAAGGGCTCGGCGCAATCCTCTATCAGCGACAGTGTGGAAAAATGCGAGTCATCGGATTTGGATCACGAACTCTGACACCTGCTGAAAGGAACTACCGACTCCACAGCGGAAAACTCGAGTTCCTTGCTCTGAAGTGGGCAGTGTGTGAGAAATTTAGAGACTATCTCTTTTATGCTCCACATTTCACCATCTACACTGATAACAATCCGCTGACTTACGTCATGAGCACTGCGAAACTCAATGCAGTTGGACATCGCTGGGTCGGAGAATTGTCAGAGTTCCACTTCAATATTAAATACAGACCTGGAAAAAACAATATAGATGCCGACACGCTCTCACGCATCCCACTTGATATTGACAACTATGTGGCAAAATGCACAGAGGAGCTGTCTCAGGATGTGCTGCATGCGACTTGGGAAGGGAGTAGAGCAGCCCAAAAGAAAGATGTAGCATGGATAGCTGCACTTTACACCTCCTCTGCTGATGTGATACCACAGCCTCATTCACTCTTGCCCAAAATAAGCCATGAAGAGCTGGCAAAAGCCCAACGAGAGGACCCTGGAATAGGGGAAATAATGACATTAAAAGAGGCAAATAATGTTCTCACCGATGAGGTCAGAAGGTCAGTGAGTGGGCTCACTCGCAAGCTTCTTCATGAGTGGAGTCAATTACATTTGGAGAATGGAGTCCTGTACCGCCAAACACAAGAGAGAAAACAGTTAGTCCTACCCACCAAGTACCGGTCAGTTGCTCTAAAACATCTCCATGACAACATGGGGCACGTTGGTACAGAACGTGTGCTCCATCTCGCCAGAGAACGTTTCTATTGGCCACAGATGAAGAGATGCATAGAGGAGTATGTCACAAGAAAATGCAGTTGCATAAAACAAAAGAAACCCACCACACACATACGCGCGCCGATGGGTGGCCTGACTTCTGCTTCCCCTCTTGATCTGGTTTGCATAGACTACTTACATCTGGAGAAAAGCAAAGGGGGCTATGAATACATTCTGGTAGTGATAGACCATTTCACCAGATTTGCTCAGGCTTACCCAACCAAAAATAAATCGGGACGAACTGCAGCTGAACGGATATACAACGACTACATACCTCGTCTGGGTTACCCAAATCGTCTCCACCATGATCAAGGGCGTGAGTTCGAGAACAACCTTTTCCGCACCCTGGGACGCCTGTCAGGGGTCGGACACTCACGGACATCCCCATACCATCCGCAATGTAATCCCGCTGAGCGGTTCAACCGCACACTGCTGCAAATGTTACGGACACTGACAGACAGAGAAAAGGAGAGATGGAAAGAACATTTGCCACAAATGATACACGCATATAACTGTACTCGCCACGAGTCCACCGGATACTCACCTCATTACCTGCTGTATGGGCAACACCCCCGTCTCCCCGTGGATCTCTTGTTTGGATTGTTGGGAAACACCGAACCTGTGACACATAAAGAATATGTGGATAAATGGTCAAAAAGGATGATGGAAGCGTACAAGATTGCAAACAAATCCAGCCTGTCATCAAGTGCAAAGAACAAGTCCTACTATGATCAAAAGGTGAGGGGTGTGGTCCTCAAACCAGGAGATCGAGTACTGGTTCGAAACATGGGTGAGCGAGGTGGACCCGGGAAGCTACGCTCATACTGGGAGAAGAGGATCTATGTGGTGAGAGAGCAGATCTCAGATAATCCGGTATATGTCATTCATCCTGAAGGAGACCCAAATGCAAGGAACAGAACCATACACAGAAACTTGCTACTGTTAGTGAATGACTTACCTGTTGAGAACCCAGCACAGCCATCTGACTTGGTTGTAACACCCCGTCAGAGGCAAAAGCAGCCTCAACAGAGGGTAAACTCTGCTGACAAGGATGGAATATCGGACACTGATGATGAGGATGAGTGGACAGGAGGTTATTGGCTGAGAACACCTGTAGTCAGGATGGGAAATGATCGAGTTGGACATGACAGATCAGTGTCCTCAGCAAGAGAACAAAGTCCAGTGTCAAAGTCATCTCCTACAACAGTGCCTGGTCTGACTCCAAAGAAACCAACCAGGAACCATAAAGAATGTCCAGATACATTACTGATGGGGGAAACCGAATTGATGGACGCATACTTACCAGATGGACGAGAGACACCTGAAAGAGACAATACACACACGGATGAGACAAACTTACCTGAAAGTGAGCCCGAACAAGACACTCCTGAAAAAGAGGATAAACAAAGCTCAATGGATAGAGAAGTGGAATTAGTGGGAGAGGAATCACAGACAAGTGAACAATCTGATGTCACTTACCTACCTCAGCCTGGAGAGGATGAGCAAATTGAACATGCTGAACAAATACGGGAGGAAAGACTGACTTATCCTCCTATAATAACTGGGCCTGCAGAAGAAACACATAGAGAGGTTAGGAGGTCAACCAGAGAGAGAAGGCCGAGACCGGTGTTCACTTATGAGTCATTAGGCCAACCTTCAATACAGACCCATGTAGATTCTATTTCCTCACAGATTACCTCGCCTCCCCTACCATTCATGCCACACATAACCAGACAGTTTATCCTGCCTACGCCTTACGCACAACAAATGTACATGCCATGCACATATTACATGCCAGTCACCACAAACGTTTATTAGAGAAAAAAAAAAGTTTTTTTTTGTTGTTGTAACAAATGTCTGGAGCCATTCTTGTTTGTCGGGGTGGATGTGACACTCACAAAATAAGTTTTGTTGAGATTATTACTTTTTGTTTCTTTTCCTTTTGTTGCAATAGTATTTTATTTCATTCTGATTTATATAATTGAACACTAATGAGAGATCATGGGAAAAGCACATAATGACAGGTAGTTCATAAAATGGACACAGGGTGGCAGTAGTTGCAAGTAGCGTCACACTGGGGCATTTAGCGTTTCACAGAGCAAGATGAGCTCATAATCCGAGTGAATGGAGAATGAGCAACTGTTGTCCTGCGTCACTGATTTCTGTGTGATATTTGTAATATTTCCAGGTTAGTTACACACCTTTAATGTGACTACAGATGTTTATAAGCTCATATGAATCCCCTGTGATGTGTGCTCTGTAAGCGAAAAGTATGTCAAATGTTTAAACAGTTAAGTTTAACAGTACACAGTTGAGAGAATGGCGGCCGACGTCCGCAGATTGGTTATTTTATTTGTTCCTTACGGCTCCAGGGCATTTGTGGGATATTTCAGTGTACTATGTGTGTAGTACAATGTTAAAAGTGTAAAATGTTAATGTGAATAAGACCAGTTACGGCTGCGGCCTTGTTTAAGGGCGCACGCACATTAATATTACTATGATACAGATTCAGTTCATAGGACTGAACGCCATGTTATGAGGCAGATATGTTTATTAATGAAGTTTGTGTTCTTATAGTGTAAATGTAATACAGCTTAACTGCAAATGAGAATTATTCTGTTGTATAAAGTGAACACTTATAAAATGTACAGTTATTACAAAAATACTCTTTTAATAAGAGGACAAAGATATGTGTTTAAAGGAAGAAATGCAGACATGATTGAGGAGAGACCAATAATGGGATTTAAAGGAAAAGTGGTTGTTTTTGGTTTCATACAAACTTTAATAAGCTAGTGTTTGGAAAATATGTGAGTATACATCTATGTGAAAAGACCTGTGAAGAATATATTGCTTCATGTTATCCAAATGTGGATATAACCTGTGCTTCAATGCAAAACAGACAAAAATAACAGAAAGTAATTCATGATTGCAGATACAAAGTTAAAAGGAAGTTAAAAATAAACATAATCCGAGTGAATGGAGAATGAGCAACTGTTGTCCTGCGTCACTGATTTCTGTGTGATATTTGTAATATTTCCAGAGCACTCCTATCAGAGGATTATCTATACATCTGCCAGCGGAGACCTAGCCGGGACCCGCTACATACACACCGGCGGCGACATTCAGCGCCTTTCCGTGGTGCCCAGCTACGACTCAAAATGTACATTGTTTTACATTAAATGTATATTATATTTCTCTCAAATCGTCGTTAATGTACATACTGACTTCACCCTGTGCTGCAAGATACATTAGTTTTACACTTTAACAGCTTGAATAAAGTCTAAAAATGTATAATAAATGTAGCCTTTTCTTTCATTTTGCTCTGTTGTGCCACTAACCTCAGTGCGAAATATTAAAGCATATGTAACATTTCCCTGTTGATGTAAAACACTCCCATTGTGCAGCTCTTCTATCAGGATATGCGTATATAATGTGCGCGTCCGGTGTGCGACCCCCTTTAGAGGTGTTTTTGTTCTGATGGAGAAGGGTATGACAGTCTGATGGCACTGACAACACAGGATGGAAGAACCATTAGTTGTTTTACCTTTTTTTGTAAACGGTGTTTGACTTACCGTGTATCTCAATCAGCTCCCTAGTTCAGTAGTCACGGCACTGATCAGGGAATCAGCCACATTCACTTACATGATATACTGATTCATGACCTAGGGAACTAGTGAGCTGATTGAGACGCAGGGTTAGTATTTGCACGTTCAAGTTGTAAACAACGACTCTGTACTTCCGCCTATGTCAAGCGTGACCTTTTTAACGTAATTGTGTATTACGAGACGTCACGAACGTGCATCCCGGAACAGAGCAAGGCGAGCATTTGTGCTTATAAAATGTAAACTTTTTTAATTTATTTTTTAAATGACTGATCGTTTCGCTAGATAAGACCCTTATTCATCATCTGTTATCGTTTAAAGCCCCTTTGAAGCTGCATTGAAACTGTCATTTGGACCTTGAACTGTCTGGTGCCCATTGAAGCCCATTATAAGGAGAAAAATCCTGGAATGTTTTCATCAAAAACCTTAATTTATTTTTGACTGAAGAAAAAAGGACATGGACATCTTGGATGACATGGGGGTGAGTAAATTATTAGCAAAAGTTTATTTAAAAGTGAACTAATCCTTTAAGACCAATACAAAGAAAGGATTTTTAGAAGTCTTGGCCAACTGAAAAGTATGGACATGAAAAGTAGTCGATCAGTCTATGGCACTCCATGCTCAGGTGTTATGACAGCCCAGGTTGCTCTGATAGTGGCCTTCAACTCTTCTGCATTGTTGGGTCTGGCATATTGCATCTTCCTCTTCACAATACCCCATAGATTTTCTAAGGTTTAAGATTTAAGGTCAGGCGAGTTTGCTGGCCAATTAAGAACAGGGATACCATGGTCCTTAAACCAGGTACTGGTAGCTTTGGCACTGTGTGCAGGTGCCAAGTCCTGTTGGAAAATGAAATCTGCATCTCCATAAAGTTGGTCAGCAGCAGGAAGCATGAAGTGCTCTAAAACTTCCTGGTATACGGCTGCGTTGACCTTGGACCTCAGAAAACACAGTGGACCAACACAAGCAGATGTCATGGCACCCCAAACCATCACTGACTGTGGAAACTTTACACTGGACCTCAAGAAATGTGGATTTTGTGCCTGTCCTCTCTTCCTCCAGACTCTGGGACCCTAATTTCCAAAGGAAATGCAAAATTTACTTTCATCAGAGAACATAACTTTGGACCACTCAGCAGCAGTCCAGACCTTTTTTCTCTTTAGCCCAGGCGAGACGCTTCTGACGCTGTCTGTTGTTCAAGAGTGGCCTGACACAAGGAATGCGACAGCTGAAACCCATGTCTTGCATACGTCTTTGCGTAGTGGTTCTTGAAGCACTGACTCCAGCTGCAGTCCACTCTTTGTGAATCTCCCCCACATTATTGAATGGGTTTTGTTTCACAATCCTCTCCAGGGTGCGGTTATCCCTATTGCTTGTACACTTTTTTCTACCACATATTTTCCTTCCCTTCACCTCTCTATTAATGTGCTTGGACACAGAGCTCTGTGAACAGCCAGCCTCTTTTGCAATGACCTTTTGTGTCTTGCCCTCCTTGTGCAGGGTGTCAATGGTCGTCTTTTTTGGACAACTGTCAAGTCAGCAGTCTTTCCCCATGATTGTGTAGCCTACAGAACTAGACTGAAAGAACATTTAAGGGCCTTTGCAGGTGTTTTGAGTTAATTAGCTGATTAGAGTGTGGCAACAGGTGTCTTCAATATTGAACCTTTTAATAATATTCTAATTTTCTGAGATACTGAATTTGGGATTTTCCTTAGTTGTCAGTTATAATCATCAAAATCATAAGAAATAAACATTTGAAATATATCAGTCTGTGTGTAATGAATTAATTTAATATACAAGTTTTACTTTTTGAATGGAATTAGTGAAATAAATCAACTTTTTGATGATATTCTAATTATATGACCAACACCAGTATATATATATATATATATACAGGTGTTGGTCATATAATTAGAATATCATCAAAAAGTTGATTTATTTTTTAAAAAATCACACGACTACAGGTTTGATATTTCTTATATACAAATTCAACAGCTCAAGTTTGTAAATAAATAAGAAACAACCACATGTCTTTCAACACAAATTCAAAGTTGCCGTTGATAGCTAAACATATACGCTCAAGCCTTCATTACTAATTCTAAAACAGCACTTTTGCCTGTTAGAGCTTTCATTCTCTAGGTCAAGTCATAAATTAATGAAAATAAGTCAATTTGCCATGTTTGCTGATGCATCAGATTCAGTGTTACCCCGCGCCTCGTTGCTTTGTAACAACAATAACCATTACACAAGCATAAGACATTTGTACAATAGGTTATAGGAAGACAAACAAAATAGACAAGCAAACAATTTAGTCAGAATTACAAAGGCAGTGCTCTAGTACAGCTTTAATGTAAAAAAAAAAAAAATACATAAATTCATGAAACTTTACTGAATTCCTAAGCAGTTTATGCAACCGGCCACAGAAAGGCCTCTCAGTCAACCAGATTCAAAGACCAAAGCTGTCTTAATATCAAAATAATGAAAACAAACAGTATTATTGGCACTTGAAAATGAAATTTTAGAACGCATTCAACTTGAAATTTTAGAATACATTTTAAGAATACTTTTCCATCAACTGGTTAAAATGTGCAGCACTGCAACAAAAATAAGCAGCATGGTGGAAGGAGTGAAGGAGATGCACTGAATGAAAATATGCTTACAGCAGAAATTCGGCAGTTACCCTGGTAACACTACTAACAATACTAACATTTGGTTGTCTTAATTTCTTTATTTTCAAACGTTAAACCAGTGAGCTTTTATTTTGCCGGAAAAACGCAGGGAGACCTTCTCTTTGTTGACAACAACAGATTTATAAATGATTTCTTATGACGAATGTTGTGTTCCTAAATGCAAATTATAAGCGACTTAAAACTGAAAACAGTGCTGTTACAGTATACTCTAAAACATGCAGCACATCAGACTATTTATTTAATTACATCACAACTGTTGTTATTTGATAATTGCACTAAGCCATATCACATTCTCACCACCATGCTTGTCAAAATTCATTAAAATGTACCAGGCAAATGCCGAATAACACACTTTCAACACAGATTTTTACTTGTTTTTGGCGCTTTGAACCCTAGCTAACATGCTAATGTCCCGTTACGCAATTCATGTGGGTCATACTTTTCAGAGATGAAAATATGGGAATTTGTATAAATACAGAAAATTCACATCCCTGATCTGTTAATATTATTTAATGGACCTAAGCTAACATAAAATGAGCAACTGTATTTTTATTAAAGGTGCCCTCGAATGAAAAATTGAATTTATCTTGGTATAGTCAAATAACAAGAGTTCAGTACATGGAAATGACATACAGTGAGCCTGAAACACCATTGTTTCCTCCTTCTTGTATAAATCTCATTTGTTTAAAAGACCTCCGAAGAACAGGCGAATCTCAACATAACACCGACTGTTACGTAACAGTCGGGGTGTACGCCCCCAATATTTGAATATGCCAGCCCATGTTCCCAACATTATGAAAGGCATTAGACAAGGGCAGCCAGTTAACATCTGGATCTGTGCACAGGTGAATCAACAGACTAGGTAAGCAAGCAAGAACAATAGCGAAAAATGGCAGATGGTGCAATAATAACTGACATGATTCATGATAACATGATATTTTTAGTGATATTTGTAAATTGTCTTTCTAAATGTTTCATTAGCATGTTGCTAATGTACTGTTAAATGTGGTTAAAGTTACCATCATTTCTTACTGTATTCACAGAGACAAGAGCCGTCGCTATTTTCATTTTTAAACACTTGCAGTCTGTAGAATTCATAAACACTACTTCATTCTTTATAAATCTCTCCAACAGTGTAGCATTAGCTGCTAGCCACGGAGCACAGCCTCAAATCCATTCAGAATCAAATGTAAACAATATAACAGCATACAATACTCACATAATCCGACGCATGCATGCCGCATACATGACGAACACTTTGTAAAGATCCATTTGAGGGTTATATTAGCTGTGTAAACTTTGTTTTTGCACTGTTCAAGGCAAGCGCGAACTCCGTGGGCATGGAGCAGGAGAATTAAAGGGCTAAAGGGCCAGTAGCCCTGAATCGGCTCATTTATAATGATGCCCCAAAATAGGCAGTTAAAAAAATTAATAAAAAAAAAAACTATGGGGTATTTTGAGCTGAAACTTCACAGACACATTCAGGGGACACCTTAGACTTATATTACATCTTTTTTTTTAAAAAAGTTCTAGGGCACCTTTAATTAATGTTAACAAAGAATAGGCCTAATAATTGTAACAAATGTAGTTGCTCATTGTTAGTTAATGTTAACGCATTAACAAATGGTAACTAGTGGGACCTTATTGTAAAGTGTTACTTATTGTTCTTTATAGTTCTTTTGCATTTTAATCATTTTGAAACATAATTACTTCATACATTTTTTGTGTATTGATTTATTGTATTTAAATGAAAGGTTTTTTTGTCATAAGAAAAAAAAAAGTTACATTTTATTTTAAGGTGTCCTTGTAGGAGTATAATTATACAGTACTTAGTTGTATTAATTAATATACTTATATGGTTGGGATAGGGGTTTGGTTCAGGGTTTAGTTGCATGTATTTATGCATAATTTACTGTTATTACTGTAGTATATTATATTACTACATACATGTAACATATGTAATAAGGACACTAAAATAAAGTGTTAAAAAGTGTTTATAAAGTTACTAAACCTGTTAGGAAGACAATACTTTATTGTCAATACACTTTTAAATGTCATATTTCATAATATTTGTATTGTGTTGTTTTTGATTGTTTTGAGGAAGCACTGCCTCCATCGTCCATGATGTGTTCTAACAAAACCCTTAAAACAAAACATGCCCACTGCCCTGATGAAAAGACCAGCAGTGCTCTTTGCAAGATCTACCATCTTCAACACAGCGACTATGCAGGTCAAGCTGCTTCATCAGTCACGTTTGCTGGTGAATAGTATGGTTGTGTGGGTAAACCAACAAGACCACCATCAAACCAACACCTGGACCAGCATGCAGGTGTCTAATTTGGTATTTTAGACACTAGTGCTCTCCTTTCTCAAAATATTGTGCAAACTCTGGAAGAGAGCCACATGCTGCCCACATGGTTTCACTTGAGCAGCAGATCTCAACCACATCAGGCCAAGTAAACATCTTCATGTGCTGAACGTGACGTCTGCGTCCCACTGCAGGTGTCTGACTGAGCGCTGCAAACATCCGGTTGGAGGAGACCTTCGTGCCACCCAGTTAGTGCTCGTTCTTCCTCAGGAAGAGGCTCGGTTATCTGCATCTGTGATCACATCAGCTGCTGATCTGAAGTCAGCTTCATGATTTTTCAGATGGCTGTGTTGGGTCTACAGAGGCTGGTCCTGGATCAGTGCTGGAAAATTTGACAAAGCGTGGGCTGTGAGCTAACTGACACCAGATCACAAACACAACCGTGAAGTGTTTCTATTTCTCTTGATCAGCCATATGAACCAAGACCAGATCTCTGAAAACACTGTGAACCCCTCATGCGAGAAGAAAACAGAAAACATTTCATTCAAATTGTAAATGTGTTTAAGATTCAGAGAATCTTTTTTGATGGCTGATGCCAATATCTTAGAGAGCATATAAAGACTGAAATAAAGCTGTATGATATCACACCGTTTAATTTAGTAAATAACACAAGCATAATTTCTGCAAGTTATTTTATACAATTTTTTATAAAATAGGTAGACATATTATTTGAAAATGAATCAATTTGAAAAGATTATTAGAACATGATAAAAATTAAATCTGTTAATTTTTTTTTTTTTTTTTTTTTTTTTTTTTAATGGCAACTAATTCTAAAATAGTACATGTAACTTTTGAATTCTCAGTGCATCCTGCTATTATTGGCCAGATAAACTGGAAAAACTTACTGGAAAGAAAAACTTAACAGCCAATGCTGGTAATTACAAAATGCTGATAATTACAAAATGCCAAAAATCAACCACTAGAAGCAAACCCAGCAAGGATACTGATGCTTAGACCAGGTCAAAGGTCACACAGCCACACAATCCATTCATGACACACTGAACAGCATTTGTGTGCCATGAACAACAGTGAATATCCTTTAACTATCAATGACTTTTGCACAGTAATTTATCTGTGAACCGGATTACAGTTAGCTTTAATATGCAGAAAGAATAAATCACACACATGACTCTTTTACAAACCTAACAAACAACAGCTCATTGTGTACAGACTGTATGACACTCTATCAGCTACAGTGTCTCATTGTGTACACAAACACACACAGACACAGAAAAACATTCGCATCTGTTAATAAAGGAGAGTCGCTGATGCTACACAGGCTTTGTACAGGAGAAGCGTCTCCATGCTGTTCCACTTCCTGTCCTGGCACCGCTCGCACACACACACACACACACACACACACACACACACACACACACACACACCCACACACACACACACACACACACACACTGTCAACACCCTGCAAGCCACCCGACACACACCTCCTCCTTCCCTGCTGACCTTCACACACCCCTGGAGTCTCTAAGAAACCCAATGACCTGACAGACGGGGCCTGCTGGATATATGCGCGTACACGCACACACACACACACACACACACACACACACACATGTTTGTTTTTGTGAATTGTGGGGACTTTCCATAGACTTCAATGCATTTTACACTGAACAAACTGTACATTCTATCCCCCTACCCTGCCCCTACCCCTAAACCTAACCCTCACAGGAAACTGTGCAAACTTTTACTTTTTCACAAAAACTCATTCTATATGATTTATAAACCCATTTACATTGTGGGGACCGCTGGCTGGTCCCCACGATGTAGGTGAACTCAGGTTTATATTACATCATGGGGACATTTGGTCCCCACAATGTAATATAAACAAAAGCACACACACACACACACACACACACACACACACACACAGACACTCCCTGTCTCCCTCCGGCAGACTCCTGTTGACATGCACTTCCCCAGCATAAGTAAAACAGCCGGATAATGAGAACGTGCTGAACAAACACACACTCGCACAAGGGGAACTCCAGCTTATAAACTGTTGTTAGTCAGCCAGTTCCTGCAAACAGGCCACACTTGTCTTCATAACACCAGCCTGAGTTCATCCAGGAATCTCATTATTTTGCAGTGAATCTGCAGTAGATTGAAGGAAGTGATCAAATGTGTCCGTCTGTGAACTTTAGATTTGACAGAGTTATCAAAAGAGACACTGTGCTCTCAGCTGCAGCTGACATTCTAATGCTACAATCATTCATCCTCATGATGTTATATCACATCAGTCTTCAATCTTAGAGATTCAGGTTTTTTGAAGAACAAGTTGGACAGCAAGTTCTGACATCTTCTAATGGGACGGACTGTCTCTTTACACAATGCATGTGTGCAACAGGTTCCTCTACTGTAATGTACAGAGACACGGACACCTGCAAATGTCAATATACACTGTGCTTTTACGTTTCAGGTTTTGAAAATGAGAGCTAACAGCCAGGAATGAGACAGATTACAATCTTCATCATCTCTGAAGATTAATCATTTGGGTTCAATCCAACTGTGGACATCACTGCTTTTACAAAAAAAGAAGTGCACTTCAAGTTTATTTTATTGAATAAAGTTCAAGTATATTTTCCCAGTATACTTTATCTAGTAAGCATGTTAATACCAATGTACTAGTATACTTGTATGAGCACTATTTCAATACTTTTTAGTTTATAAAAGTATACTTTAAAGTGTACCAGAAGTAAACTGAGTACACAACTGTTTCATATCAAAGTGTAATTTAAAGGTGCAGTGAGCAATTTCTGAGAAACATTGTTGACATTTGAAATCACGTGATCTCATGAGAATACGTGTGCATTTTTACGTAAAGTGTGGTTCTACCACACATACATTTACTTACATTTTCATACACACAAAAACGTACAACATTGACGTATTTATAGCACTAAAACATAAAAATACACACATATTTAGGCTATTTACAGCAATAAAATGTAAATCATGAGACATAAAGTGTGAAAGTATATGATTTCCCATGTATTAATATTAAAATCGTGGCATTAATGTTTTAAATCTGTTGTTTTCTATTGTCATATCAATACATGTTTTTAGTTAAAAATTATTGAAAGCAGTTTACTCATCTACTTAGTATGAAATAACATTTCTGTTTGTGACTTGTGCTGCAAACTCGTTTCGGGGGATTACATAATGTTAAACAAGACTACAATTTGAAACCTTATGAATGAAATGTCTGTAAATGTTTAACCATTTTGTAATATTTAGTTTGTTTTCTGTGCGACACAGAAGGCGTTTTCTCCTATGCAGTGACTGACAATACAACCATAAGATACACCAAAGCACAACATAAATTCACAAATCACATCCATTTTATTTGTTAGCTGTACTCCATATCTTTAGAATCCATATGTTTGTAAGGAACAGATCCGAATTCAGCCCTTTATCCATCAGTCTTCATCTTCATTCTCGGCAGCAGCGACCATCACAGTCTGTATAAAAGACATTATACATTCTGTATAAAATGGTTATGTTTAGGCTCGGGATGGGGTTTAGGGATCTTACATTTATCTACAAAATGATAAAAAAGAAATTATACATATATCTTTAGGACATGAAAGATTCATAAAAATGTTATGTTTTTTCGCTATAAAAACACAAGTATTTTTTACATTTTAGTGCTATAATTATGTCAGTACTGTACGCTTTAGCACCTTTCTAAATGTACAAAAATTTACGTTTTGTGACTTAGAAAGTTACGTATTAATTAGGGCTTGCATAGACTAGTCGAGTAGTCGAGAGATCGACTACTTCAACCACTAGTCGGCGCTGTCGGAAACAATCGACTACTCGAGCGTGCATTAACCATAAATGAATTTTAAATAAAGAGATATGTCACAATATTGTAAATCTTTCCGTTTTAAACCAAAAAGGGGAGCCAATGGATATCACTCAAGAAGCAACGTGCAAACTTTGCGCAAGAGTTATGCCGGTGAAAGCTTAACCACGGTCAGTATTCAAAGTGAAAGTAAAAAGTGACGGAGCTGTCTGACGCTGCATTAACGGACCATATTCTCTCAGAGACGACTTTCAACATAACATGCTGATAACGGTATATAATCTTCCTAATTTATTCCATTATTTTTTCTTGTGGCCCGTACATATAGTGAAACAAATGAGAATAATAGTATTTCGTGTTAAACAGGTTGTATTTTTTAAGTCAGTGCTTGAAGTATCTCTTACTTTTCATTGGTGACTGCAGTCAGTGTTAGGGAAATATTATAGACTATTAATAATTTTAATTATAGGCCTATAATTCATTGTATAATAGCCCTAAAAATGTTTAAAACGTTTTCAAAGACGAGCTAATAGCCTAATCTTTTATTATCCTCACAGCACGTCACTTAGATGTGCTATGAAATTATTGCGGGCAAATTTATTAATATTAATTTAATAATAAAAGTAGCCTAATCTAATAGTAATAATAATAGATTAGAAGAATGTAACAGGCCTACATGGAAATACCAAATCCTCGTAATATTGCTAATATTTGATGCTTTTGACAGTATCTCTGGCTATCGTCGATACACGTCTGCTGACGCAACCCGGGTTATCGCGGGTTTATTTGACTTTAATCTGTTAGGCTACATGAAAATTAAAATATGTAATGTCATAATTATAAAGTTTTGAGAGTTTACTTATAATTGTTGCATTAGGCTATGAATGGATAAACATTTATTGATAAGAACTATTTCATGTCTTTTCATTTATGAACCACGAGTAGTCGAGTAACTCGAGTATTGTTTTGATTAGAAATCGACTAGCAGAAATCAGTAGTTGTGCAACCCCTAGTATTAAAACCTACGTATTAACAACAAGATCAGGCTGGAAATCACCATGCCCCCACCCAAAGAGAATCACACCCCTATCTTGATAGCTTCACCCCAAAATTCACAAACATGCCATGCAACACATGCACCTCCCCCCTTATGAGCATATACGCCTCTTACAGCTGATTGGTTACAAGTGTGTTTTTGGTGCTCAGCCCAATCCACTTTCAACAGCATTTCTCAGAAATCACTTACTGCACCTTTAAGCTACTTTTGATAAATATTAAACTATTATAATGCATATAACATCTCCTCAATATGTACAACAGAAATATATGGTCATTTGCTGATTATGTGTGTAAGACAATCACATCTAAAAATCTCATTCACATCCAATGGGTGAAATTTCTCAAATTTGAAAAGAGAGAAAAAAGAAAAAAAAAACTTGCCAATGTAATACTGTGAGACGCTTTAAAAGTGCTTTCTTGTACTATTACTGTTTTGATAGACTTTTGAAAAGACCTTCTTCATTGCTAAGTGATGAATTAGCCGGTTTGGTTTCAGTTTTTTCCAGCACTCCATACTGTTGCAGTTGCGTTTTCAAAAGCATCGTTAGCCAACTAACATTGCAAGTTCCGTTGTTACTAACATAATTCAACAATTTAGTGTTTCCCGAAACCATAGTTCAAACGAACGTTCGCTAACTTGGTGTGGTTGGAACGACAGCTCTCGAGCTGTGGATAGAAGCATAGTTTCTTGTTTTATGACTTGGACTTAATAAATTGTTATATTGAGCAAAATAAGCAAGCTGACATTAAGTACAATGTATATCTTTTATTTCAAATATATACAAATGTTTTTTACATATTTTAGTTTGTCAAGAGATTTTAAGCAACATTTTTGAAGAGTGTGCATGTGCGTACGTACTCTAGTAATGTAAGAACAAGCCTATGAATTAATCTGGTAATAAAGGAAAATGACTGAGAATGAGGGAATTAGGGTTAGTCCTCAGTTTCCATGTCCATAATTTATAGCAAAAAATCTAGCATTAATTCAATCTCAAACGGATTCATATAAAGAAGTTAATTCTCCACCACCTGCGTGACATCATTCACCAATGTGGCTGGACGACAGGTTTGTAACAATATGGTTTTGGGAAACACTGGCTAGCTAGCTGATTTGTTCAATGATGCATCGTACTATGGTAGTGAAGCAGCGATTTATGTTGTTGTATGGGAAATGCAGCCCAGAACGATTCAGCCAGTGAACTGTCCATATCGTTCAGAATGAATCGTGGCAGTTTTGCTAATCCGTTTGACTGAATCATTGATAAGAACTGTCTCAAATTTTGAAAATGTAATATTGTACTTGCGGTTCAAAACTGGGCCACATTGTGAAATCTTATACAATTTGTGATGTGAAAACAATAACTACACTTAACCTACACCTGCAACCCACACAAGTTTGAGACCAAATATCTGGAAGCCCCAAATCTGACAAAACAAGTGTGACATCCTGTTTTCTACAGTGATCCCATTCTTAACACCATTTGAAGAAATTTTCAGGCTGTACAATCATGTAATGGACAGAATGAAAACACTTACCAAGCAAATCATCCTGTCCCTCTTATCAACACTGCAGCTGGTTCGATCTGGAAGGAAAATATTAAGACTCATTAGCAATGCGATAAACCACGCTGTCTGTCTGAGAACTTACACATATTACAACTGACTGCTAAACTACTGAAGGAAAATTGCAAATGAGGCAACTACTTATGGAGCGAGTATGTTTTTTTATTTATTTATTTTTTATTATCATTTTCACTATTCAGTGATTGCCATTCACCCAATCTACTGTGAGACATTGTGAAAGATAGATTTGCAAAACATTACAATTTAGAAGCAGCTTACAGCAGATCAAAATATTAACTATCAAATCTGATGTTTACAAAACATTTGTGAATCCAGAGGAGAGTTTTTGGAAAGTTTGGGAAGAGAGTTTTTGGGAAGTCTGTATTACGCGCAAATTACTCATATATTTACAAAAGTTTCATGAATGAGGCCCATTATAATGTTAGGTGCGTTGAGACAAGAGGTAATTTAATGCCATCTCACACAGAAACATTCCGGGACTCAGGATCACAGAAACTTCTTGTCCATGCTGCCCTGCAATTTGTATTAATTGCAATATGTAATTGTTCCAACTGCTAGAGGTATATTCAAAACAAAGGCGTAGCTTGATGACGCCAAGTTTGAGCGTGGAATCTTGGGACATGTGGTCTTCACATCACAGCCGGTGGAAAACCATTGGGATAGGACTCGGGAAGAAATCATGTTCATGGATGCGATTATTAACATTACTGTAGTATGAAGCAGAACAGGGCCGAGTGTTGTGGGAGCTGAACGAGGCCACTGGAGCGATTGCGCAACACGCTGTGAGCAGCGGAACTTTTATTATGCCACAGTCGCTGGCGCCGCTTCTGCTTTTCTGGTCATGAGTATGAGGTAACGCAGCTCTGTTTATCGTATTAGATACATTTGAGTGTGTTGAAAATGATGTTATAATGTTACTCTGTGCGTTCATATTAAATGCTGGATGGCTTATGTTGACAAATGGCATGCAATTAATGGTAACGCTTTAGATTACAGCCCGGAAAGTACTTCGTAATTATAACAAATTTACAGCATAACTTTCAATAATTATAGTGTAACTATACAGTAAGTATGTGTAAGTATAGGGGAACAATATGTAAAGTATTGGGAATAAAGGGGTAACAACCAGGAAAATAACAAATTATTTATAGTGTAAGTATTTTATATCTAAGGGGTACTTATGACATATAACTAAGGGGTAAGTATGACTGTCATGATCACCGTCTGTTCCTGTCAGTCCCCGGACTACACTTCCCACAATTCTCCCTGTCAGTCACATGTTCACTTCACACCAATCACCTGTTGCCACATCCACCCTAGCACACCACACTGATTACCACATCCAGCTGCAGCTCATTAACAGGACTATAAAGGACTTCCAAACACACCACCTCACCGCGAAGTATTGTTTAACTGCTGTTGCAATTCCGAGCGTTTCCCTGTATTCCCTGTCTGCCTGTTCCTTGTTGCCGTTACTGCCTGTTCCCTGTTTTTTGACCCATTGCTGCCTGTCCTGATCTTTGCCTGTCCTTTGACTACGATTCTGCCTGTTCCTCACTGTTCCTGTTTGTTCCTGTTTTGACCCTGCCTGTACGACCACTCTACTTTAATAAACGCTGCACTTGGATCTCCAGCCTGAGTCTCCCCTTCACAAAAGAATACTTCGCCACTACCAAGATCCAGCAGCTACCGTGAGTGTTCCTGTCTCAACAATTATGAACCCATCTGCCAAGTTAATATGTCTCCGTCAAGGGGACAGATCCATTGAGAACTATGTCATGGACTTTATTGAACTGGCACCGTTAACCTGTTTTAATGAGGAGTGCCTAATGATATTTTTTCGCGGTGGACTATCTGACCCGCTCAGTTCTGTCATGCCGCTACACGATCCAAACGGGAAGTTGGAACAGTATATTGAACAGGCTTTACTACTGAGCGGATCTCCCTTTACTGTGGGTGTCGCAGAAGAACGCGACACCATGCTTAATCACGTAATGGCCGCCGCATCAAAGAACACTCACAAAATGGTGGTCACCACAATAACAACACCACGTCACGTCTCCGCTGATCGCCCAGAGCAACGTAAGTCTCCGCTGATCACCCAGAGCAACGTCACGCCTTCGCTGATCGCCCAGAGCAACGTCACGCCTTCGTTGATCGCCCAGAGCAACGTCACGCCTTCGCTGATCGCCCAGAGCAACGTCACGCCTTCGCTGATCGCCCAGAGCAACGTCACGCCTTCGCTGATCGCCCAGAGCAACGTCACGCCTTCGCTGATCGCCCAGAGCAACGTCACGCCTTCGCTGATCGCCCAGAGCAACGTCACACCTTCGCTGATCGCCCAGAGCAACGTCACGCCTTCGCTGATCGCCCAGAGCAACGTCACGCCTTCGCTGATCGCCCAGAGCAACGTCACGCCTTTGCTGATCGCCCAGAGTCACGTCAGGTCTCTAGATCAGTCCGGGAGCAGAGAAGGTTGCGTTCCAGTATGACTGATCCACCTGTTGCCACATCCACCCTAGCACACCACACTGAATACCACACCCAGCTGCAGCTCATTAACAGGACTATAAAGGACTTCCAAACACACCACCTCACCGCGAAGTATTGTTTAACTGCTGTTGCAATTCCGAGCGTTTCCCTGTATTCCCTGTCTGCCTGTTCCTTGTTGCCGTTACTGCCTGTTCCCTGTTTTTTGACCCATTGCTGCCTGTCCTGATCTTTGCCTGTCCCTTGACTACGATTCTGCCTGTTCCTCACTGTTCCTGTTTGTTCCTGTTTTGACCCTGCCTGTACGACCACTCTACTTTAATAAACGCTGCACTTGGATCTCCAGCCTGAGTCTCCCCTTCACAAAAATGACTTTACGGGCCGTAAATTAAAGTGGAGCTTGTTACCCTCTTATTTCATGTAGTTACAGGGTAAGTAATTAATAAAATGCAAACAATCTGATATCACTGACTCCGAAACCTTTATTTGAAAAACAATTTTATTAAAAACACGTCTACAACACTTATTATTCATTTTTTTAAATCAACTTTTCATTTCAAACTCTAAAGTCCTGACAGAAAGTAACAAGTTTTGTCCTTTTTGTGGTTGCTGTTGTTTCTCACTTGGCTTCCACCTGCTCTTGTTTCTCAGCTGATGAATCTTAAGAAGGAATCCCATTGCTATTCTGTATTATAAGAAAATACAGTAGCTACACCCCGAAATTTTCTCATGGTTTAGGCTATTCATCTTTTCGCTTCTGACCAACTGTCATCAGCGCCTGCATGAGAGTCGACTTCGCGTTCGATGAAGCACATTGAAGCTTTCATGATGTTCTCGCGGGAGATTCGTGTGAAACTCGCGCGAGAACTGCCGTCTCTGTTATTCTGTCTTGTTTGTTTCTCATTCTCATTATCTGTTATTCTGTGTATTTTGTTGTGAGCATTACTTAAAAAAAAAAAAAAAAAAAACTGACGGCATCCAACATCTGCATGAGTTTCTCGGCATGCCTACGTCACGCTTCAAGTTACGTCAAGCATGAACTCTCAACCCTCGCATGCACACGCCGAAGACAGCTGGTCGAAAGTTTTAAAAATATTCAAATATTTGGTATTTTTCTTACAAATACGTATCGTTTCACTTCAGAAGACATCGATTCATCCATTAGGGTCGTATGGATTACTGTAGTTATTGCTGTTTGTGCTGTTTGATGCTTCTACTTTTAGGAACATGTGAGCTTGCATTATAAAGCGTTCCCAGATGATTAATTGTTTTCCTAAAATCCTTTTTGTGTTCATCTTAAGAAGGAAAGTCGTATACATCTCAGATGGCATGAGGGTAAAAGATGAGTAAACGGTGAGCACATTTCCGGGTGTTCTGTATTTTTTAAATACAGAATAGCAAATGGGATTCCCTCTTAAGTTTCATCAGTGGAAAGAAAGAAAAAGAGGAACAAGAGGAGGAGGAAGCCAAGCAAGAGAAACAAATAAGACGTGTTGTAACTTTAAATCTGTTTTGAAATAAGTTGTTTTTCAAATAAAGTTTTCCAAGTGATATGACTGTTTGCGTTTTTATTTATTTATTTATTTTTATTAATTACTTACCCTGTAACTACATGAAACAAGAGTGTAACAAGCTCCACTTTAATTTACGGCCCGTAATGTCATACTTACCCTGTAACTACATGAAACAAGAGTGTAACAAGCTCCACTTTAATTTCCGGCCGTAATGTCATACTTACCCTGTAACTACATGAAATAAGAGGGTAACAAGCTCCACTTTAATTTACGGCCCGTAATGTCATATTTACCCCTTAGTTATGTCATATGTACCCCTTAGTTATAAAATATTAAAAGTATGAATAATTTGTTATTTTTCCTGGTTGTTACCCCTTTATTCCCAGTACTTCACATATTGTTCCCCTATACTTACACATACTTACTGTATAGTTACACTATAATTATTGAAAGTTACGCTGTAAATTTGTTGTAATTACGCAGTACTTTCCGGGCTGTAATCTAAAGTGTTACCCAATTAATTTTAAAACGTATTGTATGATGGAGAAAATGCTGTATTACTGTTACTAAAAACAAAGCTGCATCTGATTATGCTATGTTAGCTACTTCACAAAATAGTGTTTTTCTCTGAGGCAAACATGGTACTCACAAAAAAAAAAAAAGATTTAAACAAGACTAAATGCTATATAACAATAATTAATTTTCTGTCTACAAATATATCAAAACAGTTGTTCCCTTATCTATTAAAACAAGTAAATATTAAAGGTGCCCTAGATTCAAAAATTGAATTTACCTCGGCATAGTTAAATAACAAGAGGTCAATACATGGAAATGACATACAGTGAGTCTCAAACTCCATTGTTTCCTCCTTCTTATATAAATCTCATTTGTTTAAAAGACCTCAGAAGAACAGGCGAATCTCAACATAACACTCTCTTGTTACGTAACAGTCGGGGTGTACGCCCCCAATATTTGCATATGCCAGCCCATGTTCCCAACAAAGGCATTAGACAAGGGCAGCCAGTATAAACGTCTGGATCTGTGCAGAGCTGAATCAACAGACTGGGTAAGCAAGCGAGAACAATAGCAAAAAATGGCAGTTGGAGCAATAATAACTGACATGATCCATGATAACATGATATTTTTAGTGATATTTGTAAATTGTCTTTCTAAATGTTTCGTGTTGCTAATGTACTGTTAAATGTGGTTAAAGTTACCATCGCTTCTTACTCTATTCACAGAGACAAGAGCCATCGCTATTTTCATTTTTAAACACTTGCAGTCTGTATAATGCATAAACACAACTTCATTCTTTATAAATCTCTCCAACAGTGTAGCATTAGCCGTTAGCCACAGAGCATAGCCTCAAACTCATTGCAGAATCAATGTAAACATCAAAATAAACACTGTATTTACGCGATTAGACATGCTGCATGACCAACACTTTGTAAAGATCCATTTTAAGGGTTATATTAGCTGTTTGAACTTTTTTTTTATGTTGTTTAAGGCAAGCGCGAGCTCTTGGGGCGTGGAGCACCAGATTTAAAGGGCCACACACCTTGAATCGGCTCATTTATAATGATGCCCCAAAATAGGCAGTTAAAAAAATGAATAATAAACAAAATCTATGGGGTATTTTGAGCTGAAACTTCACAGACACATTCAGGGGACACCTTAGACTTATCTAACATATTTAAAAAAAAAAGTTCTAGGGCACCTTTAAAGTGTCTTTGGTGTTGCCATGGTTTCTACAAAATAAAACCGGAAACCGAGGGTAACGTGGGTATGATGCAATTGACAGGCGACTCCTCACATGTCCCGGAGCCTTGGTTAAAATTGCAGTTTTCTCACGATTTACAAATATTTGGAATATTGTAAGTACAAAATATTTAACACTGGTCTAGTGTTTTTTTTGTTGTTTGTTTTTTTCTTACATATTGCACCTTTAAATAGCTTTGCTACTGAAAATCTGCATTATATTTCTCAGCAATGAGTTGGAAGCAACCCTGTTTTTGAGCAGCTTTACTAGTTGACAGATTCTGCACAAACACAATTTACACATGCACAATCTCTCTCTCTCTCTCTCTCTCCCTCACTAATTCATTTTAAATAAGCAATCTTCCCGCAATGCTTTTTCTCTGTGTCTGATTTAAAGTCAGAAGAATGGTAGATCTAACGACCCATAGCCAAAATAACTAATGAAAATTAACCATCTTATCCATCCTGTTAGTTTTAACTTGCTGCCAGTGCTGGCAAATGACAATATTGCTATTCTCTATATCTCAAATTATTAAAGGTACACAACCTTTTATTTTGACTTGAAAATCATATTCTCTGCTTTGTGTTTCCTCCAAATGAATAATAGTTTCATAGTGTGTACATTAGCCAGGGTGATTCAAAGTGGAGTTTTGGGAAGACCATGTTATTCAGATTCCCATGAGCCTCTGCTGGTGGGAAACAGCACAATAAAATGTGTCTCATAAGAGCATGCCAACCTCAGAGAGTCTCACATCTGCATGTGCATCTTGTTAGTCTCAAAGCCTCTACAATGCTGGGTTAGCATTAGCCTAGAAGCCGTGAGGAGTGCTAATGAGACAAAGATCTTGTTTTTGTCTGTATTGTGGCTCTTCTGTGTTTCGGCTCTTGTGGGGTCAGCCAGGACATGCTGATGCAGCTCTGGTTTCTGAATTGGAGGGTGTTTTTGCTGTAACACTCAATAGCAGTGGAACCAATTCAAATTAGTGGTGAGAAAGTTCTGCCGCAGAAAAAAACTGAAACCAGCTGTAGGGTAATTAAGCTAAATGGATGATTTCAAATGACTTTAAAACAATATTTCAATTTCTGCATTGAAACCTCCCTCTTCAGTGACAGCAATAAACAAGAGGCCATCAGAGGTTTTAGACTTTTTTAAGTGTTGTGAACTGCCTGAACAACTGAGTGAACTTGCAGTTACACACAGTTATTCCTGCTGGAATGAGAGAGTTTGGTATTCATTAGTAGCTTTATGCTGATTAATCATAGAAGTATAACAGTGCTTTACAGTGTAAATCAGAAAATGTTGCCAACGTATAATGTGCGTTTCAGGCAGCCTGGACTTTAATGCAGGTAATGTATCAAATTTTTCCAAAATTCTGTTCAATAACATTTTAATAATCAAAAAGCATGTCTAATCAATTGGATTTATAAAAGTTTTACAATATAATAATACATTAAACATTTTACAATAATACGTCAGAAATTCTGCGTTGTGTGTTTTATTTTTTTTCTGGATTTATGATTTAATACAAATCTTTAATCAAAAGAAGTAAATTAATCTTTTAAAATGCAATGAAATTTCTTTTAATATTTCTTTTATTTTTGCCAAAGCGATTTTTTGATGCAAACAAATAAGAAACTGCACTGCCAATTCCCACAGAGACACACGTTTTCCCTGGATATTCAACTTCAACATGTTGCATGAGCTCCGGCAGATCAATCCTGACCTGCGTCAGCCATGACTCCTGACTCAGTTGTGACGGAAGGTCAAGCACGGGGAATGTCAATATTTCCAATAGCAGAGACAAAGACATCATGACTATTTGTTCTTCTTATCCTTTCCCAGGCCTCCCTGCTGTGGAGCAGATATGTCATCAGCTGAACACTCAGCACTTCAGCACACATTCTTTCACACAGACTCCAGCGCTCATGACGTTTCAAATGACTCATTCCAGTGAGGTGAAGTAGAACCACTGTAACAGCACACAAGGAGACTTTCTGCCTGATTACACCGAAATTAAGAATCCAAAGAACTCTTTCACCAAACAGAAATTCTTTTGAGGTTAGAGAGTGTGTTTGAAAACACAACATGCCTTTGAAAGTGTAAAGTGAGAGCTGCAATTCTCAGACATGACATCAGAGGGATGGAATATACTTCACATGTGATATCAGCAGGCCACTCTTAATATTCATCTCCTCTTTCTGTAAGGGCATGTCAAACCCCTTTAATTATACTAATTCATTGCAGCGATAATTAGATGAGTAATTCAAACACCTACCACCGGTACTGCACTCTTAGTAGAAAAGGTTCTATATAGAAACTTAAAGGGTTCTATCAGGGATTTCATATATAGAACCTTTTAGGATCATTTTATGGATTTAGTTTTAAGCAATTCATTTAATTTTAATTTTAATTAAATGTAATAAATTAAACAAGTCATAAACATACTTTGACACTAGAAAATTTTGAAATAATGTTTTACTGGGACACTACTGGGTTTTAGATCTCTTGCTTGTTGTTTGAATTACAATTTTGGATTACCCTAATAAAACTGCACTTGAATCCTCAACCTGTGTGTCAGAATGGTTCATGACAAGTACAGAGTTATTCTGGACCTCAGGGGCTGGATTTCTGAAAATCTCATTAAGAAAGAAAAAAATGAATTTCTGAAGATAAATTCTAAGAAGTTTGTAAGAAACTTCCTAAGTGTAATTCTTGAAAAAGTTCTCAAATATTTTCTTAAGAACATCTAATTTTTTCCTGAGAAGAAAATTACAATTTTTGTCAAGAACCGCTATACATTAGGTAAAGGCCAAAGTATACTTTTTACACAAGGGTCATCGTACAGTGTGAGTGACGTGAATTTCGTCATCAGAATGAGTATGAGTGTACTGTTCGCGCACCACCTGATTTTTGTAGCACAGGTTGCACATGCGCATTTTTTTTTTTTTTTTTTTGCAGTTACTTAGTTTATTAGTTTACCCAAGGTAGCAACTGTGCCCTGGGGCATCAATTCACAAGGTAGTCGAAGAAAAACTGCATAAACAGAACAGACCGGAACGCATGCAAGCTACGGCTTATATAGCCTTATAGACTTTAAAACTTGCCGTCTCGTCTTTGGACACTGCAAGAAAACACATTTCTTACCTGTAAAACTTACTTAAACACAACATGAAAAAAATATGTGAAATATATCACAAAACAACAACAACAACAACAACTTGAATTGCTCTGTTTGTAAGTTAATTCAAACTCTCCTGCCATCTAGCTTTAAAATGAGTATTCGCTGAGTCACCTGATCATAAATGATAAAATTACTTTCTCGAAGTGACTATCGCATGTACCCTTTGCTAACGGCCTTGCTGAAGGGCCCTTCGTGAAGGGATTCAATTGTTCACTTTTATTTGGAAAACTCCTACAAATGGCATCCCCTTCTCGAAGTGCCCTTGAAGGGCGCAAAAATGCCTTTTGGAATCTGCCCTACAATGACAATGAAGGCCTACATAGATGAGAGATTGTGCTAAAAGGTTAGAAAGTACTCTCATTTGTACAACTGTAGTAAAGAATACAAAGTTATTTTGTAACTTGTGGTGAGAGATTGCTAAAAACTGCGCATGCGTGGAATGTCTGTGTAGATATGAGTCAAATGAAGTATACTTTGCAAGGCTGTGTGTTCGACTGTGTTAGCGTACGCGTAAAAATACAAAGTATACTTTCTGCTTAACACCAAAGACTCACTGATCAATTTGATGAAAAACACCTTGAATGTTGTTGTTTTGCACTGACTGCAGAATACTATAATAACCATAAGCATGCACACTATTATTTTTATTTATTGATTTATTTTTTTGACTGAAGTTAATTCTTACATTACTGAACATTGGTGTGACTTTAGAGCAGGGGTTCTCAAATGTTTTGGGGATGGGGATCCCTCATAAAGCAGAAAATCTTGTAAGGACCCTCTCATGATTATATCCAAAGTTAATTTGGGTGGGAGTAATGAACACAATATGCTTGTTTTATTGGCTCAGTTTTTAATTCAATTTTATGATATCCAGTGTAGCGTTAGTTCTGGCAGGTCACGTTAGTCAAGCCTGCATCAGCTGACTCTCAGCTGATGCACATCTACCTATAGGAATATGACGCCTATCACAGCTTCCCTATACATAAGGTCCATTCAGTATTATTAGCAGCTTTATCGCATTGCTCAGGAGCCAATTATCCTTCTCCATCCCCAGCTCCTCCTCTCATCCAGTCAGGACTTGGCCTCTGATATACCTATTTGTATATACCTCTTTGACTCATTTTTCTTTAATTATGTTGTTACATTAAATTATTGTCAGAAGAAAAGAGCTAGTTCAAGATGAGCATTTATGGTTAAAATGAATAAAAGTGTAATTTGAAAATGAGTGATGGTTTCTCTAGATAAGACCCTTATTCCTCATCTGGGATCGTGTAGAACGCTTTGAAGTTGCAATGAAACTGTCATTTTGACCTTCAACTATTTGGAGGCCATTGAAGTCCACTATATAGAGAAAAATCCTGGAATGTTCATCAAAAAACAAAACAAAAATATTTTCGACTGAAGAAAGAAAGACATGAACATCTTGGATTACGGGGGTGAGTAAATTATCAGGAAATTTTAATTTGAAAGTGAACTAATCCTTTAACAACTTTAAGTTGTCGACAGAAAAACTAATATATATATATATATATATATATATATATATATATATATATATATATATATATATATATATATATATATATATATATATAGGATGCTGTTTTATGTGAATATTAATACACGAGTGAAGTATAAATCCTTGTAATATTTTTTCCATCCAAATACATGTGTATATGGATACATTTGATTAGTGCCAAATGAGAGAAGAGCCAAAGTTTCAGTTTCGCTTTAAATAAATTAATTTAGGCTCTAAAATAAATTGTTTGCAATGAAATATATATATATATATATATATATATATATATATATATATATATATATATATATATATATTTCATTGCAAACATCATGAACAACCATCACAAAAAAACAAATAAAAACAACAACAACAACAACAACAACAAAACAGTCGCAGATCATCCAGGTAATCACACATAGTATTAAGAACCAATGGTTCCCAAACTTTTGAACTTTTTTATACTTTTTTTATTAATAAATTCAGATTTTTTTTTTTTTTTTTTTTGTGGACTATATGTAAACATCTTTTATGTAATTATTTATTACATAATTATTTATGTATCTCACTCAGGACAGTACTAAATAAAAAATAACATGCATTTTGTATGATCTCTCTTATTTTGTTAAAATTATTCACATTTCGACAGATTCTTTAAGTGGTTCTCATACTTTTGCATGCAACTGTAGTCTAGAAAATCTGTGGAGCCCCTGCTTTAGAGGACTTGTGCATATATTTAGTGTATTATATATTGTATAGCGGTTGTGTTGAAATACTTATAACAATTAATTTGAAACAATAAAAAAAAAATTAAAAAAAAAAACAACAACAACAATGAAATATCTTAATTTTGAGTAGGCTTATTTAAGACAAGTAGGAGGTTATCCTAATTTTAAGTTATTTACAATGATTTTTATTGTAAAAATGTCATTACATTCCCCCAATATCTGGATCATTTGTCCAATGGGTTTATTCTTAAATCACTCATGCCTTTACTGCATGACTACACCAAAGACTAAGAAAAAGAAAATAACACAGTGATGTTGTGTCCTCTCTGCCTTCAAGCTAAATCGAGTTCGACACCCCTGATTTAGTGCATTCATCTTTATTGGGCGGCAGACAGAACCGGTATAAACGAGACACACTGGCTCGGCTACAGACATTCATTCATTCTGGAATGCTGACAGATCCAACGTCCCAGATGTTTGCAAGTTGTCTGTTCAAGTCGTCTTCAGTACAGAAAGAAAAGAGAACTTTAGAGTGAGGCAGAAAGAGAAAATCTTGCTAAAACTCATAAGGAATCAATAAGAAGTCAAGCTTATGGTTTGTATCTCTCTCGCCCTCCTACCTCATCCTTCCTTACTGGTGGTTACAGTGGCCTGGTTTCCACCTCTGACCACAGACAGGCCCCGGGGTTCCTGTTTACTTGTGCCTGACATGAAAGATTGTAGCTAGCAGGCCTGACACACACACACACACACACAGAGTTCACACTCCAACTGCCTGAGAGCTGAAGCCTTTGCTAAACAACTGTATAATAGGACTCGGTGTCGGTACACAACAAAAAGCACCACAATCAGCCATTTCATATAAATTTGAGATTCGTCATTAGAGGAACATCCTGCACACTTCCTGTTTTTAAACAAACACACTGGCAACTGAAGATAAAATCTGTTGTTTTGTTCCCTTGTTAGTTGTAATGCATTAAAAAAATTCTCTCTTTTTTTCAGATTTTGCACCTGGTTTTCCTAAAGCCAATTGGCCCAGCTCCCACTGCTGACTAGAGTCGGCCAATTCAAACATTCCTTACAAAAAGGCAAATTTCATGACTTCCCCCTCTGCTTGGTAATGACAAAAAAGGGGCGTGAACAACACAAGCTAAGCAGTTCACCAGCATGACCAGACCTACATGTTCATGCATATGCTAATTGAGGCAGTCAAAGAACATTTGCACGTATTATCAACGGTTCGTTAAAAAGTAGCTAATTATGAAAATGATTATAGAGCAATTTTTTCATAGTTCTGTAAGTATTCTTTCCATTAATTTACCATAGCAATTTTCAAAGAGTTTTCATTAAAGAGTTATTAGCTATGAACCAAACCAATCAGCTCAATCACAACATTAAAAACTTTGATTTGAAGCAAAAACATTTGAAAAACAGACAAAAAAATATACAAGACTGTGTACTTAACTGCTTTAACTATTTTTTTACTCTCTTTGACACAACGCTTCCCTGCCATTGACAAGTTTTTTCAGCTTTCCATGTTTTTTCATGGTTTGTCACTGTTATACGGCAGGGGACACCGTTACGCATCTTCTGAAAGAGTATAGCATCTATGGATCCAAAAACAAGCAAATAAGATGATCTGCGTAAACCAGAAGGAGCATATACAATTAAGCTAATGTGATCATCAAACATTAAACAGCATATAAATCAAAGCTGCCTAATGTTGCCAAATGAGATGTCGAACCCACAAAGAGGCAGTGTTGGGCAAAGTAAAAGTAATGCAATTTTGCAATATTGCATTATATTGCAATATTGCGTTACTCCCTAAAAAGTACCTAACTGCGGGGCTTGCTTGGGCTGGGCTTGCTTGTTTTTTTAATAACAAAAAGTTATATTATTGGCAAATGTAAAGGCCCTTTCACATCAAAAGTGGAATGAATAAAGCCCTGCACATTTTTTTTTTTTTTTTACTCATACGCTAGTGTACTCACACAGCCGAATGCACAGCATTGGAAAGTATACTTCATTTGACTCGTACGCAGACACAGGCGTTCGATGCATGCACAGTTCTGAGCAATCTCTCGCCACGAGTTATAACCCATGTAAACATCTTTGTATTCTTTCATGCTAGAGTTGTATAAATGAGGGTACTTTCAAACCTCTTCACACAATCTCTTGTCTATGTAGGCTGTGTAGGCATCACTGTAGCTTGCATGCGTTCTGGTCTGTTCTGTTTATGCAGTTTTTCTTTGACTACCTTGTGAATCGATGCCACCAGGGCAGGGTTGCGACTTTATGGATAAACTAATTACTGCAAAAAAATAAAAAATAAATGTGCATGTGCGACCTGCACATAACAAGTACGTGCCGTTACAAAAATCGGTACACGTACAGTACGCGCATACCCTTCTGATGACGAAATTCACGTGCACTGTACACTGACCCTCACATACGCATAAAAAGTGAACTATACTTCTATAAGCCTAAGCCTCAGGCTGAATGAAATGCAATTCATGCCTGTACAGTAGAGGGCACAGCTCAAACAAACCTTTCAGCTGTGTTGCAATTCTGGATTGGAATAGGATGCAGAAGAATTTTTGCTTATTTGTATGGTTGAATTGGATAATCAAAACTCAGCAGCAAAGACAATGGTTAATAAAGTGAGAAATATATAGTTTAGTTGTTGTTTAACATTTCACAGTTTTTATTCATTTTGAGGAATACTGAATCTGTTTTTGTGCAAGTGAGATGAGTAAATTCATGCTCACATTTAGTCTACAACTACAATAACCATCATGTTTAAACTGTGCACACAACGCCTATTCACCTCACCAAACTCCTTTTTAAGGAAAGTCTGTTCACTCGGCGGCTATATTTTGCAACACCTCCGGGCAGCTGTTTCGGGCATCCAAGACAATCTATTTGAATGGGGGAATCCTGAAATCTCAAAACTGCTTGCCAAACTCACAATTAAATAACATATTTCAAACCAGCAACATTAATCTGACATGAACTATCCGATTAATGTTGTTTCTTAAGCTCAAATAGCATGAAAAAAAGGTTATTTTTCAGGCTAGACCAGCCAATGCGAATGTGCAGTCCTAAGCACAAGTCTCAGGTTTCTACAGGAACCGGAGCTTCTAATGGCATGCTGCAGTGATGCAATGACGCAATGACTTTACCTATCAGCGATTGGATTTTTCATTTAGAAGGCGGGACATATTCTGCCATATTGCGTATTGCAGTTTCTCCCATTCATAAGTAATAGGAGTGAACCATCTTTCTATATCTATAGTCTTTGGCCTCACTCCCAATTTCTCTCAACATGCGGAAAAGAGTGCTGTCAGTGAATAAATGGGAAAACAAAGTAACTTCCGTTACTTACTTGAAAAAAAGTGACTTAGATATTTTGTTGTAAATTTAAAAGTAATGAAAAAAGTAATCTGATAACTTAACTCGCATTAATGCGTTACACCCAAAAATTCAAAGATGTATACGACTGTGCAAGCTTTAAGGGTGTTGATGAACTTGATCTACCTTATGTTTTGATCATTGTTCTGAATCCGAACCGGACTGACTGTCATCAGTTTTTAAAAATGGTAAATTACTAATGTTAAAAACACTGATCATCTTGACCTGATGGCAGTGGGCCACCGAGCACAGGACAGCGGTGCTGTCCGAATTATGTGATGCTGAAGGAATGTGCCCTCTGACCCAGATCTGCCTGTATAAAGGGATGTGGAGTGGACCGGAGAAGAATGCCCAGTGTTTAGGACCCCTGCAGTCCACCCCCACTCTTTACGAACACTGCACTGTTCTAGTCCACCCTGCGTCGCCCCGGTGCACGTAAACACCCCCTTCAGCTCGCACAGACGCTGTCTTTCTCTCCCTAGTCCCCTGCAGCTGCAGCTTCCTTTATGTAATCACCTCGGAGACACACTGCCACTGCGTGAGGCCTTTATTGTCCGGCAGCATAGAGGGCCGCTCCAAATAGTTGCTGTCCTTGGACGAGTGGTCTGCTGTTAGAGTAAGTGTGGATGGAAAACAGACAGTGGAGACCACACTTGAATACTGACGACAGATGAACAGGTGCACCTTGACACACACACACACACACACACACACACACACACACATGCGCACACACACACACACACACACACACGCAAAGGTCAGCGAGTACAACAGGGAGAGAAAAAAAAAAACAGCAAAGTAACTTGAGGCATCAGCAGTTTTCATCAGCAGTGATGTGAAGCTCACTATTTTAAATCTGCAGATTGTTGAGATGCTGTATGCAGGGCATGAAATTTTATTCTTTCCATACATTAAATACTAATATGGATCATGAAATCAAATACTTGAAGTTGTGTTCTTGTATATTAGTTTAATATTAGTTTGTTTCTGAGTTCTTGTTTCTTGAACAGTGGCTACTTAGATGTTTGATTATCAGCATTAAAGATAACCACACGCTCATTACAATAGCTGTACACATTATGAATAGTGCTTTTGAAAAATATGCTTTAAATCAAGCAGCATAAAGAGCTGTTTTGTACAGCTAAAAATAACTGGAAGTAAATGACACTGGAAGCCAGACACATTAAATTTACAAATGGCTGCGCCCGCTCTTACCTGAAAAATAAGTTGGATAACAGCTGCTTTGAAAATTTTAGTTGGAAGTTTGTCTAACATTTTTAAATGTTTCTAAAAAATTAAATCAGGTTTTTAAATTTGATATTAGATAAAAATTCTAAAACTAAATCAGGCCTTACTTCATTCAAATTTTTTCATAAAAGTCAACAGAAAAATAAAGAGCTCTAACAGATTTCAAACTAACACAATCCATCAAAATATGCTTCAGTGATAATTTTCATAATTTAAATGCTTTTATAACTTAGTCCAAGAAGACTGTCATATCAGCCAGTGCAAAATAAATTAAATAATTATAGAGTGCATCTATTGGTCTGAACCACTTTGCAACTTAGTTCTTCCTCAAACCCAGTACACCTTGTAAACACTTTTTTTTTTCTCCATTTTTGTGTGCAATGTGAATCATTATAAAACTGCAACTAGACCCATTCACACCAAGAATGATAACTGTAAAGATAAATAGAACAATAAATATATATAGCTGTCACGGCTCCAGCAGGGACTCTTATTGTGATATTTTGTTTTGTTTCATTTAGTTCCTGTTTCCCTGCTCCGTTTAGTTTTGGTTTCCTGGATTAGTGATTATGTCCTCATTTGTTTCTATGGTCACTTATGTATTGCGACTGTCTTTCATTATGATTGCCTTGTATTTTTACTACCTGTTATGTTCAGTCTTTTGTTGGTTGTCGTTTGTAATTAATTGTGGTAGCGTTTCTCCTATGTTTATTCCTATGTTCTCCTGAGTGTTTGGAATATAAATAAAGACCATGTTCACTTGAATTTTGATTTTGATTTCTGCCTCTCTAAATGCTCAAGCTCTTTACAATAAGATGGACATATATGCTAGAGGGGCAAAGCGGGGCACACCTATAGTTGTTTGCAGAACTTTGCACACTAGATGAGAAGCGCCACATCTTTAAAATAACATTTCAGAATCCTGCATTATAATTGTCTTATAAATCATATATTTTAATATTAGAAACAGTGCTAATAGTATAAACTAGATTCCAGATATATTATATATTATTTTAAGCTATGATTATGGATAAACAATTCATCCAGATGATTTATGCTTCTGATTCTCCCAAGATTCTGAAAACAAAACATTAGACAACTAAACAAAATAACATGTAATTTACTTGACTAAATGTTCTTTTTAATGTTATAAATGAGTCTATTTATAAATGTCTAAAATGTTATAAATACATCTATTAAAATCATTTAAATATAATCATTACATTCCATTAAAAAAAAAAAAAAAAAAAAAAAAAAACATTAACATCAATGAATGAAGATTTGTTTTGCCCAAAGTTTTGAATTTTGAACAAATTGAATGAATGATTCAATGCTATATCAAATAAAATTTAACAGTCACTGGTTGCCACCTACTGGCATAACAATGTAATAGATACAATCTTACTTTAAGTGTAACATTTTCAATGGTCATTCACTCATTTTGATTGCTGCCAACATCAGTGTTTACATCAGGAATATAGACTTTTATTCCAATATTTTCATTATTATTGGATGTTTGCAAGACAGAAAAGCAAAACTGTGTAGCTGAAAACACTGTTTGTGATGCTGTTTCAAATATGAGCACTGTTATCTCTGGGTCAGCAGCAGTGTGAAAGCATATTTAAATATTCCAGTGTGATAGTAATTTCTAAGGTCTAATAGACACAGCGGAATCATTGTTATTTAGCAATAGGATTGCGTGTGTGTTTGAATCGAGATTGCAATCTTTAACCGTTTAACCGATTAACCGTTAATACATATGGGCCTATATATTTTTGTATGTCATATTTGAACCAGACCTCAAAAGTAACCCTGGCCCAGGCCCAAGTGAGCCCCCCCCCCACACACACACACACACACTCCATGGAGTTACATAAAAAGTAACTCAGCTGTTTCTCATAATAATATGCTGAATTCTGCCAATACAGTACTGCTCTAGACAGCCAACTACCCCTCAACTGCTCTTCCCAGAGTTCAGCTGTTTCATCTGTCACACTGGTGCCTTAATTCTTCTGAATGTGATAGTGCTGTAATGTGGTCTTTGTGCTGTAATTTGCACACAGTGACTCCAGTGTTTGCAGCGGTCTGAGGAAGAGGAGAGTGATCTGTGAACGGCTCCTGGTCAGGCCTGCGTATCTGAAAGAGAGGCTTTGTCTGCCATATGCAGCAGTGCTGAAACCGAGCACTCACAGATTACAGGCTAAAAACTGCATGAGAAGCCCCTTCATTGCATGAAATGTCATTACGGCTCTGTAGTACAAACTGAAAAGTGATATGGTCACAGAAACAGACCGAAACATGGCAGCGGCATCTCCTACTGTCTGCGCTAACCTGAGAGAGGAACGTCAGACAAGATTATACGTCATATTATACGTGGGTCACAGGTGTGTGTGTGCGTGTGTGTGTGTGTATTGATATTTTGCATCAGCTTTAAATGTGGCTCATCCAGATTCAGAATGAGAATTAAGAGAATTTATAATGCTTGTATAATTAAGCTTTTAACATTGAATGTAATATAATTAATTTACAAATTACAAGCATGTACTCAGGAATGATAAATTGAAAAAAAAAAAAAAGTTAAATGATTTCAGTTTGGTGCATCTGAGCAGTGATAAAAACAGGTCACATTCAGCAGCAAGTTTAGTGTTCATTCTTTTCATTTTACACCTTAAAAATGTAAAAATAAATAAAATCAAAACAACACGATCTTAAATCACATTCATGAAAGCAAAACCTATGGAGCTCTGAAGGTCTTAACTAAGGAGACTGTTTTTAATCAGCCATGAAAGAGGTGCAGAGAAATCCAGTGACGTTGAAGCTGTAAATTGGGATGTCTTCCATGAGCGTCTAATTGCACGCCTGCTGTTGTCAAGGCATGGAAGGTGACAGCAGGTGAAAGCCAGACGTGTTTTTTTAGGGGTCTGGAATTTAAATGTGCCCTCCTCGCTCTCTCTCACACACAAACATGAGTGTGAGTGGCAATCAAGCTTCTCACTGGATGAGCGCGGTCTGCACTCATTCTCTCATTCTCTGCACGCATTCTCTCTGTCCCTGTCAGTTGTTGTCAGAGTGTCAGGTAGTTATTATGCCAGGAGCATCACGCCTGATTATTTATTTTGATTATTTATTTAAAAACTCATCCATTCCTCAAACCACCAAGGTCATTGTTTCACCAAACCGGTTCAAGTGCTCCGGCACATGGTTGAAAGGCACATTAATAGAACTCTGAGTTCAGAGAAGTCTCCACTGAATGTACACATCAGGAAGATGTCTCATTATATGGCCGCTCATTTGATTCTGTTTTTAATGTATTTAAAGTATTTGAAAACCAAATAGCATCTGCTGATTACATCCAGCTTTTTCAGTGTGGTGGAGACTATAAAAAAAGTAATTCTACTCTGTCACAAGGAGACGTTCACCATAGCCTGATGCACTTTCTTTAGAATAATTGAAAGAGGTAAGTGCATATGGAATAGTGCAATGATAATAAACGTTTATATTGCTGATTTATATGGAAAAATCTATAGGCTGGTTCCTACCATCACACACTGCAATAGAAATATATAACATGGACATGCATGATGGAAATGCTCTTGCTGAAATGTGTTTATTCATCACTTGGCCATTACATTAAAAGCGGGCAATAGTGGAGATTTTTGTGAACAGCAAAACCTTTTATCTTAATCCCACAGAAGATGTGAGCATGTATATGCTCCGGTTTCAGTCAACAGTGTGATGTTTTTCTCATTGAGTCTGAGCTTGGATGTTTCATAGAATAAAGCAAATATCTGTTTATATGGGTGCATATATTGAAATAATTAAATACAGTATCTAAAATAATGTACTTTTTTTTCATCATCCTGGTGACTCTGCAAATCAATGCAGAGAGGTCGCTTCTACAGAACAGCTCTGGAGGCCCGTCAATCCTCTAATTCAATTCAAAATCTATTTTCAATTCTTCTAAATCAATCCGCCTCAATCCAATATTGCACTCAATAAAGCTTCAGTCACAGTGTGTTCTGAAGATCTCCATCAGCATGTCTGTCCCACACATGAGGACGACTCTCTGTAAAACAAAGAAGTCAATCAATCCAATGAAAGCTTTTTAAGAATTTCACCAGTATGTGAGCGACACGGTATCAAAAAATGCTACAGCAGATTGCACTGCATGAATACTAAAACTGGGCCATCACGTTCATTCTACTCTGTTAACTTTTAAGCATGTATTTATATGTTTTTTCACATCAGTGGATGCAATTACGTCAGTAAATAAGTCAGCTCTGCAGTGCAATAATATTGGAGGCGAACAAGGACTGCAGAGGAAGGCGGACGCCCACCGCAGTGCTGAGAGGGGGGACCGCTCCCTGTCTCCAAATGGAAATTAATCCCCCAAAAAACAAGCTCATCAGTATTCTACTCACACAGCCTCCAAACGTACAGGAGGGCGGTGGGAAGGGTGCAGAAAAGTCCTGACTGACTGTACGAGCACTCCCGACACCCAAAATCTGCCTATTCTTCCATCTTCCAACTTCATTGCTCACTATTTGTGTTTAGCAGCTTTTTAAAAACGACTGCCTCTTTTAGCAAGTCGTTTTTACCTTGAGAATCAAACAGGAATGACGGGCTTCCTTGTGTTTATCTGTCAGATGGATTTAAAGAAAAGCCAATCCACAAGAATAAATTATGTGGACATTATCATAACACAAAAGGATCCATCCAAACCAGGATAAATTGCTTCATGCTTTCAGGCGCCTCAAATTGCCCATATGACAAGTTTTTTTTTTTTTTTTTTTTTTCCTTCTCTCTATGGACGTGAATATATTATTTCTGTCTTACACCTACATTTAAATGGGTGAAAGTGAAGTAACATGGCTGCATGCTACTGATACTGTACATGTCATCCAAACACGCTTCTTACACATGAGATTTACTGCCTCCTTTTATGTAAATTGGACTGAATTGCGGTGGGTGAACACTTGAGGGAGTTGGGGGAGATTAATTGTGATTGGATGACAGTTCTTTCTTTCTTTTCCTTTCCTTCTTTCTTCATATACAAGGATGATTTGATTTTTAAAATTATTTATTGCACAAATCAAAATAACAATTTTAGCTCTGATTTCTTGACGATACGAAAGTTTAACTCACCTTGTGTCTAATTAGCCACATTAACCACAAAAGAACTGCCTTGGCCACAAACACAGGCAAATAAAAAACTGTGCATCACTTATCGAGCCCAGATTCAATAGGTCAGAAATTTCAATCCATTTTCTGTTACATTTCTCAAAACAAGACTGCATGACAGGGAAATGTGCCACAAATCCAAAAGAAATGTGAAATGTCCAAAATAAAACTTCCATTTAATGCATGCAATTCAAGACTTAAGATGACATTTATAGGTGTTTGACCAGGGAAGCATCACTTATTACTGCTCTGCAGTACTGCAGACTGTACGTAAATGTGGTCTAAATCTGATTTTTTTTGCTCATATATGACTCAGATCTGTTTTTGTTATGACAATCTGATCTTTTTTTATTCTGATTTGGGCCACTTCCATATGTAGTCCTAAAACTGATACAGGTCAGATGTTTTGCAATGCAACCTCAGTCTCATGTGACTTTTACGTCACTCTAGAGATAAACATTCATCACAATTTTGGGCTCATAGGAATCGATTCAAAGATTTTACATACCTGAAGTTATCAGTACCGTTTTGACATTGTTTCAGAACTTGGTGTTGAAGCAAATCATCATAAATGTTTAAAAACTATACTCTCCTTTTTCGCATCCTCGTATTTGTTTTTTTACATTGCCTGTGCATAAATTCATTGGTTTCCAGGACAGACCACACAATAAATACACGTGTGACATCTTTTTAATGTTCTTTGCGCATGCGGGTCAGTTCAGGACCATGATCTATTCACACTCGAATCTGATATTGGTCACAATTAAAACAACAATGTGAACAGCTATACAAAAACACTGGATCTGGGCAATACATTTTAATTGAGCACTAATGCTCACAGTGTGAATGTAGCCTTAGTGCATCATCCTGCAGTGTTTGTGCTCCAGATATGAATGATTCCTAAATGATCAGACTCCCATTTTCACCTGGTGGACCAGAAAACAGCTGCAAAAAATCCAGCTGAAGAAAGGGCCTGAGATCACAGAGACTCAGGCCCTGTTTACACTAGTGTGTTTTGTTTTAAACAGCATTTTAAAATGAAAATGATCCTCATCTACACTGACGTTTCCACAACATTTCAGAAATGATCTCCGTCTACACTACATGGCATGCACGTACAAGTGTAAGCAGTTGCCTCTTGCGCATGTAGGTAGCTGCAATATTAAAAAAAAAATGCATATATGAAATATAAAGTTTAACTGCACAATGGCTGCTAAAAATGACAACAAAGCCAGCAAAGATTGCAGTTCAGTCTCCATGTTATTGTTTTCACAGTCGTCAAGGATACGCAGAGCGAAAGTGGGCTGCCAAGCCATCGTTTTCAAAAGTCTGCATTTTGGTCCATTTACACTTAAATGCAACCCTGGCGTTTTCAAACTAAAACAGGGTCTGCAGCGTTTTCGAAAGTCTCCGTTTTCGAAGTTCGAAAACACCGGCATTGTGTAAAAGACAGGCGTAACTGTAGCAAAACTTATGCATTTTAAAATGTAAACGGGGCCTCACAACACCCTAGAACCCACAAAGCAACACACTAACAATCACTCAGAACACCACAGCAACCGCATAGCAACGCCCTGGCAACCACCCATAACTTAACATTGTGGTGCCAACTACTGCATAGTGTAAGACTCTGAGCGTCTGTCACGTCCTCAGCACATGCACACTGAGCTCAGATTAGCTGCCTTTAATTGCAGCCACAGACTGTGATGAGATCAGATGTAGACACTCCCTGTTCTGGAAGAGAGATTCAGGGAGTTACGGCTCGATGGCCCAGTGTCAAAGGGTGGAGAACACAACCACAGCCTCTCTCTGTGTGACTCTCTAACTGCCTACATTTTATTTATTGTGCGTCTTTTCAAATCTTCATTGGTTTGGACTGGAAATAAAACTGCAGATGCAACAGAGATAAAGAACAATGCAGAAGTGACATAACTGAGCCAAAGAGCACTAACACGCTCTATGTTTTTTTTGCATTATTTAAATGTGAGATTCTTTTTCTCCTTGTGATAAATTATTTACATATCTCATGTAAGTAACAGTGTGACACATCATCACTACACAACCATCTCTTACATCATCCTTAACTCCTTTTCCGTCATATTTCAGCAATTCCCGACTGTCAAAGTGCTGATGTAGGAGTCCGGTGACTAACGCCATGTGGCTAATGAATCCTCCTCAAGAGAAAGAGTGACGAGTGCCCCAGATCAAACACTAAGAAAGAGAGAGAGAAAAATGTAAACAGAAATGTGCTGTTAGTGCCACTTTGCCATCATCGCGTTCCGTTTGAATGCTTAGCCAAGAATAACAATCCATAATTCATGAGCTGCCGTCTAGTCCACAGACACAAGTCAACGAAGCATTTATTATTCATTGGCACACACCTCACGTGATGAGATATCCAACAAATGGGTTTCAGGCCTGCTTTTTCTGTAAATCATTTATTTTAGTTTTAGTTTTGTTGTTGCTTTATTCTTCCCTGTTGTTGTTGTATTTGTTGTTTTTCTTTTTGTTTTTTGTTTTTTTGCATTTTTTATTAATGAAAAGGGAATTAAATCATCAACTGGCAGCAATTAGCAGTGATTTACTGGTATTAGCATAAATATAGAGTGAATGAGCATTAGAAAAATGCCTTGTAAAGATTTCATTTCAAATTCACCCACTGAAGGCCTATTAAATCAGTCTAGCATATTAACATACATGAATCACAGCATACGATCATGAACTGCATATAACACTGTTTTCTGTGAATGGTATGGGTCAGAGGTCATGAGCAGCCTCTGCAGCTGTTTATGGAAATGCACAATCACTCACACCAGACCTCTGCCATGTTAATGTGCAGTCATTATTGCTGTGAGAACGGCCTGATTTGATCATTTGTTGTGTGGAGGGATCCTGAGGCACATGTTTCCTCTGCTTTAATTACATTTGAACCAAATTCACATCTGATTTAGCTGTTTATTTCTCCCAGCGCTCCTGATGATATGCTTGTGTTGGTGACCTACTTTTGCTCAAGCTGATTCAGCAAGAGGCGGTGGGGTGCAGGATTCAGGGTCCCTCATGTCGATCTGTCTATTGTAATTCAGTGTGTGTTTACATGTATACACGGGTGAGAGTTTGACTGGCATGTGTTAGTTATATCAGAATGCTGATAAAAACAGTTCAGCACACTGTAAATGACTCTTCCTCCTCTCTTTAAAGTTAACAGGAACAGCAACAGTCCTACGAGACTGCTTAGAAACTTTGCTAAACAGCAAAACTGTGCTAAACAGCATTCCATGTCTTATCTGAATGACTGTCTTCCAAGGATGTGTGTGTGAAAATAAAACAAATGAAAAATAGCCTCTAATTTCCCTTTTAAAATGTCTTTAGTAGACAGACATTATCAAAGAAACAAATGAAAATTCTTTCATCAGTAACTCATCCACATGTTGCTTCAAACTCATAAGGCTTTCATTCATCTTCAGAACACAAATGAAGATTTTTTTTTAAAAATGAAATCTGAGCGATTTCTGTCCTTCCATTAACAGCTACGCAACTACCACTTTCACACTTTAAAAAAAATCATAAAGAGATCATAAAACTGATCCATATGAATTTAGCAGTTTAGTCCAAATTTTCTGAAGAGACGATAACTTTATATAATGAATAGATTAAATTTAGGCTTTTATTCACATATAAACATTGATCAGTGAACATAAACAAACCGAACCTGCTTGATGCAAGAGAACAAACCTCTAGTGGAAGCTCAAGCGTGCTGCGTAACACAAAAATGAACCTCATTGGTTTTCGCATGAACATGCTTGAGCTTCTGTTTACCATAACCGATGTGTGCGTTGATGCAGGTTTATGTGAATAAAAGCCTAAATTAAATTTAAAAGCGATTGTGTCTCTTCAGAAAATTTGGACTAAACCATTCAATTCAAATAGATTAGTTTTATGATTTCTTTATGAACTTTTGAAGTGAAGTGGTAGTTGCGTAGCTGTCAATGGAGGGACAGAAATTGCTCAGATTTCATTAAAAATATATTTGTTTGTGTTCCAAAGATGAAATTCTTATGGCCTTGGAACGACATGAGGGTTAGTGGATGAGATTCCGGAACCGGCCTTCTTGTCACTGTACTCTTGTATTTGATAAACACCATAGTGAATACAAAAATCTGAAAGGCTGTTAGAAAACATACATTCTGTTTGACTTTCTTTTCTGTGACAAGCGGGTTAAAAACAATGTTGTGCAGCGCTGCTTTAAGTAGGCCTACCATAGCAAACACTGTATTTCTGCTTTTCTATACACCACCTACTGTCAGAGAGTGAAACTGCATTTTCTTTCAGCCCATCTGCTGTTCTGTATGCATTTATCTGAACTGACAAATTTGCATGCGAAAACTGGACAGAAATTTTGAGCTGAACATTTGTATTGGATTGAATACGTTTTTTTTACTGTGCCTGCGGTCTCTAAGACTGCAAACAGAAAAATTGCACATTTGCTTCATGGAAATGAGGATGTTTGATACATGTTAAGCTTGTTGATAATCAGGGAATAATAACATGCTGATCTATAACTTTTTTAAGATATTAAAAGGACTTTGGAGTTTCTCATCCCTGAAACAAAACATGAGTAAAGGTACTGAATGTGTATCCCAAAAAATGCCAATGGCATAAGTATCACATTCTGCATCACTTTTGTGAAGTGTTTGAGAATATGGTCTGCTTCTGAAGATATGACAGCAAAATACCAGATCAGGTGTGAAACAGATTCGACACAAGTGACAACAAGAACTCTCTACCAGTACACACACACATGATCTCTCTGTGTGTGTGTGTGTGTGTGTGTGTGTGTGTGTGTGTGTGTGTGTGTGTGTGTGTGTGTGTGTGTGTGTGTGTGTGTGTGTGTGTGTGTGTGTGTGTGTGTGTGTGTGGCCTCATCTGATTCACAGTCTCATATTTTCTCAGCATGAACAAATCAGAGTTTGTTCAGACAAGAGTCGCATTTCACTAGACTATTTCTAGTCCTCTTAGAAGCACATCTATGATTATATTCAAATTAAAGCCACATTACATAGAGCACAGTAATTCCAACTTCCTTTGCATTAACGGTCTGATCTTTTGAACTTGTGTGATTTCTGTCCACCGTCCACCGTGTCCATACCTGCTAGCTATGGTAATGGCTTAACCACCTCTTGACCCTGTTAGCTACAAACCGTTTGGTTCCTGAAAAGAGAGGTCAGAGGTCGTCACCTAGGCCCGGGCCATTGTCGATCCTAATGGTATTATGCTAAATATCCAATCTTTTAACTCTTTTGTTTAATGACAATAATGCTGTTATTCTGAGAGCGGTCATGCAAACAATAGTGGTGCAGAGACAGCGGTCTCTGAGGCTTAGTAAATGGCTCAGTAACATGAATCAGTATGACCAAAGAATGTGCAGCGTCTTCCCTGCTAAAAACGGACAATTACGTAATTAATGTGTGTGATCTTTAATAATAAGAACATCATCTAGAACACAAGTGGGTCCGAATCTGCATGTCAGGACTTGAGGATTTGCCGTTACTGGCTTAACGGCAGCTCTATCTTCACGTTTCAGCCTGCAGGACAGACTACAACTCTTCCTTCCTACCTAACGCCCATGAGACGGATCCTGATCAATTTCACACTTGTTCGTTCATCTACGCCAGAGAAAAAAATGTCCCCCAACTGAGCCTGGTTTCTCCTAAGGTTCGTTTTCTCTCTTTCTGTCACCTGATGGAGTTTGGTTTCTTTTCCACTTTCACCTTTGGCTTGCTTAGATGGGGACACTTGAAGGGATTTTTTTCCGTACTATGGAAGTAATTGGCCATCGTCAACTGTTTAGTTACCAACATTCTTCAAAATATCTTACAGGTTTGGAACAACATAAGGCTGAGTAAATGATGACAGAATTTTCATTTTGGGGTGAATTATCCCTTTAATATCCAGCAATATTACTGATTTAACTACACTGACACTATCAAAAGAGAACAAAACTGAATTGAGCTGGATAATGACTACTGTCTTCTGCTTTATAGCAGTCTTTTTTTTTTTTTTTTTCATAACTGATGAAGTTTGCAACATCGACACCGTTGTTGAACTAAAATAAACTGACTCAAGCTAAATAATGACACTGTTGTTTTCAGTAGAGCTGCTTATAGCTATATTGAACTTGTTTCATAATGAATGTAATTTAGTTATTGAACTGAACTGAATTGATCTGAATAAGAAGTTTGCATCATGAATTTATCAAAATTACTTTCCTGTTTACAATTGTGAAGCTGCTTTGAAACAATTTCTATTGAATAAAGCGTTATAAAAATAAAGCTTGACTTAACTTGAGGAAGCAGGAGTGTATTTACCCACAGGACATTATACAGAATTCAATGAATCCATAGTCATGGAGCGCTAAGCAGGTTCACTGCTTTGTGAACCAGTCAAACAGAAAGAGAGAGAGAGGGGTCATTTTTGTCCTCGGCGTGAACCAGAGTGAATGAAATAAATAGCTCTAGACCTCAATAACAGCGACGTGACGTAAAGCACTCAGACTGACCTCCTCACTGTACAGAGATAGCTACTCTGTGTATTGTTCCTCAAAGGTGAAGCTAATAATCAAACTGTTTTTTTTATGCACACAGCAATTAATCATGCTGTATAATCATGAGTCAGTTCAAAAGACACTTGAGAGATATTGTAGCTTGTCAGTCTACAATTGCTCATAATAGGCTTTGTCGGCTATGCTATATTGTAAAAATATTCACAGCTGAAGGGGTGCACAACATAGCACAGCCTCTTGTACATTATTGATTAGATGTGTAATATGTATAAACAGCATTTAAAATACAGATGGTGAAAAATTAAAGGACATTCCGGGGAATCCACTTGCTCTGTTATTCTGTAGGGAGTATTGTGCTGGCATGGTTTGGGTCCGCTTGCCCCATTAGAGGGAAGGGTCACTGCAAATCAATACTGAGTGAACAACTTTTAACATTTCTCTCCTCATGGAAGTGGAAAATGCCCCCATCCATAGTGCAGAGGGGTCAATCAATAGTTTGATGAGTATGAAAACGATTAGTATGATTTGGCCTTTGCAATCACAAGATCTCAATTCAACTGGACACCTATGGGAGATTTTGGAGCTACATGTTAGACAACACTCTGCACCACTATCATATCACACATCAAATGAGAGAATACATTTTGGAAGAATGGTGGTCTATGCCTCCAGTAGAGCACCAGAGACTTGGAGAATTAAAGGTGTTCTGGTAGCATTTGGTGGCCCAACACCTTACTAAGACACTTTATGTTGTTGTTTTTTCCCTTTCATTTGCCACCCATCTCTTTTTCAATGTGCTTTTTTCAATGATGCAAACAGAAATCTGCTGTAAAGCAGCTATAAAAAGAAAATTGAGTCATTATTCAGTTGAGGTCATTCAGTTTTGATTCAGAATGGTTCAAGAACTGTGTAAAGTTAATAAATTATGTAATGAGTTCAATTCAGCTTTAAGCAGCTGTGCAGAAAATGAGCAATGATGTCATCACCCAGCTCAGTTCAGTTCTCATCCAATAGTGACAGTACAGTCAAATCAATAATACTTCAAATCAATAAGACTTCAGTTTGTCTCACTTAAAGGTCACCTATTATGCTAAATCCACTTTTTGGATTTAAACATGTGTTGGCAGTGTGTGAACACATCCCTGCAATGATAAAAATTCACCCAGTCCTTTTTTTTAATGTATATATATCCCCATTAAAGTACAAATGAAATAAAAATTGACCTTATTTATTTTGTTAGCTCAAATTGCTAGTTTTGTGGTGAACAATTTATCCGTGCCAATCCAAGTCAATCCACACACAAAAATAGTTTGTCTGCGTAATATTTAATTAAAATCTGAAAATGCTCCTCCCCTCTGCAACGGTGCCCCTTCTCTAAAGACGGCTTGTGTTGAAATCGCGTAAACCACTCCCCTCCAACCGTTAGTCTACTATGAGCGAGAGATGGAGAGGAGGAGCGCTGAAGTAAAACTCTGCCCTCTATTCAATATTCCGTTTCACTTGGAAATACGTCACAACACTGGAGAAAAGTAGTTTGCAACTTCCGGTTCACACGGACTTGTGACATGAATGTGACATCACATTCCTCATGCCCCGCCCATGGCCACTGACTGACAGTCCTGTATTACCATAGTTTCCACCCTCAAAGAGATGTACGCTGTCCGCCATTTTCTCCACGCTTCAGCAGCTGTAGCGACAACAATGTCTGGTAAGTTATTGAGATGTTTTGTTGTTGGATGTATGGTGAACATAAGTGTCTTCATTTACTGACATCTGAGCCACAGAACTCAGTGGATTAGTTTTATTTTTGAAGGGAATGCGCCACAGATCAAATATACACAACACATACGATTTCTGTAACGTTGTCTGCTATTTACGTTCACAGACACACCTGACTGTGTTTATGTGAACTGTGTGTGTTTTTGACACAACCTTGTTTGTATTTGACAGTTTAAACAAAACAAAAAATGTGAAAGAGAAGTTACTCACGAGACGTGATGTCTGACAGCCAGCTCTCTGTATGCGTGTGCTTCAGATAAGCGCACTCAGAAAATTCCATTAGAAGTTTAAACTGATATAGCTTCAAAACCCATGGAAAAATAAACCGTAATGATGAAAGAAGAACTATGCTATCAATGAGAATGAAGATATAGATGATAATCAAAACCAAGCAGGTGTCTTGTTAATATTTGGCAGAGAATCCGATTGAGCCAGGAACTGTGATCGTGGAGAGGGGGCGGGGCACAGCAGCTTATTTGCATTTAAAGGCACATGCATGAAAACAGCCAGTTCTTGATTGTAATCAGAAATGGCTATTTACAACATGGATTTATAAATGATCTGTGAGGTATTTTAAGCTGAAACTTCACAGACAAATTCTGGGGACACCTGAGACTTAAATTACATCTTGTAAAATGGGCATAATATGTGACCTTTAAGTATGCAAGGCATGTTGGGAAGAGAATGCTGTACTAGTTTAAAGTGAGATGTGTCATTCTTGCACACAAATAAAACCAAGACAGCAACACCCGAACACAAATAGCAGCTTCTGCATCACAGGGCTTATTCATGTTTCCCTTTCTACATATTACTGCCTATCCTCTCTGCTCCTTCTCTCTTTTTTCTTGTACTTTTCTGTACTTTCACTTCTGCTCTAGCTTCTGTACTGCCGCAGCTCTTTCTGGAAACTTGAGTGTTGTTGATCTTGTGTGATAAACTGCTTGTGATGTTCCTCATTTGTAAGACATTTGGGATCAAAGTGTCTGCAGAATGATTAAATGTACATGTCAGTGTCTTCTTGTGCCCTCATCCACCCTTGCTCATATCTGCCTACCCTCAGAATCACAAGACAACACCCGGCAATCTGCAGCTCTAAACAAGGCCTTTAAAACACCCATCTGAGCTATTAAAACTCCAGAGTTACAAAACGTTCCCAAGACTCGAGTCCACCCCAAGCCTGTAGAAGCGTCTAGCCCTGAGATGTAGACCCAGGAGGTTACCACAGCAAGGTCAGACACCGAAGAGGGTTATTACATTACAATTAGGCCCTGGCCAAACAGTAGGGAGTGGCATTTGACTTTACGAGTCTGCTAGTAATATGGGCCTGTTTGCTGATGTTATCACACAGAGCTCTGGGAGGGTTTGGACAGTCCCTCGAGGTGTTTGCTGCTGTTTTAATCATGCACTTACTAGATTTCTAAATGTAAAATAGCCAGCTCTCTTTGAAGTCCTCATAAAACCTCATAGAAGAACAATCGATGGGATACCAGGTTTGCTTTCCTGGTAAATCTCCTATAATGACATCCTACCTCATACCTGTCTTGCAGCAAAAACATGCTTTTCATTTTAAAACATTATTTTTACAATCATTAATCTGACCTACTAAAGGTTTTAATGTTGTTCAGAGAACAGACGATTGCGTTACTACGAGCATTAAACATACACACGTACCTGAAGACCACAGACAGGGTCAAAAGTAAAAGCAGTGTGAACTGTCTGGATCATATGACCTTCACAGAAAGGGCACAAAGGAGCTGGAGTGATTCCAAACCAGATGATCTCCACCTGGAGTCTCCAGAGATGCATGGGTTGTGGGAGATTTACATCTAGAACCGTATCCTACTTACAGTATATTTGAAAGATTTGATGATACATTTTTATAGATGTACTTGTATGTTAAACCTAAATATAACATACACAGCTATTCCTGCTTTAAAGGGAACCCCGTGTATTAACACTTGTATGGTTTAATATAATGTAAATTATGTCTCTGACTGAAATATGTAGTAGAAAACCCATTCAAGATTTATGTTATTTAAAAAATCCATTCAATGATATATTTGGACAATGGGGGTGCCATTTTGTTTAGGTGCACAGTGCATTCTACTTCGATGACATCAAATGGTTGCACTCTGTGACATACTGACACTACCATGTTGCTATTTTTAACGCAACACAAGTCGGAATATGCCACAATATTCAGTCGATGGGCCACAAGAGAAGTGATGCAAGTCTTCACTGCTTTCCTAGTGTTAAGAGGAGAAAAGAATGGGAATATGTGAAGAATGTGGAGGAATAAAACTTACTAAAGAACCGCAACTTTGTTCTCTCCAATTTAGCCCTGATACCTTTCATACTTTTTCATCTGTATACTTTGGGGCAACGGTAATCTAGTAAGGCATACAAGTCTTAATTCACGTGGGTTACTTTTAAAACCTGATCAGCCTTTTCAATTTGAGCCAGAGTGCAAAATTAGTCAGGATGAAATCATCGAAGACGTGCAATGTGTCTGTGGCTATTCGAACTACTGTTGTATGATTGACATGTAAAAATCGTCTGATGTGTCACCTGAATTGCATTACACAAGGTTAAACATGCTGAGAAGATGCTACTGTTTTATGCTATCACAGATATCCCGTGCATCACAGCACATACAAGCTTTGAGGAAGTCTGTCTCAATCGAGATGTGTTATGGGTTGCCCACGTCAGTCTCCATGACAGGTACGGCATTGGGTTAAAGCCTATGTGTGGCGAGGGGGGCTTGGTTCAGTGAGGTCTGCGGGAGACGCTTGGTAAGTGAGTGAGTTGAATGCAAATCACGAACACCTGTTTCTCGTTCTAGTGATTGGCGCGGAGACAGGTTAAGACGCCGTGAGAAGCAGGAGTGTGCGAGAGAGAGGGGAACTGCTGACTGAGACGCAGAATTGCATGGAGTGAAGCCCTTGTGGATTGTGTCTACCGAATCTTGGGGTGAAGCCCTTTGTGGATTATTTGTGTTGCTGTCGTTGTGCGTTGCACAGTCTTTCTGTTGAACTTTTTTATCAATAAAAGCTCAGTCAGCAGTTGTTCACCGTCCCCGACCGCTTTCTTCCCACACATGAACTTTAACATTACTACACTGGTGCCGAAACCCAAGAAGGAAGACGGGAGTACGCCGCCATGCAGACATCGTCCTCCACCCCATTTGCGGACGTCATTGTGTCCCTCGCGGTCCTGCACCAGGAGCAACATCAGGCCCTGCTGGATCTGCGCCAAGACCAGGAGCGGTGCTTCCAAGCCATCCTCCAGACCCAGCAGGAGGACCGCGAGGCGTTCTGGAGCTGGATTGACTGGGAGGTTCCTTGGGAGCCCCGCGGGCAGCCAGCTGTACCTGTCCACCTGCCCCTAAATAAGATGGACCCACTGGATGATCCAGAAGTTTTTCTCGAGCTCTTTGAGAGGTCCCGAAGCGAGTGAATTGCCATGGGACCAGTGGTCTACCTGCTCCTCTCGGGTGAATCACAGGTGGCGGCACAGCAGCTGCCGGACCAGAACCTCCTGGTCTACGACGACCTACGGCAGGCCATCATCCAGCGGGTTGGCCGGACCCCGGAACAACACCGTCAACGCTTTCCGTTCCCTTGACCTGGGTGAGTCCGGCCAGCCCTTCGTGATGGCCCAACAGCTCCGGGACTCGTGCCGCAAATGGTTGCTGGCTGAGGAAAGCAACGTGGATCTGGTCATCAATCGCGTGGTGGTGGAGCAGTTTGTCACTCGGCTGCCGAAGATGATGGCCAAGTTGGTCCAGTGCCACCGCCCCATGTCACTGGACTCAGCCATCCAATTGGTGGAGGACCACATGGTGGCGTGCCAAGGGGGCGGCGAACCCCTTCCAGCTGTCTCTTTCTCTCCCTCTCTTTTGTCCCCCTCTCTCTCTAAACCTGTCCCTCTTCCCAGGTCTCGTCCACCCGGCCCACCTCGCGTTCCGGTCCCCACTCCTGCTTCTCCCCTTTCTCCGCGTCAGCCATTTAACCCACTCACTGCCACAGGAGCTGCGGGAAGGTCTGGGCCGGCTTGTTGGCGGTGTGGGGACCCGGATCATTTTGTGGATAAATGTCCGGTTATGGAAGTTGGGACGATGATCCGGGTCCCCAACCATACACAGGCTGCCCCTGGTCAAGCTGGCGAGTACCAAATACCTGTGAGTATCAAAGGGGGTACATATCAGGCTTTGGTGGACTCGGGCTGTAACCAAACCTCTATCCATCAAAGCCTGATTTCATCGGGGGCATTGGATACAGGCCGCGTGGTTGGGGTTCGGTGTGTGCATGGGGATGTGGTGAAATATCCTGTAATGCCCGTCATAATTAAATTCAGGGGACAAAAGCATAGTGTGGAGGTTGCAGTTAACCCGCACCTCCGGCATCCGATAATTTTGGGAACAAATTGGCCTGCGTTTAGTCAATTATTGGGATGTTTATGCTCGGATGCCTCTTGGGAAAAGAGAACGCGGGGTAAGCAGGCGCGAGTGCAGGTAGGAGAGACTGATCAGGGACCAGGAAGCGCTGCTGCAGGGGGACAGAGTGAAGCCTTCTTCCGGAACGCGATGATTTTCCCCTGGAGCAGTCTCAGGATGAGACGCTAAAACATGCGTTTGAAAAGGTCTGTATGATCGATGGTCAGCCTCTCCAGCCTGGATGTCCGCTTGCTTATCCATATTCCGCGATTATAAAAGATAGGTTGTACCGAGTGACCCAAGACACTCAGACAAAAGAGGATACAACCCAGTTATTAGTTTATGTCACGCACGTTACGTGTGTAGGGACCCATTCGACAGACGTTACCAAATGGCTTTATCAGCCAGAGGCATGATTGAACAAAGCTTCATTTGGTCCAAAAGATCCATTTCCTGACAGGGAAAACCTAGCTTTTACAGGAATGATGACGTGACTTCTTTTAACAAAGGACTCTGTCCAAAGGACTTCTTTGCTCATCAGCAATAAACTAATCAGAACCCATCACGTGGGTCTGATCACATTAAATCTATTGATTCTCTCACAAAACCCTCTTGTATTATCAGACGGAACAGGAAAACACCCATCAACGGATTTAAAGACAAATCTGTCCTATCAATACCTCCCTTGTGTGGCCGTCCATCGTGACCCAGTCACCCATGACCCCGGTCAAAGTTAAACTATGCTTAGGACTCAATCTTGAATCTCAAAAGGGACAATTGTCGATTACTTAAAGTATTAACTATATCCAGAATAACATTTGCTATGATGTGATTACTGAAATTCAGTATCAGGAAAATATTAAGAAACTTTATAAAGTTGTTAATAAAACAAGAGAATGTCCTGCAGATATCACGCGATGTGATCAATAGACAATAGACGAGGCGTGTCTAATCTCCGTAGCAACGTCTCATTGGAGGATCGCATCTGAAGGATGGAGCCAGAATTGCTCCTTTAAAACTATGCTGTCCGAACAAGTAAAAAGCAGTGGAGAAATATGAAATAAGCTGGAAGTCAGAAATCGGTCAGAAGTAGCCGAAGCACCGCTACTTTGACCACGGCGGAAAAGTCGCATGGGTCATTGAGAACTGATTGACCGGGGCTGATTTTCCATCTAACAGTCGTCGACTTGAACTACGAGCCAAGCCGCTGATCATTCAACAGCCGTTACATCCAGATTCCAAAACCCTCTGCAATACCTGACCAAAGTCTCCCAAGAAGAGAGCCGCTCAAGCCAGACGCTCGGAACAGCGCATCGCACCAGCCAGCAACATCCTTCAAAGCTTCCGCGCAACCCACAGGGCTTTCCCGAGAAGACGTCACCTGAAAGACAGCCAATCCAGAATGCGGGACTCCGCTGTACACGAGTCACGGAACAACCCGATTACCTCAGCTGTCAGAGCAAACGCAGGTACAAGCAAACTTCTCTCTCCCTTGCTGGAAACTGGTGAAACTCCTTTAAACCTAAAGAATCAGGCCAAAGCTCTGATTTTGTGATTTTCTTCCGGTTATAAGTTAAGTTAGCACTGAACTTGGGACTTTTCATAACTCATCAACTCCGCAAACGTGTGTGCATGTATGTATGTGTGTATGTGTGTGTGTGTTTAGCCTTAGTGTCCTGTAATCATTAGAAGTAGTCAATAAATCTTGTTTTGATTTTCACATATACGAGTTTTGTTGTGCTGTGTGTCAAATTACTGCCTTAAACTTTAAAGATCAAGTTACCTCTTGCTTATAATAATATAATAATTATAATAATAATCATAATAAAATATTGTTACTGTTGGCCACAGAATAATATTTTATCCAGAATTGGTAAAATACTCTAACCTCAATTTTCGCTGGACGAATAATTGATGAAGTGTTAAATATTAATTCTGAATCATTTACAGTGAATCATTTACAGTTGATTCGATTCTTATTCCCTGTAACAATTAAATTGAGCTAATAAATGACGTAAGGCTAAGTTACCTTACACGTGAATTGTACGAATTATTGGGCATTAAATCGATTCGTACCAGTGTCTTCCACCCACAAACGGACGGGCTGGTCGAACGTTTTAATCGCACGCTTAAATCCATGATTCGTAAATTCGTGCAGGAAGACGCCAAAAATTGGGATAAGTGGTTAGAACCTCTGTTATTCGCAGGGCAAGAGGTCCCGCAAGCCTCCACAGGGTTTTCCCCCTTCGAGCTTCTCTTTGGACGCCAGCCTCGCGGGGTGCTGGATGTCCTATGGGAGGCTTGGGAGGATGGACCATCTCAGGCCAAAAACTAAATTCAGTATGTGCTGGACTTGGGAGCAAAACTCCACACTTTGGGGCGGCTATCAATGGAGAATTTGTTACAAGCCCAGCACAAACAGAGCCAGCTGTATAACAGGCAGTCTATTTTATGCAAATTTGCACCGGGAGAGAAAGTACTTGTATTGCTCCCTACTACAAGTTCTAAATTACTTGCAAAGTGGCAAGGACCCTTTGAGGTTACACAGCAAGTGGGCGAGCTCGATTATGAGGTGGTATGGTCTGACAGGAGGGGGGCACGTCAAATTTATCACCTCAATCTCCTTAAAAAGTGGAATGAGGCAGAATCAGTGATGCTGGCGACGGTGATTAGCGGGGAGGATGATCTCGGGCCAGAGGCGAATGTCAAAACTCAATCCCTCACTCTGACCCCGGGAGGAGATCACCTCTCGCCCTCCCAGCTCACTGATTTATCAAAACTGCAAGCAGAATTTGCAGACGTGTTCTCTCCCCTGCCGGGGCGTACCAACCTCATTCAGCACCATTCGAGACGGAGCCGGGCGTGGTTATTCCCAGCTTGCCGTATAGATTACCTGAACACAAAAAAAAAGGTAGTTCATCTGTCCTTACCCCCAGGTGCTGCGGCCGCCGAGACAGGCCCTGGGGGGAGTAGAACGCAGTCTCGGAGGTACCCCCCGGCCTGCGAGGGGCGTTGGGGGTATGTGACGAGCAGGGCGGGCGAAAGCCGTGAGGGAACGGCAATGAAGGACAAGAGAGGACCAGGCCTGGACTTTATTTTATGTTTTATTATGTTTGTGTGGCCGGCAGACGTCCGCGAGGGTCTGCCGGCATTACTTTCGTTTTGTTCTTTGTTTATTTTATATTAAAGTTTGGTTCAACGTTCGCAGGTTCCCGCCTCCTTCTTCCCACAACTACTAACCGTGTTACAGTGATATTTGTAAATTGTCTTTCTAAATGTTTCGTTAGCATGTTGCTAATGTACTGTTAAATGTGGTTAAAGTTACCATCGTTTCTTACTGTATTCACGGAGACAAGAGCTGTCGCTATTTTCATTTTTAAACACTTGCAGTCTGTATAATGCATAAACACAACTTCATTCTTTATAAATCTGTCCAACAGTGTGTAATGTTAGCTTTAGCCACGGAGCATAGCCTCAAACTCATTCAGAATCAAATGTAAACATCCAAATAAATACAATACTCACATGATCTGACGCATGCATGCAGTATGCATGACGAACACTTTGTAAAGATCCATTCTGAGGGTTATATTAGCAGTGTGAACTTTGTTTATGCTGTTCAAGGCAAGCGCAAGCTCCGTGGGTGGGGAGCGCGAGCATTTAAAGGGGCCGCAGCATGAATCGGCGCATTTCTAATTATGGCCCAAAATAGGCAGTTGAAAAAAATTAATAATAATAAAAAAAAAATCTATGGGGTATTTTGAGCTGAGACTTCACAGACACATTCAGGGGACACCTTAGACTTATATTGCATCTTGTAAAAAAACGTTTGATGGCACCTTTAACATTTTAAGAAGAACAATATGCAAACATACTAGTTTTATATAATTTGAATCTGCTGCAGCAGTAGGGAAGACGCATAAGGCATGATTCAACATGATGAACTTTCATTGAAAAGAATTGTCTCATTCTCAAATTGAAGATCTGTATTGGATCTCAGAGTTTAATTTTAAAACAAGTCGAAACAATTATTATTATTTTTGTAATAAAATATAGTGCAGTAAAAAGTTTAATATTTTGCTTGTGGAATGAAGTAAAAGTTTTCGAAAATAAATATACTCTGATAAAGTTCAGATATTTAAAATTGTTCTTAAGTGAGTATTTAAACAAAGTATCTTTTACTGTTACTGATCACAACTACTGAATCAGCCTACTAACTTTAATTGAATAAACGGAATTAAATAATCACTGACTATGAATAGTTCATTCAATAGCACAAAAAAACACGGACAAATTACGAGCAAACCTTTAGTCATTAGCTATGTTTCCAACCAAAGTTGCGAATTTAACTTGTGTGCAAAATTGGAATATCACATAAAACATTTAAAGGTGCAGTAGGTGATTTGGGAAATGCTAACATTAGCCTTCTAGTATTGAAAACATATGATCCCACCCTGCCTACAAATCGTCAACCAAAGCCACGCCTCCTCCAAAACACATGAACGCACACACACAGCAGCTCTCGGCAAAGTGTCACAAAAGATGACATTAAACTACCTCATGTCTCAAAGCACATAAAATTACAAAAATAACGAACGTAAACCTGACTGCTGCAGATTAATTTCGGTGTTGATACTGTTGACATGGAAACGCATAATTCTGAGTCTGAGGACTTGAACAGCTCCCAGATTGAACGTCACAGGTATCCATCTCTCAATTGACCCTTCGCAAAGACCCCCCCCCCCCCTCTTAGTTACAGTCGCTTTGTCCAACAAGCCATGGCACTGTCACACCACACGCAGTGAAAAATACATTGCAGAGCAAAGAAGATGCTAGTTCAGGACGAATTAGAGGCAATGCTTAAAATGGGAGTAATAGAAGAGTCCAGCAGTAACTGGGCGAGCCCGATAGTTTTGGTCCCCAAGACCAATGCCACGGGTGGACGAATTGCTTGACGGGCTAGGTGCGGCTCCATTTTATTCGACACTGGACTTAACGAAAGGATACTGGCAGATCCCCTTGTCGCCTTTATCCAAAGAAAAGACAGCTTTCACAACGCCATTTGGATTACACCAATTCGTTACGCTTCCGTTCGGGCTGTTCGGGGCACCGGCCACCTTTCAGCGACTCATGGATAAAATTCTCTGGCCCCATGGTTCATATGCGGCTGCCTATCTAGATGATATTATTATCTATAGTAATGATTGGCAGCGGCATATGCAGCATGTGAGAGCCGTCCTGAGATCGCTGAGAGGGGCTGGGCTCACGGCCAACCCGAAGAAGTGTGCAATTGGGCGCGTGGAGGTAAGGTATCTGGGCTTCCACTTGGGGCATGGGCAGGTGCGTCCCCAAATTGATAAGACAGCAGCGATTGCGACTTGTCCGCGCCCCAAGACCAAAAAGGAGGTTAGACAGTTCCTCGGGCTGGCGGGTTATTATAGAAGGTTATATTCGACCCTCACTAGCTCGTTGACTGATCTAACTAAAAAGGATGCACCAGATACGGTCCAGTGGACGGAGCTGTGCCAGCAGGCCTTTACCCAGGTGAAGGCTGCTCTATGTGGCGGGCCATTGTTTCACTCTCCTGACTTTTCTCTCCCTTTTCTGTTGCAGACTGACGCGTCGGACAGGGGGCTGGGTGCTGTCCTGTCCCTGGAGATAGAGGGTGAGGAGCAGCCGGTGCTGTACATTAGCCGTAAGCTCTCTAAGAGAGAAGCTAAGTACAGTACCGTAGAAAAAGAGTGTTTGGCTATTAGGTGGGCCGTCCTCACCCTCCGCTATTATCTCCTGGGACAGGAATTCACTCTCTGTTCGGACCACGCTCCCCTGCAGTGGCTCCACCGCAAGAAAGATACCAACGGACGGATCACTCGTTGGTATCTGGCTCTACAGCCTTTTAAGTTCAAGGTGGTCCACAGGCCGGGTGTTCAGACGGCTGTGGCCGATTTCCTCTCCAGAATTGTGGGGGGGGGGGATTGCAGGATGGACGGCTCCCCGGCCTGGGTCGGGCGGTAGGGGTATGTGGCGAGGGGGGCGTGGTTCAGCGAGGTCTGCAACCGGAGAGGATAGCGAGAGACGCTTGGTAAGTGAGTGAGTTGAATGCAAATCATGAACACCTGTTTCTCGTTCTAGTGATTGGCGCGGAGACAGGTTAAGACGGCATGAGAAGCAGGAGTGTGCGAGAGAGAGGGGAACTGCTGACTGAGACGCAGCACGTTGCATGGAGTGAAGCCCTTGTGTATTGTGTCTACCGAATCTTGGAGTGAAGCCCTTTGTGGATTATTTGTGTTGCTGTCGTTGTGCGTTGCACAGTCTTTCTGTTGAACTTTATCAATAAAAGCTCAGTCAGCAGTTGTTCGCAGTCCCCGACCGCTTCCTTCCCACACACGAACTTTAACATTACTACACTATGCTTTTATCCATCGCCAACTGTAAGCTCTTTCTGTAGTTGTGATCAACTAAAAGCCTCAAAAGCCCAGAACACACCAAGCCGACAGTTGGCCGTTGGGCAGTTTTTGTTTGTCGGCCAACTAAGTTTTCTCAGTGTGTTCCACACCGTCGGCTGAAGTTGGTCCTCGTCGGTTTTTTTTTTCAACATGTCGAATCGGAGTCAGAGCTCGTCGGTCAGTCGGGCCATCTGATCATTCCGAATGGGCGGTTCAGCTACTGCCACCTGCTGGTACAGAAAGGCATTTCTTCTTACGCAGGCGCAGAACAGACATGCTACTTAGCCGTCAGGTGTCGAGCGTTGGTTTTTTGGTGTGTCAACTTTGGACCCAGACGCTGCCGACGTGAGCCAACCACCGACACAGTCTTCTTTCGTCACCACTAGTTCGTCAGCGTTGGCTTGGTGTGTTCCGGGCGAATAAAGTGGAGAGAATAAACACACGGGTCTTTAGGAAGTTTTATTCATCCACATTCGTCACAACTTCTCATTCTTTTCTCGTCGTATTGCTAGTAAAGCAGTGAAGACTTGCATCGCTTCTCTTGTTGCCCTTCAACTGAAAATTACAACCAAAAGCCGTACAATGTTGCATCGTATATTATATTACATTATATTCTGAGTTGTGTTGCAGTAAAAACAGCAACAGGGTACTGTCAGTAGCTCACCGAGAGCAACCATTTTACGTCATCAACGTAGAATGCACTGTGCACCTAAACAAAATGGTGCCCCCAGTGTCCAAAATATGTCATGGATTTTTTAAAATAACATAAATCTTTCATGAGTTTTCTACTACATATTTCAGTAAGAGACAATATTTACGTTATATTAAGCCACACAAGTCTTAATACTCAGGGTTCCCTTTATAATATTGTGTGAATTATAGGATACAACAGATCTATTAGTGACCTGGTTGCAGAGGTTTGCTTAAATGCAAATAATCTTTTTTTCAGCTCGACTATCTGTGTAGTTTTTGCTGCTTGGTAGATCCATCAGTGGTGGCTCGTGGGTTTTAAAATAGAGGAGGTACACTAAATTATATTGGTCTGGGGATCCTCTGCTGATTATTATTATTAGCCTATTATTATCTTAACTGCTTTAAATCAAAGAAAATTACATATACAGCAAGATAATACAAACATAATTTCACTTGAAGCAAACATCCATCTCTCCTTAAATGTTTCTGTTAAAAGAGCATGTTGTGCATTTAGTGAAGCTGGCTGCTGTAGCCTATATTTGCAACTTATGCGTGGAGTCTTCGTTCATTTGTAATTTGTAGACTGTTTGAATGATAGCTTGGTAAATTTGTTGGCGATCAAATATTCAATATTGCTACTCTCCATAAATAGATACTTGATCCATTATCAGTTCAGCAGTTGCAGTTCAAACAAATTTCACGTTATTCACATATTCACGTTATTCATTTGTCTCTATGATGATTGGTTGATATACCAAGGGAGGCTAGCCTCCCCGGCGATGTATCTTTTCTCAACTCTCCTAATTGCTAAATGTAAAACACTTGATGGTGATTGGCTAATTTTTTACCAACTGAGGCACAAGACGAGCTCAGCTCATGTGCCTCCCCCTCCTCTCTCCGTAGCAGTTGTAACGACATTGGCATATTCGGCAAGTTTGTGAAAGAACAGCATTGCTTTTGATTTCAATAACATGTCATGGTGTTACAGCGGTAAAATTACAAATAAAAAAATACACATTCTGAGACATGAAATGAATAACTGCGAATTTTAATAACATTAAACTATAATTTCTCCCATTTTCTCCTCAAAATTCTAGGCTGTACCTCCCTTGCCTCCCCTGACGAGCTGCCACTGAGATCCAAGTATATAGGTTAATTATGTTATGTGGGTGGGTTGGAAGAATTTGTCATGGAGCCAAAAAAAAAGTTGAGGAAAATGTTTTCAGTCACTGGATTTAGAGACAAGCTCCTCTGAAACACAGGAACGGAAATATATTTTGGACCACACAAATGCAAAAGACACTGCAGGCCAACAAAGAAGAGGTTCTCATCATGAAGACATGCCTGAACATGCCCGTATCTGTGAGAGTCTTGAGCTTGCTGGCTTAGTGAAAAGACTGAGCTTTCCTTGACCTCGGGTTTGTATTCAGCAATAATTAGACTCTCAAATTCAACCCATAATAAATGTTCCACCCGGATTACATCAGCATTCCAGTGGGCAAATGGCAAACAGCCATTTAAACCAGTTTTATGGTGAACGACAAGGTCCGTTTTAAGGGCTGGCTATGATTTAACCTCAGTGACTGGCATGCAACATTCTCCACGCTTTTCACTACACAGGGACGAGACAACCACATTTGTGTTTGTTCACGATACTGTTCCTCCGAGCTGCCAGATCAGCCCTTCAGAGGGTCCCATGGCACACAAAAAAGCCTTTTATTGCGGCTGTTGACTGAAATGCACCTCAAAAGAGCCGCAGAGGTTAAAATCCAAACTATAGTGAAGTCTGAACAAGCACAGCAGTTACAAAATGCCACAGTGGCTGGAGAATGAGGATGAGAAAGTGAGAAACCACAAAAATCATTAGCATACCATCGTCTCTACCACCTTATTAACATTTTGCATCTGTCTTCCCCCGACGCTCTCCTCCGATCAGGGCAGGCCACTTGAATCCTACACATAAAGATAAATGCTCTCTGGAAAGAGGCTGGAAAAGTTTCAAGGCACCAAATGCATTCAAATGCCTGCCTGGTTTCAACTTTCTAATTCAACATTATCTCAAGGTTAATAGCCCTGACACACAAAAGCACTTAATAACCCAATAAAACAGCACTATATCATTAAACCTCCCTCACAGCACTGCTGCTGCGCTGGGGACGGGGACCACAACAACGGCCATAATAATCTCAGAGACTCTAATTCACATCTAGATTTAGCATATAATTCATGAACCCATATGCTTGTGTTTTGGATGGACTCTGAGAGCTGAGCGCAATTCAGTGTCATCTCTCGGATACGACTCACCATCAGGCAATAAGCCACGATGTAATCATAATTTGTTTGGAATAAAAGTTGGTGTTTTACTGCCAGTAGTGGTCATTTGAGTTTGAAACTGCAGCGAATTGTATGTATGGGTACATTTTTGCCAAAAGTTTGTAACATTGAAATTAAGAAGATCTCTGAAAATCTCTGAAAGCTGTCTCAAATTTCTCTTTGATCTAAATTTAACCTCATTGCTGTCTAGGAGCAACAATTGAGCTGTGCTATCCAGGCGAGATACTTCTTTACTGCTTGTGTGCAGGATAAGATGATGAAAAAGGGGAAAAAAAAGAAATATAACTGAGCACTCCATCAAGTCTCTTGTGTAATGAAAGTGCTTCTTCTGAATCAAATGTTGGGTCCCTTTACTCCCCTCACAGTAATTACACACATCCAGAAAAAGACAAATGATGAAAAGTCTCAAGAAATTGTGTCAATTTTATTTTTTGACATCCACAGTTCCTTTGTTATTGTGTACAAGGTCTAAATGAGTTGCCTGGAGCTCTGTTTATATTAGTTTTCTGTATCTCAGCAAGAAAAATATTATTTTATTGTAAGTTTTAATAAACCCCTTTGGATGGAGAACATCTACAACAAAACATCTGTTTATTTCAAGTTAATCTAATCAAAATTAGCATCAAATGTTTGGCCCCACAATTAGAGCTCAATATGAGCTCAATGGTTACATAATATGCCATCTAAGCAAAAAGACAAAATTGACATTTTCACCTCAGAGCCTACCAAATCCTAGGCTCACACAATCGCCACAAACGGCTGCACGCCTCCCACAGCAGGGTGGCAGAAGCCCGTCAGGGGTGTGAAGTTAGTTTGCCTGCTGGGCTTTTCTCCTCATCAGTAACAGCAGGGTATGAAAACCTGGAGTGGAAAGTCCCTCCGAGCCCAGCCCAAAAAAATGGCCTGTAATCTGTGAGGTGTAAGGCCTGGCACTACAGCGAGGTTCATACGGGGCCTCCTTACACCGCCTGACCTCACTGTGTGCATGCGTGTGTGTTTACTGTGTGAGGGAAGCAGATCTGATGAGTTTATACACAGTTTACTCTGTGTTTGGGTTTCCAGGGAATTACAAGTCAGTAATGGCTTCTTATGAGGCCAGATTACTGTGTCGCATTTGGACCGAGTTTGGATTGGACTGATTTATGTTGGGCTTGATCTGAAAAAGATTATTCCTTATTTTCTTTGTGTTTTTGATTAAACAAGCAACATCTGTTTGAAATCTATGCATGTACAAGGTGACACTGAACAAGGGTCCTTAAAACAAGCACACACATCTGCTTTCCTTCCTGCTTTCAAGAATAACAGAGGAAATATGTACAGATAAGACATGAATTATGAACATAATACATGATAAACTGCCACATCCTGCAGAAGAAACACAGCCTCTCTTCAGTTTAATTTCAAACCCATCTCCCACTGCACTCAAAGAGCTTTTCTTGCTTTTTTGTTGTATTTTCTCTTCAGCCCATTTCATTTTTGTTCTGATGTTTATTGACCCATGACCGCAACACAAATACTGCGGTAGAGTGATGGAGGGATGAAGATGCGAGAGAACACAGGACAGAGACGGGAGGGAATTACTGATGGCATGAATCTGGAGAGTCTTGGGCTTCACCACAGGAGCTCAGCCTGCAATTTCATCCATGGCCAAACCAGAAGACGACCAACCCAGTCTGGTCCTGTGTAGCCAAAGGATCACAGCACCTACATCTGTCTCAAACCCGCTGTCTGTTCATGCTGACTGCAATCATCAGGACCAATCTGATCACTGAACTTGCCTAAATTTGCAAGGGTAGTAGCAGAAAATCTCTGCAAGATTGTCAGACTGTCAAACTTAGACTAAGCTTGTTTAGCTAGTTACTAGCTTAAATGACCAGTTGAAACCATTGTATTGCTGCTCAGTCCTTTTGGAAACAAGAGGGTGTGCTTACATGAAGATACTTTTGAGAAAGAACTCAAACTGCATTAGCCACTGCAGTTTCCAGTGTCAGCCTACTACTGTTGAATCATCTATTTTGGATAAAACCTACTAAATTGTTCATGAAAACACTACAGTTTAGTGGTGGATTCAGACTGGACCAGATACTCTGGCTAGCAAAATTACTTTCCTGCTGGTTTTAACATGGGTACACTGGTCAAGCTGGTCTAACAGCATTAAAGGGTTAGTTCACCCAAAAATGAAAATTCTGTAATTTATTACTTACCCTCATGCCGTTCCACACTCGTAAGACCTTCGTTCATCTTCAGAACACAAAGTAAGATATTTCAATCCGATGGCTCTGTGGCCTTCATAGGGAGCAATGACATTTCCTCTCTCAAGATCCATAAAAGTACTAAAAACATATTTAAATCAGTTCATGTGAGTACAGTGGTTCAATATTAATATTATAAAGTGATGAGAATATTTTTGGTGCGCCAAAAAACAACAAAATAACGAACTTATATAGTGATGGTTGATTTCAAAACACTGCTTCAGGAAGCTTCGGAGCACAATGAATCAGTGTATCGAATCTGCTGTTCGGAGCACCAAAGTCACGTGATTTCAGCCGTTGGCAGTTTGACACGTGATCTGAATCATGATTCAATACACTGATTCATTGTGCTCCAATGCTTCCTGAAGCATTGTTTTGAAATTGGCCATCACTAAATAAGTCGTTATTTTGGGGTTTTTTGGCGCACCAAAAATATTCTCGTCGCTTTATAATATTAATATTGAGCCACTTACATGAACTGATTTAAATATGTTTTTAGTACCTTTATGGACCTTGAGAGAGGAAATGTCATTGCTCCCTATGGAGGCCTCACGGAGCCATCGGATTTCAACCAAAATATCTTAATTTGTGTTTCCGAAGATAAACAAAGGTCTTACGGGTGTTGCATGACTCCGCATTGATACTGCTTGTGACAGCGGTTGCTGCTATTTAGGAGCTTCTTCCATCGCTCTTAGTTCTTCGCTTGTGTATTCGGGTTCAAATAAATATTGCTGAGCAAAAAAATGCAAGTCTTCGTCTGTGTCGAAATCCTTAGACATGTTTGCGAAGGTTGTTTTGTTTATAGACTGTAAACGAAGCTCGTGCACACCAGATAACACGTCAGCAGCGTCTTACGTCAGCAGCATCACTGCGGAGTCGTGAATGCAGATTGACAACAGACCCGGAAGAGAAGACAATGCTGAAAAAAGTCATAGTTTTTGTTATTTTTGGACCAAAATGTATTTTCGATGCTTCAACAAATTCTAACTAACCCACTGATGTCACATGGACTACTTTTTATTACCTTTCTGGACATGGACAGTATACCGTACATACATTTTCAATGGAGGGACAGAAAGCTCTCAGACTAAATCTAAAATATCTTAAACTGTGTTCTGAAGATGAACGGAGGTCTTACGGTTTGGAAAGACATGAGGGTGAGTCATTAATGACATAATTTTCATTTTTGGGTGAACTAACCCTTTAAACTAGTTCCATCTTGGAATTTAATCAGTCTGGTCTGTTTTTATTTTCAGTAGAGTTGAAATGGTTCTGTTGAAGAGTCACACCCTGTCATCACATGTACTACCTAAAAAAGATGGTGTCACAGACCACAATAAGCCACGTGAAGCATATCTTTCCCCGACACAACTGCAACACACTACAATCCTTCCTGATTGGATTGGGTTTGCTTACAGTGTTTCTCATATCTGCTTAATGACAGTTAATATTTTAGAACTGCTCCATGCTGGGCAGTGTTGCATTATCAGTCATATATATCCAGACAAATGTACCGCAGTGCCTTTGACCATCAGCAGCTCTCAACTGGACTGGAGCCAAACACCCCCCATCCCGCCGGCTCTAACCCAACATAAGCTGACCTCAACTGAACCGCTACTGCTGCTGAAACTGAAGCACAGCACTGAAACAGAGTTCATTAGTGCTTCTCACTCTTATCCTGCTCAGCTCAGGAACACAACCACCCTGCAGCATGAAAAAAACTGAATACACACAGCAAGTCGTCCTCTCCATGTCTGAGAGATCAGAAAGGTGTACGGTGTCTGATGTCTGAGACACGTCTGGGCCACAAAACTAAATGAAAGGAAGTTCCGTGCTTGTTTTCCAACCCATTACATAGAACACCCACTCAACTCTTGGGGAAAAAGGAGGTGTGACAGACAGGAAGGAGTTCTGCCAAATAGGGACAGCCAAGATGCCTGTATATGATGCCTGGCAGTGACCTGAACGAGGGCCATTTAGAAACCTGTCTCCACTTAATATGCATTAGTGTGCAGTGCTCATGAAAAATAGATTAGATATGTGAGACAAAGAGAGAGACCAGTAGAAGATGGTGGCATATGGACAGATAGAAGAAAGTAAGAATCAAAGAATGAAAGATATAAACAATAGGCAGGAAATGAAAGAAGCTAATGGCTGAATTGCAGGTTGGTCTTTAATTACAGTCCTCTGGTGGGACGCTTAGCAGACACCAGGAGGTTCTTCAGCTCTTTTCTGCAGCTCCTCTGGGAGAAAGCCCTGACAGGACATTCCACCACAGGAGGGGCTATATCTCACCAAACAGCTGATCAGCCCAGACCACAAAACCAATAATGGACACCAGAGAGGACGGCGTCCAGAGGGAGGAGCTCTGCTCATCACAATATCACACACTTTTTGCTTCATTAACACTACACGCTGTTATCTTTCAGGACCATTTTAATTGACCAGTTTAATCCTGAGGATTCCTGTATCCTCTCTTTATTAGGGGTGGGCGATATGCCGGTAGACACAAAAACAAACAAATAAAAAAAAAAACTGTAGAAATTTGTCAACCAGTAGAGATTTTCTGCTTATCATTTGAATGTGTTTTTAAGCCTTGAAGTTTAAAACCAAATGATTTTTAACCCTTCACACGCAATAAGCAGTGGAAGAGAAATTATTTCGGTATATTAACACACTGTCTGAGAGATGGTTTCTGAGCACACACACCTGAAACACTCACACACATACAGCCACTGCTTATAGAGTGCGTGAGTACTGAACTGATTATTTTTTGGACTTATTCAGCTTGAACACTCAAATTCACACACTTGTGTCAAAAAGCCATCTTTGCGAGTATCCTCGTAAACACAGTCATGTCTTAACCAGTGGTGGACATTATTTCTACTTCATTACTGTATAAGTACATTTTTTCAAGTATCTGAGTATTTTAATTTTGGGAATTTTTAATTTTTATTTTATTTTTTACTAAAATGCATGTTTGAGCTGTTTTAACTGAAAGCAACTTGCACTGACATATCTTTAAATATGTTGTAATGTTTCGTCTCAAGATGCACACCAGTAATGTTTTTTTCTTTTCTTTTTAACTTAGTAACTTTTTTTTTTTTTTTTTTTCCCTAAGGCATGTTTATAAAAGTTACTTGTCCTAATTGAACTAATGCCCAGTTCTGGCTTAATCTAAGCCCAGTCTGTGAAACAAGGCTTATGATCTGATTTTAACAGTACTTAAGTATTTTAGGCTCAAAGATGTAGTAGTCCTCAACACCTAAGAGACATGCTAGTGAAAAAAAACAAAAAACAGTTGATTTGTGAGGAGAGCAATCAGGTCTATTTTCTAAAATCAAAATAAAACTGAATACTTCAAAATTGCAGTAAATCAAGGTTGACACAACAGCCTCTTAAACACTCATGTCTCAGTTAAGCTCAAGTGCTCAAAAAGGTAATAAGTGAAACAATATCCTTTAAAAGGATTTTATTCTAATTTTAACAGATAAATACAATAATGTTACGTAAAATTAAATAGTCAGTTTACTTGCACTGGATGTGCTGGTTGAATGGCCATTCAATAGAAAAAGACTTTTAGACTCTTTCATCCAATTGCTGAGGATGGTAACCACCAAACTCCGAAACACAGTCAGCATGTACATTGGGGCTGGATACTTACTCTGGACTTGCACACAGCATGTTAACATCATGCCTCTTCACACGCACTTTTTGATCATTTATTAACTCTGTTAAATATAATCAATTGATCAAAAAAGAAAAATAATAAGACTTTGGATGAATATTTTTTGTTAGAAAATTCTATTCTATATTAGAAGAGTCTATAAGACATTAGAGGAATATCATACAAATTAAATGATTAGTTCACTTTAAAATTAAAATTACCCCATGATTTACTTACCCTCAAGCCATCCTTGGTGTATATGTCTTTCTTCTTTCAGACAAATACAGTCAGAGTTATATTAATAATCACCCTGATGCTCCCAAGCTTTATAATGACAGTGCACGGAAACCACCTGTTTGAACCTCAGTGCATCAATCTTTCATAATCTTTCTGAAGCAAAGCAATGTGTTTGTGTAAAAAATATATCCATATTTTACACTTTATAAAGTAAAATAACTGGCTTGCGGCTAAATGGCATTTCGGATTCTACTTCCAGCTAAAACGATCTCAGTACTACTGATATCTTTCTTACACAAAATGCATTGCTTTGCTTCAGAAGGCCTTTATTAACCCTCCAGAGCTGCGATGAGTATGTTTATGATGGATGGATGGATGGATGGATGGATGGATGGATGGATGGATGGATGGATGGATGGATGGATGGATGGATGGATGGATGGATGGATGGATGGATGGATGGATGGATGGATGGATGCACTTTTTTGAGCTTCAAACAGGTGGTTTCTGTGCACTGCTTGGGAACCTCAGGGTGATTATTAATATAACTCTGATTGTATTGGTCTGAAAGAAGAACGTCCTATACACCTAGGGTAAGTAAATCATGGGGTAATTTTCTTTTTAAAGTGAACTAATCCTTGAAGCTCTAGACTGTCTTTCTTGAGAAAAAAAAAAAAAAAAAAAATCAGATAAGATACTCAAACAGATGAATGTTTTGAAAGTCACAGTTATACTTTTCAGTGAAATCAACCTACAAATGATTGAAAGTGACTCCACTTATTAAGTAACTGGGATTCAAGAAAGTATTTTAATGAAAAAGGGACAGCTGTAAGAGCAAAAGACAGACTGGGAAGGTGTGGGCATGTTTTTTTTTAAAAAAATGTCATTAATGAAGCTGCAAATGTAGTAGGAGAAACAATCTTTTCACATAAAACTATTCAAACATATGCACAAGAGTATCGCAAACAGGTAAAAAAAACCTTTGAAAGGCACAGAGAGGATGCTGCTCTCTGTTTCTCTGTTGTTTCTGTGTCATTGAGCGATGCATGTAATTGGTTTTGATCGCTTTCATCACACCAAACTTCCTCCTGCTAGTTTCACTCATCTCTTGCAGTGAGTTCCTGATTTAAAACACAGCCCACTCATGATGACTGTTCACTCCAGGCTTTGTTTTTTGCCTTCACCCAAATAAACTAACAAATTGTTTTGTTTACATGCTGCTGTACTTTGTCACAGCAGTGCAAAAAGAATATAGACTATAAAACATCCTAAGCAAACATTGTTAGAGAAGGTTACAAGGTTACAAGAAAATACTAGTTCAGTTTTTTCTGCAAAAAATAAATAAATAAATGCTACTACTACTACTACTACTACTACTACTAATACTACTACTACTACTACTAATAATAATAATAATAATAATAATTTAATGTCACTTATTGTTTCTTTGTAATTGTTTCTGAAATTTAGCAATTTTTGAAAGTTTTTGTGTGTGTGTGTGTGTGTGTGTGTGTGTGTGTGTGTGTACATCACCGAACAACACTGTAAATAATTATTTCTTGAACATGCCCCCCGTCCTCCAATGGTCAGACAAACAGATAGATTGGCCCCAAACTCACACCACTGGCTGAGCTAATGTTGTCAATGTCAAGCATTTTAACATCAAAACAATGACACACTTCTCCTGTGCATAAGGTAGATGCGTGTCTGTTATGAAATATAAAGACGTTTCATTAGTCCATATTTAAAATAGCTTTAAAAACATACTAAACAAAGAGAGAGAGAGAGAGAGAGGGAGACAGAGAGAGATCCACAGCCTCCAGGCAGGGCATCTGCTGCTCATTTCAGAAACTCTATCAGATAATGAAACGTCTCATGTAAAGGCCAAGGGCTGGTGAAACAGACACCGGTGCCCATATCACTTCCACTGCAGAGCGGACGGGCTCCAGACACTGGCTCTGAATGGCCTATGTGGGAGCAGGGGGCCAATTCAGACTCATTGTTGAGACCAGGATGGGGCGGCTTCCAATCCGCTCCATTAAACCGGACACCGAGAACCAGAGCCTAGCACAACATCTGTCAGGCAAGTCCAGCCAAATCAGTTGTACTCCTGTTACAGCCATGACCAGGAAAAGCTCAAACTCACTGCTGTTGCCCTGATGCACAGATAGAGTTTCTTCCATCGTGCAAGCAGGAATTGAGATTTCACTTCATATGAAGCAATCATCATGTAATATCTCTATGTCGTTCTTCGCACTGGAACTCCTCATCCTCACTGAGAGTACAACAGCAAACCACAAAACTAGGCCCTTCCTGTTTTACTAGATTAATGATATTGGATTATGTTGAGATGATCTGCATCAGCTGATTACTGCATCTACTTGGCCGAATGACAAAAGTGTTATGTCTCAGTTAATAAAATCTACCAACAGTCAATGTATAACAAACAATTCATAATTATTGCAGTAATTTTTGAGTATATTGTGTGATAAATTTAATTTCATAATTTAATTCATTCATTAATTTCATGTCCATCTCGTTTGCTATATTCATAATAAGATCATAACTATCCTAGTGTGCTCAGTGTGCTAGTGTGCTCAGATGCTATTACAAAAAACTTACTTAGTCATGTGTGCACACTGTGAAACTGCAAGAGAGTGTATGAGCAGAGGGGGGAGAGAGATTGTACACGTAGGTAACGTAAACCAAATACTCATCTCCTCGACCACATCAGTACAAGTACAACCACAGACTCATCCTTCATGCTATCTGTTGACTCTGAAAAATCAGCCGTGTCGTTTCTGTCTTGATGAGTTTGTGTGAAACAGAATCATACCTACAGCACACAGTAGGAAAGAGAATGATTCTGCATTAAATGTGTGAAGGACAGACCAGAAATAGTCATTAAAGTCACCATGAAATTTCATTTTTTTTTGAATATTGCAATATTTATTATAAATGATTTATCTGTGCACTTCATTATTATTATTATTATTATTATTATTATTATTAGCTCATGTACTCCAGTAATCTTTAATCAAAAACATCCCTCCCTATTACAGCAACATCTCTTCTCTGATCTCTTCTCTACCCTACATTTTTTTATGGTCCCAGAAGCAGTTGGATATATGACACAATAAGGAAGAAAATATTAGTGCAACTTCCACTTCACACCAGCTTTAAATAGATGCAGTTTGACGGGTATAAGTTCTTAGTGCGCACTTGGTTTTATGGTTGACCAAAAGATTCAGTAAACAAACACTGAAGGAGCTGCGTATGTGTTCTGGAGTCGAGCAGCTGAAGCTACTCAGCTGAACTAGTCAAACTAGTCCTATATAGTGTCTCCAAAGGGTGATACTACTGCTCAAACTGTGGAAACAAGTGTCTAAAATGTGCTGTTATGTTTAAAGGGACTTTAAAATGAGCAGATGATTCACAGTCATACAATTGAGATGAAGATAAATGGCCTCTTTGATCTCAGCTAATTAAGATCTGGGCCTACAGGAGGGAGACGTCCATGTCCAATCTAAATGTCAAGCCGGACCCAGAGGAGCCTCTTTAACTTCATCAGATAGGGCTCAAGTGACCATTGCTGAGTATCTATGTACCTCTACTGTATGATCGCTCCACAATAACAGGGTGTCACATTCATAGACGCAGGCAAGCGGAATTAAACACCTCGTTCATTTTAATGAAGCACTCGGAGAGAATAAAGGTCATCTCTGTGCACCTTTGCTCCTGTTCTCTTACTATAGCTCTGTTTCTCCCCCTCCCTCCCAATGTCTTTTACTTATTGAAAAAGTGGCTTAATGGTCTATCAAATGAGGCATGTAGGAATCTCAGGGCTTCATTAGACCTAATCCAGTGTATGTGTAGACTCTGTGCAGCTCCACACAGGCCAGAGCTGCTCTCTGTAGACATAAACAGGAAACTGTAGAAGTTACCTTGACCATCTGATCTGAGCTCAGTTGGGCTGCTTCTTTGAACTAAAACAATGTAGACATACTGTACTCTAACCTTCAGAACATAAAGCTTCTTCAGTCCACATAAACCATTAATGGACAGTAAACTGTAAAATGGGTATTTATATGGGTAATTATAACAAATTATATTTTCTGGATTCCATTTTTTTTTCTCCCCATTTAAATTTTTCTGGATTTCCGTACCCTCACTTTTCTTGCGTACTGGCATTTCTCACATGTTGCCGCCTGTATTCTAACCATCCACACTGAAACATAAAATCAGCCTATTAATTAATTATATACATTGCGCATTCTGAGCTTTTATAAACACCCAGTTCCCCACTCCCACATCCCTTCAAGGCCTGAATTACATTGATCACACTAAACAGTTTTATGTTAAAGCAAATAATAAATAGCTTTTAAAATGAGGGTGGTTCAGCCCTGGTGTAAGTTGAGCTTTACTCTTATCATCATGAAATATCACTCATTCCATCCTATTTCAAGGTCCATTTATGATTCAGACACCAGATCTCAGAAAAATGAATTCTGTTCTCAGATGGGGACCATTACCTCAGTAAAGCCTCACGTGTCACATGCAAATGAAATATGAGTGCTGTTTGTGATTGAGTTAATTACTGACTGAGAGGCTTTATGAAGTTGAGCTCAATATGCCTCATCAGCATCCTGTAATCTGTGTTCAACCACGGGATCCGACCACCATCAGGCTTTGGCGTGTGATTCACATCATCATGAGAACTGTGACTCATGCGTGTAGGCAGGCTGTCTGAAAGCTTGTTTACAGCATTCCTCCCATCATTCACTGAGCCTCAGAGAGACGGCAAACGCTTTAAAGTTCAGGAGTGCAAACAGCTCTTTGCTTCTTCTCTGCGTAGGGGGTCATGCTTTGAAAACAAGCTACAGATTTCCTCAGATGGTGACAAGACACTAACAGAAAGAAGAAAGCAGATTGCCTTTTCAGACATGACACGGACACACAAAGCTGCCTGATATAAAGGCCCCGATATACTTACAACTAAGTTCTTTTTCATTCTTCGTTTAGGAGTAAAAGGAAATGCGTGACCAGCGATATACTGTAATCGAACATCTGATGCCGCCCACACTACTGAGAGCAACGGTTAGATGAATATGTAAATACTTGCTGTACACTTTCTTCTCAGTAATAAAATAAACACAAATGAGAAAACTGCAAGCAATTTTATAGAAAGCATAAGAAAAGCGTCTGATCATAACAACATTGGTATGTTAGCATAAGCTCTGCAAATTAGCACTCCAGTCACGTCACGTTTATTTATATAGCTCCTTATTCAAAAATTGCTTAAAAGCAAGCAGCTTTACAGTATCAAACATGAAAAACAGTGTCAGTGCCTAATTTCATCAGAAGCACAACTTTTTTTTGTACTATAAAGCGGCTATCCAGTGTGTTCATGTTTTCACCCGCGGAGCTCTTACCTCAACAAACTCTACAGATGAAATTAGTCAGAGAACAGTTCCATGCAAATGAAGGTGGCGCCTCGGTGCACACCTCCTATTACGTTATCGTCACAGACCATTGGTAGTACGAAAGTATTTTGCAGCTGGAGAGAACTTTTCCCGAAAGTTCACTTTGGCAAGCCGTTTCGAACTTCCAAAAAGAACACAAATGAACTTTGTTTTGGACTGATTTTGTTCGAAATTATGTCACATTAGTTCGTTATTCAAGTTTGTTTGAAGTATATCAGGGCCTTTAGTCTCAGGCATCTGTGGATTTGCTGATTACAGGGCCTCCATATCAAGAAAAAGTGAGAGCAGATACAGTGCACAGCATAAATGAATACACCTCCTCTGAACAAATACAAAAGATGTATTTTATTTATGATCACTAATACAATTCATGCAAAGATGGCAAAACTAAATGTATTAAACAAATACGTAGTAAAAACTGAGAAATATATATGTTAATAGCCATAAATAAGCAAATTAGCCAATTTTGTTTAAAATAAGGACTGCAGAAATGAGTACACCCTAGATTTAATTCAACAAATATATAATATTCTAGTACTTAGTATGCCCTCCATAATTTTGAATATACTACTCTGAAACTTTCATGGCACGGAGTGTACAAGTTCATGACAAATTGTCACATCTGTCCTGTTTAACTCCTGGATGTTGAGCTCCTTAAATGCCTTGATCTTTAATGGGGAGTGTTGCTCAACTCGTCTCTACAGAATCCCCCACAGGTGCTCAAGAGTGTTAAGATTGAGTGCAATACATGTTCACAGAAGGTTTTTCTGCTTGGGAGAATGTATATCCTCGTTGTCAGGTTGAAAAAAAAAAAAAAAATCCCAGCAATGCAGGGAATGAGGAAAGGGTAACATCTTCTGTTTCAAGTTTGTGTGTTAAATTACACAGTGGTGTGGGAATTCATGACAGCATTGATAAAGCACAACTCCCTCACACCTTCAGCACATCCCTATATAAAGAGCTTTGCTACCACTGAACTTTACTGTGGGAACCAGGCACTTCTCACTGTACTCCTCCTCTAGCAACATCATAACATTTTGGATGCTGTTAGATCCAAAATGATTGATCTGGTCTCATGAGACCAGAGTATTGATTCCCAGAATCTATATTTTGTAAATATGGGCTTTGGAAATGGCTAACTGACTTTATTGTGCTTTGGCTACAGTAAGTAGTTCCAGTGAGAACAACAACCATGCATGTAATTTCTGCAGGCTGCATCTTACTCTGTGAGATAAACAGACACTCTTCTCATAGCTTTTGCTGGCTGAGAGACACTCCCTTGGTATTTCTCCTGCTATTTGTCTAGTAAAAAATCCCTCATCACTAAATGAAAGCTTAGAATGAAGGCCTGATTATTTCAGGGGCCTTGTCACAAGTCCATTGTTTTTGAATTTCTGTGTTACTTTCGCTATATTTTCACATTTGGTAATCCTCTTGTACCACTGTCCTCTTTTGTGCTAAGAAATAATTCTCCTGACAGTTCTCTCCCAAGTGGTTCCATTGTTGTCAGCATTAAGTCTGAGAATGATTCAGTGGGCTATATAACACTTAATTGTCAAGAAATTACTTCTCTTTAAATGTTTCGGTTCAACATGCTTACCTGTTGATCAAACATTGCCTTAAACGTACACCAGAAAAATTTATTAAAATGTATTTAGTTTTATTTAGTAACTTTTAGGAGGGTGTACTCATTTTTGCTACACAACATTGTATCACCTTGATAAGAAAATCTTATTTTCCTGAATAATTTTTACACGCTTTTTTGGTAATTGATTCAGACTTGCTGGTACATTATATCTCTGAAGAACCCTAACATGTCTTCTAAGTAATTGAGTAATTGCTGACTTTCAGAAGTTTCAGAGGGGGTGTACTCATTTATTCTGTTCACTGTATATACGCAGAGGCTTTAAACTTTCTGAATGCAGATCACAGCACAGTTAGTGCTAAAGGCCTGTGAAACCATTTCACATGAAAATAATGGGATGATCATGCAATAAGAGCCTGACAATCCATAAAAGAGACTCTGTGTTTGACTTCCATTACTGTCTTGTGCGGTTTGAAGACAACGACCATGATGGAGCAAGAAAGAGAGCTTTACGCTGATCCACAATCACACCATAGTCCATTTGCTTCTACATAGACTAAACAGAGAGCATACATGACATATATTTGCCTAATATCCCTCACATCATTCTTTATGAATATCTGAGATTTGAATACTTGGTTAATCACATTAGTCCTGTACATTAAAAGAATATTTAGTATTGCCCTTTTGTTGAATTGAAAAGCTTTCAACTTAATTTTAGTGGGATGAAGTTTCCTATTCTGCAGATTATTTTTAGCTTACAGGTGATGTTCTTGGAGCCATCTGCATTGTGTAGTCTATCCTAAACAAATGTATAGTCTGTTTCCAACTGATTCTGACCAGATTCAACAAGTTGGTTTTATGGAAAAATTGAAGAGTGAACTGAAGGAAAAAATGATTTTTAAAGGCTTTCCTGGAAAAGAGTGAAATAGAAACTCTGTTCACACCATAATCCAAAGTGCCCAATTCCAATCTTCTGATCAAATCCATTTTTTTTTTCTTTTTTTTTTTTTCTTTGGATAACCTTTTCAGTGGGGCCTTCAGTGGGGCCTTCAATGGGGGTGGGGTTGGGGGGTGCAGTGTGCAGTACACATCACTGCCATTAATACAATTACAAAAAATGTCATTAGTATGGAAACAGGATCTGTTCCAGGGCTTTAGAAAACAGCTATAGAGGGTGACTAACTGGAACAGTCTTTGAAGTCACACGTTTCAGATCACAAAGCACTACAAGAAACAGACCCCCCAGAAGATCACTTAGGGATTCGGCCAAAGCAGCAGTGCTGACACACACCTTAAAGGAATCATTCACTTGAAAATTATCATTTTCAAATTATCATAATTTACTCACCCTCATCGTTTAAAAATTTCCTTCAAAATATCTTCTTTTGTCTTTTACAGGAGAAAGAAATTCATGAAAGGAAGATGGGTTTTAACGACATGAGGGTGAGTAAATGATGACAGAATGATCTATTTCTTTAAATGCAATTTCAAACTAAAATGAGATTATTGGAGTACACTTTACAAAAAAAAAAATAGGAATACTATTTCAGTCTTCCTAATTTAAAATTTCACATTAAATTAAATGTGTTACTTGGCATTTCTTTGTAATTATTTGATTTACTATTTGACTAAATTTACTAGCAATTTCTGAGTGGAAATTGTTTCAAAGTAAATCCTACACCATTTTTTTGCAGCTTGTAGAAAACATTTGCTTTAGATTATACTTAAATCAGTGTGTGGCAAATTGCAAAGAGAAGTTTGCTGCATTTTTCTCAGGCTATATTACTGAACTAATGAGGCAGATTGGTGTGATCTTAAAAGTTTCTACTCATCTGACTACATCTTAACCTTTCATATTGAGAGCTTAAAGCTCATAACTGGATCATCAAACACATTTACAGTAAGACGTTTTTGCAACAGTATTGAAAAGTCACAGAACAAGAACAAGACATGAAGCACTAAGTCTCTGAAATCTACTCAGTGTGCAGTAATGTGTTTCTTCTCTGAGAGAATGAGCAGGTCCTTCCCTGTAAAAGCTGTGCTTTCTGGCATCGCCGCCTCTTAAATTACTCTTCCAAGCTCCTGCAGGAATTTAATAGCTACCTGTGGCTTAAATTCCAATCGCTACAGGGAGTCCTGACGGAGTGAGTATAACCTCACCCAACACACACACACACACACACACACACACACACACACACACACACACACACAAACACGCACAGACATCCTACCACAGTAGGAGAGAGATGGAGAGAGAGAACTGGTGAAAGACAGATATAGAGACAATAGACATTCATTAACAGTCATATAACAGAGGGGAGGGACTCAATGATCACTATATTTGTTAGAGTTCTGTTTGATTAATACAAGAGACATCACATGTGATTTCCATCATGTTTATGGTGTAGAGCAGCAGAGGTGGGTGATGCAGCAAATATCTCATGTTAAAACATAGAATTGGTCACTTGTTGATAAAAATGCAGAGTGCACAGATGCTTGTAAAAGTAGATGCGTTTTACCACTGCAACCTGGCTCACTGTTTTTTTTTTTCCTTTCACGCATATGCGTTGTGAAGTCATCATGATCATGCTAAGTTAAACAAAGTTCCACCCCACTTTGCTGTGTCTAGGTTAACAGAAGAATTAAATTGTAAAATGCTTATATGTAATTATAAACCACACATTTCTGCTATTAAATTCTGAAAAAGCAACTGAACTAAGCTTAACTTGTACTAAACCCAGAATATTTTTAAGCTACTTATAATAATCATAGACTAGCAATAAAATATAACACCACACATGCAATTACCTAGCAAAATTGCAACATACAGGTCCAATTAAAGGCAAACTATACTGTTGACTTGTTAGCAAGTTAGCATGTAGTGAGTTTTTGCTAAAATGCAGTGTTATGTTAAGTACATTTAAGCAGCTGAATATAAGAAATATATATATTTTAAATGTTATTAGAAAGACACTGATCAGAAATTAAATCTGATAACTCCCACATGAAATTCCTGACTACATGGATTCCTATTAAATTGATTGGATTTCGCCAGTGAAAATTTGAAGAATAATGGTGAATGTGACCCCCACTTTAAGCATACACACTGACTCAAAGGCAAAAGAAATTAAGTAATTGCTGTGTACAGGACTCCTGTATGTGCATGCAAATGCAGGACCTGAGATTTTAAGACGTTGTTGAAGGGAAAAAAACAACAACAAAAAAAACAGTATTTAGATGAAATCGCACGCACACACATCAGTTTTTCCCCTGCGGCCATAGAGTAACAGTCAGTGGGTGGACCTTGTCTAGACTAAATTAAAATGACAATGTTTTTGCATATGCTTTCATTCCTTCACACTACACAAACATACTACTTACATGGGGCTGAGCTCATATATAATTCCATGCATTCACAGCTACGGCCTACGGCACTAGGAGTTACACTACAAGTTAATCATTCATTACTATACCACAGAAAGAGAGAGAAACAAGAGAGGTGGTCCATTTCCGCTGGCAGGGCCTCTATAATCGTAGTTCTGTGATGATATAAATCGTGCCTAGTGTGCCAAAAACCCATCAGCTACACCCAGTAGTTATGGGCTCCAATTCATAACCAGGCCACTAAGCTCTCATAACATCAGAACTGGCACAGAGTCCAACAGATCTCAGATTTAAGACTAGACTGGACAGTCTCACAACTAAACCATATGGAAAGCTGTAAAAGAGCGCTGACTTCACACAGGTTTGCATTAAGTCAGCTCAGACCACAGGGGTTCGCGAGGTGGGACACATACAGTAGCAGATCCAGATGACTCTGAAACACAGATAAAGACTAGGGGCAACAACCGGCCTCTCCCAGGGAAAATGCAAATCCGTAAGGCGCTCTATAAACAGAGCAATAAATCAGCAGGATCTTATCAAAGCTGTGCTGATGATCTGGGCTGTTATATACACTCACTCATAGACCCAATTATTCTCAGCAAACAAGCGGCATCACTTTCAAGTCAGCACACGGTAGCTTTTATGACAGATAAAGTAGTAAATGCATTTCTTATGAAGTATCCTATTAATTTCACCACTATTTATTTGAACTTTCATGCTTTCCTGTGATATGGAATCAAGTTGATCATCTTTCAGATTTATTTCATTCAGTATGTGAACAGATCAGTAGTGGAACAAGTTGAAGTAGGTGATGGAGTAGCTCGGAAAGGTTAAATCAATTAAAAAATTGAATCACCCGTTTAGAGGACAGACCGGTCTTTTCATAAGATCAGTGGCTGCCCAGCTAACAAAAATATGTTCTAAGAATGTTTATCGTATGCATATTTGCTGTGCTGTCCAAGGGGAGGGATCCGAGTTAAGAATTTGGCCCGAACTTCGAGTACTCCCCCAGTCCTTGATTGGGATAGGAACCAGCCAAAGTGAGGCGTTGGGGTGGAGGGGAATGTTGCAAAACTGTCATGGGACAGAGACTATATATTCAGGTCTCTTCTCATGCTGATTGGTTGAATTCCCAGAACATGCTCCTCCCTAATCTTCTTAAATAAACTTCAGTTTGAGAGAACCTTGCCAGAACATTAGCCAAAGTTCTGAGAATGTTCCCTGTTGCGTATGGGTGCATATCCTTTCTATCTACACTAGAGGTTTTACTCAGAGGGTCATCAGGGTTTTGCATGAACAGTTGTCATGCACTACTATATCATTATGTGGGGGGGGGGGCCTGTTCCTCCACTGACAGCCACTCAAAAGTAGCCTGATAAAATCATAAATATTTCATTACAGTTTAGTCGATGTTTAGTGCCTTCAGTGTTATACAGATGTATGTTTTTCCATGTCCACTGTAATGCACTCAGTCACATGGTGCTTACCATTGCGATTGGCAGAAAGCAACAACAGCGAGCAGCTGCCATAAAGATGAATGGGAATGCTAATGCATCGCTTTCTCCAGATACATAAAACTATGGTTGTGGAGAGAATAGCCAAAAGAACTGAGCTCCTGTGGGAGCCGAGGCAACATCACTGCTGCGGCAGTGAAGAGAATAGCCAGAAGAACTGAGCTCCTGCAGGAGCCAAGGCGACATCACTGCTGCGGTAGTGGAGAGAATAGCCAGAAGAACTGAGCTCCTGCGGGAGCCGAGGCAACATCACTGCTGCGGCAATGTAATAGAATATTCCTCTTTATTGAAATTATGGCACTAGTTGAGTCAGATATGGTGAACTTGAGGTTATGCATGAGAGAACAAGCTGGAGCTGAAAACTTAGCTGCTAAGTGTTCGTTGGGCTTCTTTAATGTTGAAGCAAATTGATCGGGTGTAGTTCTAATAAAGCTTCTGATGACCAGTGACCAAGTGTTTGAATCTGATGCTGGGAAAGACAGCTGTGGGCAGCTGTGGTTGCTACTCCTAAGTGAAACAAATGACTGGAAAAGTGGTTTGCTGGGGTGCCAAATTGAATCAAGATGAATTTAAGGTGTTTTTGGAACCAAACGTGTGACAGGGCGGTTGGAATCATCGACGAAGAGTGGGTCAGATGGAAATTTGGCCTGAGCATTTCTAAAGTGTAAATAGGATGAAAGAGTTTGGTATGGCAGAATTGGTGCAGAAAGATTAAAAATATAGTTGTAATGGCATTTTATTCATTTCTCTGTCTTGTTCATCTGTCTGTCTTGTTTATTGAAGTTAGAGAATATGTCATCATCTGATAAGTCTGTAATTGTGTGATGATACTTTGGGTTGAAGCTGGACATAATGGTGAGTTCTGAACATCTGAGAAAGCCAAAAAAGCCAGTATAAACGTTGCGTCAAGAGTGCAGGCTGTATTGGTGTAGTAGCCTTGTGGAGAGTGGAGATACATTTGGAGAGGATGTCTAAAGTTATGGGTTTCCTGGCATCTTGGCAGATGGGCTGGGTTCTTTGGATGCCTTTGATAAAAAGGGATGTTTGTGAATGGGCTATTTCAGAGGAGGGTGAGCCGAAAATAAGTTTATGGAAAAATCGATGCTGCGTAGTTAATAGAGCAAGATTGGAGGTTCATCACGCTGTTTACATGACAAATAAATAATGTTGAAAAGAGAAAAATCTGGAAAAGGCAGACTGAAAGAATGGCTGGGACTGAGGCTGATTGCGGAGGCAGCCTCACGCTCAGGCTAGCCCTTGGAACCTGGGGAGAAACAAGGAGAGTAGAAAAAGAGCAACGCTGTGGAGAAGAATAAGGCGTATGGGCATGTGCCGATAGCGGAGGCAGCCTCACACTCGGGCCGGCACCTGGAGCATGGTGAAACACAAGGAGGGTAGAAAAAGAGGGGAGCTGGGGAGGAAAATAAGGCATCTGGGCATGCGCCGCTAACGGAGGCAGCCTCACGCTCAGATCGGCCCCTGGAGCCTGGGGAAACACAAAGAAAAAGAAAAAGAGGGAAGCTGGGGAGGGGTGGGCATTGTTGAATGAGGTGCGGAGCAGGGGAAAGCCACAGTGTGCGGTTAAGCGGAGGGAGGAAGAGAGTAGGGAATCTGGGGCACGGCCCAGGCTTGCTGCTGCCGTGACCTGACACTTGTCTTCTAATGCTTGAATCAAAGACACAAGAGAGATGCGAGATGAAAGAGTGGCCTTGCGGGATTATGTACATCATGAAGTTTAAGTTGATTATTAAACTTTGTACATATTCTTATTTTCTCAGAAGAAGCCTTAAAACACTTTATAATCTGCATATATTCACCTCCAACACATCGGTTTGATATTGATCGTTTGTTCTTTGACTGTTGCTGATTTGAGTCACATGCACCTTCTTTTAGTAAAGATCAAAAGAGACTCACTTATGTAAAAAAGACAACGAGCTTTGCAAAATAAAAATGTGCATCTTGAATTTGTTCGGTCGAGTAGGTTGTATATTTTTACATATGAATGTATTACTATATGTTATATGTTGAATTCATATTTATAAAAAAATGCTGTAGACCGTGACGTCATATCACGACAATGTTCAAAGTAGTGAGACCTTGGCTTAAGAAAATAATTATTTAAAGGCATCAGTAAAAGAACGATTGCGTGTAAGAACTGTCCTACCAGTTTGTGCTGCTTCTCTTTAATAATAGTGATGCTGTGCGTTGAAGTTAATTAAAAATGGAAATACATAAATAAGTTTAAGCGATTTTGTTAATAAATCGCAGGACAGCGATGACAATAAGTTCAGAGTTTCATAATGATTCTGTCCGTGACTGTGCGTGCGATCTGAACGTGATATACAACAAGTGCATGTTTAAACCACAAGGATGCCGGACGTTAGTTTAGAACGGCAAATTATTTATACAAAAACAGTTTTAAATGTGAATCCCCCTCTATCAACATTGATCCAGATGGCGTAACTGTGAAAATTCATGCAGGGACCCGTTTGTTTGGGCTGATGCCCCGAGATAACGCCGTGGGATCGGGGGCACAGATTGTTCATCGGATGCGAAGAGATCGATTACGGACATGTTGGGAATGGGAACTTAGGGCAGGGCCAGATGCTGAAAAAACTGTTGAAGAATATGGGTGAGTCGACTGTGTTTATATATAGGCCTTCACTAATGCTGATTGAGTAGATATGTTTAATGATGTTTTGTAACAAAATTTGGGAAGAGCAATGGATAATAAAGCCCCTCAAACACCAAGCTTGTGTCTCATGCAATGCTGCCCTCTTCCCGCAAAGGAGTGGGCCTTCCTCCACAGTCAGGCCGCTGCAACAGGCTCTCAACAAGCCACGCCGCTGATTCATTGTCGGCCAGCTTTCTCTCCACCCCGCTGGCTCAAAACCATAAAAAACACATCTCAAATCCTTTTCGTTTTCCCTGGTTGAACTTGCTTCGCTTTGGTCGCTAAATCATGAGAACAGTTCATGCTATCTGGATACTCAATTTTTGATCGGAAGAAATATTTTTTGAAATTTGAACCATTTTCATAGATTTGTCGTTTCTGTGTATTCACACCGCGGGCGGCGAGAGCGTCAAAATGACGCTAGTCATTCATTTTCAATGAGAGCCGGCGGCGAGCTCCGGCGAGAGCGGCGCAGCGCGTCTTGGACGGTGAGAGCGTCGAGGAGAGTTGAAATCAGGTTAACTTTATGTTAATGAGCTATGACGCGGTTCGGCGGCAACCAATTGGAATGTAGAGGTCCTCGCTTGAGAGGCTTCCGTTTGTTTGACGTGACACACGGTTACCGTGCGTTCACACCGCCGCCGGCGAGAGCGACAACAGTCGCCTTGGCCCCCCTGCCAACAACGCTGTACTGTTTGTTCAAACCGCCGCCGACAGGAGGGTCAAAGTAAATGACAAGTCGCGTCAACCAATCGGAAGCCTCTCAAGCGAGGACCTCTACATTCCAATAGGCCTTTTTCACAAGAATCGGAAATCACGTGACGCAGGGTAAAGTTAGTTCCGCTATGCGTCTACGACTATTAGATTGATATGCTCTTTTCGCAAATATCGCTTCTTACCTTTTCTGTTTTGTCTGTTTTCCAAGTCGCTTTTGTATAATCTACAAAGAAATTATTTTCTGCTGGTTTGTAGCTTGTACGGCCGCTAAGACGGTGGTGGCAGGTGGATTTATTACGAGCTGTCATACAGTAAAGGCTACGCAGCTACTCATTCAGCAATTTTCCCCGATCGTATTACGTACGGCGAACATTATTTATATATATAATTTATTAATACAAAAAAAAAAAAAACTCCCAATATATACTTTAATGGGGGATATAAAATTGAGATACATAATATTGTCGTGAGTTTAATATGTTTTAAATACATATAGCATGTAATCTCATATGGCATCATCCCACATTCAAGCATTTGTTATAACTAATCCTGATCGATTAAAATGATTAAACTAAGACCTAATTAATTTCCAACACCACATTGTACAACTATCAGTCTTTGCATTAATGTTGCAACAGCACAATAATACTGTGCATAATACACACTTTAAGATGATGACGACAGGAAAATGAGTGAGAGACTGAAGTGTTTATATCAGACTGTAAGGTTTATATCCAGAAATATCAGGGTGCGAGTACGGCGGTAAAGTTAGTTTAACGTTTGACATTCGTCAGAAATTCGGTTTCATACCCAATTAAACTCTAAGCACATTTCACGTTTTCAGCCCAAACCAACTCAGATATGCATAAACAAATGTCCTTTGCATTGCACAAGGCTTAATTTCACCAAATAAAATATATAATAATTAGCCCTATAAATCAATTAAACAATTTAACTATATGACATTATGATATCAAACTAATGGTAAAATGTTCAGAAAAATATCCCCTTTATTGCACAAGGCTCCGTTTTTGGAATTAGCATTTCACTTATTTTATAATATTTTTATTTTTTATTTTAATGTATACAATACTGTAAATCCATTAAACCACAACACCATTTGACCTGAAAGTATCAAACCAACTGTAAATTACTCAGAATATTATTCTCTATGATGCACAAGGCTTATTTTCCAGAGTAATAATCTGGTATTTTTTATACGTCTTATTTTCCAGATTATTAATCTGGTATTTCTCATATACAGTACTAAACCCATTTATATCCATTAAACTACAACACCGTTTGACCTAAAACTGTCAAACAAACTGCAAATTACTCAGAATATTATTCTCCATGATGCACAAGGCTTGTTTTCCAGATTAATAATCTGGTGATTTTATATTCAGATTATTAATCTGAAGTTTCTTATATACAGTACTGTACCCATTTAAATCCATTAAACTACAACACTGTTTGACCTAAAACTGTCAAACCAACTGCAAATTACTCAGAATATTATTCTCTATGATGCACAAGGCTTATTTTCCAGATTATTAATCTGGTGTTTTTTATATGCATTACTAAACACATTTAAATCCATTAAACTACAACAACGTATGGCCTAAAAGTGTCAAACTAACTGTAAATTACTCAGAATATTATTCTTTATGATGCACAAGGCTTGTTTTTCAGATTATTAATCTGGTGTTTTTTATATACAGTACTAAACCCATTTAAATCCATTAAACTACAACACCGTTTGGCCTAAACTGTCGAACCAACTGTAAATTACTCAGAATATTATTCTCTATGATGCACAAGGCTTGCAACTCTGTGTTTACCGCATTTGGGGAACGTCACACGTGAACCGATGTCTGAAAGCCAAGTATCAAATCTCTCCAATCCTATTGGCCGACGACAGCCTATGACATCATCATTGCGTGACCCGGATCTATATAAGGAGTGCCTAGAGAATCAGTCAGTATCTTATTGTCTTGATAAGACGATAAGATCTGTTCAGCAAGCAGCCCCGAAGCATGGCTAAGCAATGCAGAGTCTAGTTCCCTGTTCTCAGGGAACCATGGTTACATACGTAACCGGAGACATTCCCTTTCGAAAGGGAACTCATCTCTGCGTTTACCGCATTTGGGGAACGATATTCCCACGCCGCCATGCTTGAGGAGAGTGCATGCCAAAGATGGCTAGACAAACGACAAGCAGTTTCAAAAGAAATGCCAGATAGCAACTCACCCTCAGGTCACACAAAGGCTGTCAGTGACAGCATCCCTATGGCCAATAGCCCAAGCTGAACCTCAAAGAGGCCTTCCGCAGAGAGCCTACCAAAGCTGCTCCAAGGCTTATGGGACCAAATCTTCCAAAGAAAGATGGTCCTGACCTGGTCTGACAGAGGACAAACTTAGTCTTGGCCAACCCTGTCTGAATACAGAGTCTCAACAATGCATTCTTCAGAGAAGACAGCAAGTGAGAGTGACTGAAAAAAGCAGTAAGTAACTCAAACCTACACGTAGAGACAGGCATCCTGGAGAGCAGAACTCAGCTGAGTGCTATGGACCCTCTTATTGAGGGGAGTATACTCTGCTCAATCCTAGGATCTACTCAGCGTCTGATTATTTGCACTGAGCAGGCTGTGTGCTAAGAAATCCTGATAAAGGGGCGCACAAACCAGTCTGGGGGCTGATCCTTAACGGGAGGCCTCATGGAAGCCTGCAACCAATTATTAGCTTAGGGAACTAAGGACTATACAAGACAACCCTAGCAGGGGAGTATAAAGCTCAACCTAACAGATAGACCATACAGTAGGCACATAATCACGGAGGCCAGAGAGGGGCCTACAACATGACAATAGTTCTACATTGAGTAGAAACTCATACATGTCATTCTGCTTAAGTCACAACCCCAGAAGTGGGAGTGGGAAAATCCAAGGGCGGCCTGTAAAGGCCACTCACCTTGAACACCAATCTTGCTGGGAGCAAGAAATAACTACAAGACAGATAAGACCGTAAAGTGCCCACATAACAGTCCACCTAACACAATCCAACAAGCAGTGTACTCAGTAAAAGCACCTTTTACTCTTTAAAGCAAGAGGAGTACAACATACGCCATCATGATCTAAAGGAGGCCCAAAAATGGGCCTACAACTTCAGACAGACACGTGGCGTCAGCACCTGGTGTAGGTGCAGAAGGTCCTTAACAATCTGGAACACGCAGACAAAGGTACCTTGGATTAAAGGTGTGCTCTCCTGAGCTTAACCTTGTTGCAGATGTTGTTACTGTCTCGCTGGACAGAAATTATGAACGTAGTGTTTAATGTCTCTTTCCTCACAGGCTAGAGGCTCAGAACGTGGTCGTCTCTGTTGCTGCCTCACAAGCTGTAGACTCAGATCATGGGATATGTTGTTGTATCTCTGGATGAACCAGAGGCTCAGAACGGTGTTGTATCTGTTAGTGTCTCAGCTTCGCAAGCCGGGACTTGGTATATCTGTTAATGTCTATCCCTGTATGTCTATCCCCACACCTCTCTCCCCTGTGGAAATCATTTGCATAAAGCACAAAGTTGAAAGTCTTTACAGTGTCTTTAAGGTTTGCCAATGCATTTCTCACTTTAAAAACTACCACCAGAATACATTTGGCAATATTCTAAACAAATAGAGACTAAACATGATGAAAAAAGATTGAACTGTCATTCAATTGTAGATTAACAGCTGAATTTGTGCCAGATGTTGCACTACAAATAGCTGTCACTTAGAATACTTATTTATTTGAATAAGTATGAAATTGATTTGTAGTTTGCATCAGTTCTAAGGTTTTCAAACATCATTTTGAATGGATTTGGATGGATCCTTGTGATTTCTCTTTGTTTCACCTATTGCTGCTAAGGTCTCGTGGAATTTTATGGCGGTCTGTGGCCAACCTTAGGAGGTAGTCTCTAGATGGGTGAAGGGCAGAAACTGCCTGTGGACCAAAGAGAAGTCCTGTCCTTCCTAGGCTTGGTACAAGAGGTCTTCTTCTTGCCCTCTAAGAGAGTCTTGATGTTGTCCTTACATCTTTATCTGATGGAGTTGGACAGTTTGTTTGTGTTAGTCCACCAAGATCCAATCAAAATGTAGCAAACCTTTGTCTGCTGTTACGGACAGAGTGGGGCCCAGCCATAAACTGGGCCCTGGAATGTGCTGTTCACTACACCAACATGCAACATAGGAGGCCCAGAAGGCCTACAACTCGTAAACACATGGCATCTGCTAGTGGCAATCATGAACATACCAGTTACCAGTTTTTACTGAGTGTATTTCATGCACTCAGTAAAAACTCCTAAACTCTTAAAACAAGAGGAGTACACACTCCACCACAATACTCTGAGAGAGGCCTTACCTAGGACCTACTCTTAGCAGAGACGGGGCGTGGCCAGTGGCGGTGATGGGCCATACAAAACCAACACAGAACTGTGCCAACATGTAATCTGAAAGGAGGCATTAATGGGGCCTACAACTTCAACAACACATGGCGCCAGCTAGTGGTTATAAAGGGGATAAAGCTCAAAGGGCTCTAAACCCAACAAACAGTTGTGGGAAACTATCTCAACACAACCTGAGCTAAGTCTGCACATTCCAAAAGGAAATGTACAGGAATTTACACAGTTACAGGGGATGAATGAAATGCTATCATGGTCTAAGGGAGGCCTACAAATGGCCTACTACCTCAAACTGACACGAGCATAGACCTCTGGCAGTGCTAAACTGAGCAAAACTCATGACCAACAACACTTGTGAACACAAGCTGCTAAACTAGAAGGAGGCTAAATCCATTAGAGCCAAATAAGAGGAAATAAAGCAAAACTCAACATGCAAACAATGTGAGGTGGCTGATTAAGGCCAACACTAGTCATAACTATTAACTGATGTGACGAGTGCTAACTCAAACTTATTCTAGCTAACACCAGAGGAGAACCTACTCTGTACAATGGTGGCTTTTGTGGCCTGCACAAATATCGTTCTAGCCAACCTAACAAACTTTGCCCAATAACGTTTTCCGACTACATACTCAGGAAAAACCAAGCAGGAACACAAGGTCAATATATTTATACACATAAACATAAACCCAGCTTACCTTCCTGTAGCTCGAAGACCAAAGATTCCTCTTTTCCTTTTCTTTCACAAGGAAGGATGGAATCTAGGGTTCTTTGAAGAGTAAAAGAGCCTCTTTCACTATCAAGCCCTTTGCAGGCCTTTAGAAAAATATTCATCAAGGGCCCAGCCTTCAGCCTGACTGTTTAAGAAGTGCCTGAGTATGTTAAACGAGTCCAAAACCCAGGAGGCGGAGGAAGAAGGGGCGAGGGCAGGTGTGAAGTCACCCTTGCAAAGAGAGGGAATCGATTACCGACGGTGCTGGCGTCTGCGATCGATCACCTCCCAAATAACTTGCTTCTTCCACCTCGGGTCCCGCCATCTTTGTGACTTGCTCCAAGACAGAGGAGGCGCCCGAGCGGCCATACTGGACCTCTGGTCCTGTCTCTGAGCCTCAGCTAGAGATGGACCAGCCTCCTGGCTGACTACATGTTCAGAAAAAACTATACAGGAAAACCAAGGTTGACATATTTTAAAATATAAAATATATACCCAGCTTACCTTCCTGCGGCTCGAAGACCGAAGATTCCTAATTTTCCACATGAAAGGAAAATAAAGCCTAAAAGAGCCCCTCATTATCAAACCGTAAAAGCGGGCCGTCAAAAAAATAATAGCCATAATATTATTAATCTTGAAATAAAGAAGCCTTGTGCATCATAGAGAATAATATTCTGAGTAATTTACAGTTGGTTTGACACTTTTAGGCCAAACGGTGTTGTAATTTAATGGATTAATATGGGTTTAGTACTGTAAAAAAAACAAAAAAAAAAAAAACAGTAGATTAAAAATCTGGAAAACAAGCCTTGTGCATCACAAAGAATAATATTCTGAGTAATTTGCAGTTGGTTTGACACTTTTAGGCCATACGTTGTTGTAGTTTATTGGATTTAAATGTGTTTAGTAATGCATATAAAAAAACACCAGATTAATAATCTGGAAAATAAGACGTATAAAAAATATCAGATTATTAATCTGGAAAATAAGCCTTGTGCATCATAGAGAATAATATTCTGAGTAATTTACAGTTGGTTTGACAGTTTAGGCCAAACGGTGTTGTAATTTAATGGATTAATATGGGTTTAGTAATGCATATAAAAAACACCAGATTAATAATCTGAAAAACAAGCCTTGTGCATCAAAGTATAATATTCTAAGTAATTTACAGTTGGTTTGACTGTTTTAGGCCAAGTGGTGTTGCAGTTTAAATGGGTTTAGTACTGTATATGAGAAATACCAGATTAATAATCTGGAAAATAAGACGTATAAAAAAATACCAAATTATTAATCTGGAAATTAAGCCTTGTGCATCATAGAGAATAATATTCTGAGTAATTTACAGTTGGTTTGACAGTTTTAGGCCAAACGGTGTTGTAATTTAATGGATTAATATGGGTTTAGTAATGCATATAAAAAACACCAGATTAATAATCTGAAAAACAAGCCTTGTGCATCAAAGTATAATATTCTAAGTAATTTACAGTTGGTTTGACTGTTTTAGGCCAAGTGGTGTTGCAGTTTAAATGGGTTTAGTACTGTATATGAGAAATACCAGATTAATAATCTGGAAAATAAGACGTATAAAAAAATACCAAATTATTAATCTGGAAATTAAGCCTTGTGCATCATAGAGAATAATATTCTGAGTAATTTACAGTTGGTTTGACAGTTTTAGGTCAAATGGTGTTGTAGTTTAATGGATTTAAATGGGTACAGTACTGTATATAAAACACACCAGATTAATAATCTGAATATAAAATCACCAGATTATTAATCTGGAAAACAAGCCTTGTGCATCATGGAGAATAATATTCTGAGTAATTTAGAGTTGGTTTGATAGTTTTAAGCCCAACAGTGTTTTAGTTTAATGGATTTAAATGGGTTCAGTACTGTATATAAAAAACACCAGATTAATAATCTGGAAAATAAGACGTATAAAAAATACCAGATTATTAATCTGGAAAATAAGCCTTGTGCATCATAGAGAATAATATTCTGAGTAATTTGCAGTTGGTTTGACAGTTTTAGGCCAAACAGTGTTGTAGTTTAATGGATTTAAATGGGTTTAGTACTGTATATGAGAAATACCAGATTAATAATCTGGAAAATAAGACGTATAAAAAATACCAGATTATTACTCTGGAAAATAAGCCTTGTGCATCATAGAGAATAATATTCTGAGTAATTTGCAGTTGGTTTGACAGTTTTAGGCCAAACAGTGTTGTAGTTTAATGGATTTAAATGGGTACAGTACTGTATATAAGAAACTCCAGATTAATAATCTGAATATAAAATCACCAGATTATTAATCTGGAAAACAAGCCTTGTGCATCATGGAGAATAATATTCTGAGTAATTTGCAGTTAGTTTGACACTTTTAGGCCATACGTTGTTGTAGTTTAATGGATTTAAATGTGTTTAGTAATGCATATAAAAAACACCAGATTAATAATCTGGAAAATAAGCCTTGTGCATCATAGAGAATAATATTCTGAGTAATTTACAGTTAGTTTGACACTTTTAGGCCATACGTTGTTGTAGTTTAATGGATTTAAATGTGTTTAGTAATGCATATAAGAAACACCAGATTAATAATCTGAATATAAAATCACCAGATTATTAATCTGGAAAATAAGCCTTGTGCATCATGGAGAATAATATTCTGAGTAATTTACAGTTGGTTTGACAGTTTTAGGTCAAACAGTGTTGTAGTTTAATGGATTTAAATGGGTACAGTACTGTATATAAGAAACACCAGATTAATAATCTGAATATAAAATCACCAGATTATTAATCTGGAAAACAAGCCTTGTGCATCATGGAGAATAATATTCGGAGTAATTTGCAGTTGGTTTGACAGTTTTAGGTCAAACGGTGTTGTAGTTTAATGGATATAAATGGGTTTAGTACTGTATATGAGAAATACCAGATTAATAATCTGGAAAATAAGACGTATAAAAAATACCAGATTATTACTCTGGAAAATAAGCCTTGTGCATCATAGAGAATAATATTCTGTGTAATTTACAGTTGGTTTGATACTTTCAGGTCAAATGGTGTTGTGGTTTAATGGATTTACAGTATTGTATACATTAAAATAAAAAATAAAAATATTATAAAATAAGTGAAATGCTAATTCCAAAAACGGAGCCTTGTGCAATAAAGGGGATATTTTTCTGAACATTTTACCATTAGTTTGATATCATAATGTCATATAGTTAAATTGTTTAATTGATTTATAGGGCTAATTATTATATATTTTATTTGGTGAAATTAAGCCTTGTGCAATGCAAAGGACATTTGTTTATGCATATCTGAGTTGGTTTGGGCTGAAAACGTGAAATGTGCTTAGTTTAATTGGGTATGAAACCGAATGTCTGACGAATGTCAAACGTTAAACTAACTTTACCGCCGTGGTGCGAGTGGTCCTGTTTCATGAATCAGAGGATCTTGCGTGATAAGGGAGCTTCCAGGTGATCATTTCCCCAGCACGTCGCTAAAGCACTCTATACATCCCAATGTGCATACTATCCGCTCTAAATAGCACTGAATATTACACATAGACTACTATTTAGGATGGATAGTATGCACTTTGAGACGCAGGCACCGTCTGTACAGCACATGGAGCGCGATAATGCACAGCCGCGCCAAACATACACGAAGAATATAACCAGTTTAACCGCCATCACTTCAAATTACTTATTACATTTAGCTCATAAAGAGAGCTCTGTAGTCTCACCAATAATTCACCAAGAACGTTCAAACATTTTCATGACATTTAATTCGTAAAACGACTTTGATTCCCGAGCTGGTACTGATCGAGGCTATCTATCACTGTAACCGGAAAATCTTTTACACTGCGTGGATCGTTCCGGAAGCCAAAAACCCGGAAGTGTGAAATTGGCCTATTGGTTGCCACCGAACCGCGTCATAGCTCATTACCATAAAGTTAACCTGATTTCAACTCTCCTCGACGTTCTCACCGTCCAAGACGCGCCGCGCCGATCGCACGCACAGTTGCAGAATTATAGAGAACTTAACGTCAACGCTGTCCTGAAATAAACATAAAATATAACGCTATATAATTTTCAGCTCTAATCGATTTGTTTCTGTTTTGAAGTAACTCAAAACCCAGCTTCACTATCGTTAAAGAGACGCTGCACAGACTGGTAAGACAATTTCATACACTCATTCATTCTCACTAATGGATTCAAATAAATTCCACGACTGTATCTGTATAAAATAATTAATGTTAAGACTCTGATAACTGATGAAAATAACTGTTGAGGGTTCCTCCTAGTGATGGGAGAAACAAAGCTTTTGAATCAATTGAACCGGTTCGAGAAATGATTCGGTTTCCCTCGAATCGTCACACGCTGGTGATGTCTACTGGTCAGAGGTAAATGCACCATAGTCAGTTCATAGTCAGATATCCTAATAGCAGTCGCGATTCGCACGCAACGCGTCAACGTCCGCTAATGTCCAATTCGCGACCTAATGACTCATTTGAACAGATTAATTTTAATGAATCATCTGTCCACACGGTCTATAATGAATCATTTACTCGAACAACTCTGAAATGAGAACATAAGTGTGCTTACCCCATTTAGCAAGAGTGGTTAGTAAAATTAGCCTTAATAATCCACAATATTTTCAGGTTATTTAAATGACAATGTGTAGTAAATTAGGCCTACCTATAAAATCAGTTAGTTTAGACTGGAGTGAGGTGAAACCAGAACAAAGCAAGTTGTTGTTAGCTAGGTGCATTCAATTGTATATGGTAGAAAATTATATTATTAGTTAATATAACTTCTAAATTCTACTTTTTAATACTTTTCAGGTTTAGCATCTTCAAAAAGCATCTTCTCTTACAAAGCTATAAAATAATTTTTTTTTTTTTTTTTTTTTTGCAAAGAGGGCAAGAAAGAATTACATGGGTAGGGCACTTTTTACTGTTTGTGTGGATGACCATGTCTGTCACCATTTTTGACCCAGGACAAACCCTGCATTGATTAATTTGAATTGAAATATTTAATACTTTCACAGCAAAAATTGTGTATGCGATTAATTTAGATTAAATAATCACAGAGTATGTAATTAATTAGATTAAAAATTTTAATCAATTGACAGCCCTAATAAAAAAATATATATAAATAATAATAATTATTAATATATAATTAATAATAATAATAATAATGATGAATGGAATTGCATTTGTCTGAATCGTCTTAACAAAGATGTTTTTATAAATAATTACACCTGTTCTAGAAGTGAAACTTTTTAAGATAAAGGTGCAACTTTATCTTATTGCAAGATTGGGGAACAATAAGGCGCTACACAACATTTACTACACTGGGCACAGTAGACAGGCAATGGCAGTCTCAATTTAAAGAATTTGCAGGCATGCGCGTTCAAACGAAGTGTACAGTACCTGCCACTACTACATTCCTTATGGTACTACCGTACCGACTTACTACCAATACAATGGCATTGCCAGTATTTTGAAGCTTTAGTATTGCAATACTACTGTAGTACCGATACACTCTGCAACGCTGATATGAAATGTTGGTATTATGTGTCATTTTATTAAATTGTTGTTAGTCATCTTGTTTTGTTTGCTTTATGAAGGTCGCCAGCAAGATCAGAGCACAGATTTGATCTGAAATTCAGGCCGCTGGCTCCAAAGGTGGACCCTGACCCAACCTATTCACTTTTCCAAATATTTGTTACGCACAGGACAGCAACCAAATCAAGTCAGTTTTGTAGAGCTTTTTACATGCAGGCTGTGTCGGGGCAGCTTTAAAGTGATAGCAATATAATTTTGGCTGCACAGCAGCTCTAGAAGAAAATGGTGCCATTGTGCAGATTAAGTAAGTCCAGTATTGATTCATTCCATCATAAAACTACTTATTCATAGTTAATTTATCTATACAACAGCTCTGGATGAAAAGTGATGTCATCATCCAGGACAGTTCAGTTTGCATACAATGGTGTGCAGTGAAGACAATGATGGCAGATCAAAACATTGTTGAATATCAAGTGTCCACAACTAAGCAAGCCAGAAGCAACAGCAGCAAGGAACCACAGCTGCCCCAAAAAGCCTCTCTGAGCATCAGAGTCAAACACTCTAGTTGCTGGCCATCAGAGGTTTTAAAGATCTATATCCTATCTAATCCAATCGCTTCCATGTTAAAGAAGCTCCGCAAACCCTTACCAGCCAAATTCTTCAGCTTCAGCTTGTTCTCTCGCTAAATCCTACAAGCTCACCATATCCACCTCAATTAACACCATCAATCCACTAAAATGGTCTCGGTGCAGCAGTGTCTTCTCACCTGATTCCACAGGAGCCCACTCTGTTCTTACATTGCCGCTCCCGCAGGAGCTCCTTCCCTGGCAAACCTTGCCTTCACGATGCAGCAACGTTATCTCCATGCTCTCGCAGGAGCTCAGTTTGTCTGGCTGATCTTTCCACTGCAGCTGCAATAATGTCCACTCCACTCCCATAGGAGACCAATTCTATAGCAAAAAAAAAAAAAAACTTTCTCTCCACCGCTGACGAGGCTTACCCATCCAACACAGTCCCCTCAGATGCAGGATGAGCCCTCCCAATCATCTTTTAATGCCATGAGCATTGGTCTCCTGGAGCCTTGGTCTCCCATCGGATGCTGCGAGAGCTCTCCTGGCCAGGCATTCCAATTTCTTTCATCCCGCCATCAGCCAATGGAACCCACTCACCTGTTGCCAGGGGCCGCTCCCGGCAGAGGCTTAGTGGGCCCCTGTTGGCTAGTCATTCTTAAACCACGTCTTTGCGCATCTGATACAACGAGCATTGGTCTCCTGGAGCATTGGTCTCCCATCAGATGTCACGAGCCCTCCCGATCGGTCGTTCCAAATTTCAGCTACCCATCATTTGTCGGCTAGTAGGGCCCATCCGCCTGGTACAGTGATGCACTCCTGTCAGTGGCAACATGGGCTCTCCTGGTCAAGCGACCAGGCTTCTTAAAATGCCAGTCCGCCAATTCTCTGCGTCTTTTGGGGGTCTTTAGTCTGGCGGATGTCCTTTTTGCTCTTTTGCTTTTTGGGGGGAGTACTCTGGGTTCGGGCCAAAATTCTGAGCTCGGAGCCCTCTCCCTGGACAGCACGCCAAATACGCAAAACTTTACTCCATTTAATTATATGGATATGTGAACTTGTGAATTACTGATTGTTGACAGCTGGCTGAAATGACATGATGATTAGTCAAATTATTTGAGCTTTGCTCCTCGTGAATTTTGTTAATAAATCATCATAATGAGAATTCAATATTATCATTGGCACATATCGCACACCCCTACATTACACCTGCTTAGATAAAGACATCTGACCCTGACTCGGGTTCAGCAGTAACACTGAATGAACGCATCTGAAGGCCACATCACATCCTCACAATGACGCCACATAACTAATGTCAGTTGAAATGGTGTTATTGCTATGTACAGTCATTGACCAAAGGTGACGATGATGATGTAGACCATTTTATTTGACCAATGTCTTGCACGCCTCCCTGATGACAATCATATTCAATTCATATTCACCTTGACCATCCTATATAGAAAACATACATTTGAAATCATCAGGCTGTTACAGGGCCTTGGGTTACACCTATAGTCAAGGAACACATCTGATTTAAGTCAGAAATACACTGACATAAATATTTGAAGAAATTTTGACAGAGTAGGTAAATCCTCTTTGACCACCCAGTCAGTGTCTAGAGCAACGCTGCTTTATTCATTCACACACACTTGAGGATGAAAGCATAAAAAAGACTTAAAAATGTTCTCTCAGCATGATTTCATAACTTACAGCCACACCACAAGTGGTCTAAAGTGAAGCACTTGTAAAGTCACCATCGGCAGGTCCTCAGATCTCCTCTCCATACTGGAGCAGCCGCACATCTCTGGGGAGCAGTTCTGTAAATACAGCCTTTATTCAACATGACCAGAACCAACATTCAAAAAAACCTCTGAAAAATCCCCACAGCTCAGAAATTTAAACAGACATCGAACACATGTGTGTGCCAGCAGCATGACATGTGCCCTTATTTGACTTGTGCCTTGTGCTGCATTACACCAAAAAAGAGCAACTTGATTAAAAGTACTTATTAAATCAAGACTAAACATTCCCTGAATGCTTTCGTGTTCCTTTTGACCAGAAACCTACCGGATGGCAGCTTTTATTTGTGGGTGAGAGAGGTGTGTGCAGCCAGATCTCAAAAATAACAGTGGTGCTCTTTTACTCTCTAAACCTCTTCATAGACTGACTGATCGCCCACCCAGGTAGACGGCGCAGGAACTGCCAGCCATGTTTATAAGCCAGGATTGGATTATGAGCCGTGTGTGTGAGCGGTGGGGTCTGTTCAGCTGTGTCTAATTAACATTTGCCTTTCAGTGAGAATGCAGAGTTCCATCATAACCTGTTCATAATAACAAGAGTTTATTATTACTAGTGCCTGAGGAGAGTGAAGTTCAGGTGCATCATCCATAAACGGTTCAGCCTGCTAAAGGTTTCAAATTCAAAGCTTGTACTGCATTCAGTGGCGTAGTGGATGGGCACGCATGGCATGCACTGGAGGGGGGCACGTGTTGGGGTGTCCCCGCGATAATGGGACGATGATCATGTATCGAGGATAGCCAGAGATATTGTCATCAAATATTGGCAATGTTAAGAGGATTTGACATTTCCAATTAAAGTGGGCCTGTTACATTCTTCTAGTCTATTATTATTACTAGGTTAGGCTACTTTTATTATTAAATTAATATTATAATAAATTTGCCCTGCAATAGTTCCATAGTGCATCACCGCACAACTGATGTGCTGTGAGGATAATACAAGATTAGGCTATTAGCACATCTTTGAAAATGTTTTAAACATTTTTTTTAGGTCTATTATACAATGAATTATAGACCTATAATTAAAATTATTAATAGTCTATAATATTTCCTAACACTGACTGCAGTCATCAATGAAAATGAAGAGCCTACTGACCGAGGTTAAGCTTTTACTGGCATAACTCTTGTGCAAAGTTTGCACGTTGCTTCTTGCATGATATCCATTAGTGTCCATTCCTCTGTTTTTTATAACATGATTCCCAACTATTTAGGCTATAGTCACAATTTCCTATTTGTACAGGCTTTACATTTTTATTTCAATGCTGTAAATAGCAATTTATTTAATTTTAAGATTTGTTACGTGTCAGTATTAATTAAAGTTTCTTAAGGGTCAAGATCAATTTATCTGCATCTCATGTGCTGGATCAAGCCATTCCCATAATAGCTGTTGCAGTAGCAATAAGTAGCAATGGCTGGGAAATACTTTAAGTATTACCTCTGCTTAGAAAGACGCAATCTAATCCTGTTTACATGAAATAAGCCTGCTCTCGAGCAGGTTTAAGCTTACGGACCTGTTGCTATGACAGCAAGTCCAGGATGAGTTTCAAAGAACCAAACAATCCAAGATCATGCAAAATTGTCATCAAATCTAGCTGAGTTGGCGACATGCGAAGAACGGACCCCTGGTATTAAGATGAATTTTGGTCAGTTGGATCACAAGTGAACTGCATAAATACAAGTGTAAACAGGGTCTAAAAATGTTTTGAGCTTGTCCACTTTTGACCACTTCCAGAGATATTCAAAAACAATTTTTTTCTCGATTGCTTCATTGTGTAGAAGCTCATGTGACAGAATGTGTTCGAATAGCCACAAAAAAAAACTGAATTAATTTAAACATTATGGGAAGTGCACTAGATGGACAGAATTGAAAAACTGGTGAAGACCCAAGTTTGGATTGAATACGAAAAATGTACCATGCACACCATTCCTGATTTCTAACACGCACTCACAGCATCTTGCGGTTATCAGAGCAGGAACGAAAGCTGCTGCTCTCTCTATGTTTTTCCATTGGATCGGGGCACATTCATCTGTAAATTGCACAAGCTTATTTTGTCTATTAGATCGAAAGATCTGAAAATAACCATACATTTAGCCACCCATAGACACTCCCCTTGAACAAATCAGGACAGAAGTGGTCGAAAGTGAATAAAAGGCATTTAAAACACCAGGTGTAAACTGGTACGTCTCTCCCTCATCTACGTGTGATCTGATCAACCAAAACACATCTTAATACCAAGTGTAAAGGGCAAAGTTTTTCAGAATTATTAGACAGTAGATTTATCGGTCTGGCAATTTTATCTGCTCATATGAGCCCGTCGGAGATATATCTGCATCTAATGTATGTTTCAGTCGATGAATACACATTTTGGCTTCCCAACACATTACAACAGCGATGTTCAAAAGCGTAGACAAAACAGTCTCTTTGTAAACTTGGTTCACTGCGAGTGCCGTATGCTTGAATATGAGCAGTCATTTACACCGTCATCATCCAGGTGTTGATAGCGTGCAAGCGCAGGTGAGACCTGAACAGCACACTATCTGTGAACAGCACGCTATCTGTGCACAGATAGCACGCTAAACACATTTAAGCCTTGCTAATGTAAACATTCATAAGGAAGTTGCGAAAGAGAACTCGTGCGCGATTATACTGTGAGAAGGATTGTGTGTGGCATCTTTCGAAGCTCATCTCAGACAGTGCGCAAATAATGAGTTCTCTTTCAAGTCTTGCACTTAAACGGACAAATTCACACAAAAATTATGTCAACATTCCCATTTTGGCGAGTATCCTAGCAAACATAGTCGGTTATGTCTTAAGTGAACATACAACAGTCGAGAAATACAACGCACGTGTAACAGTATGCTGGATCGTGCATTATGTTTGAAAGGGAAAGAAGTCTAATATTCCTGCTGTCTGTGTTTTTAATGTTAAACACACAACAAATGACAAAGAAATCACTCACTGCTCTTGACTGAATAGCTTTTGTAACTTCAATATTGATGCATTTTTACAATTTATACAGTGAAGATAATATGCAGTGTTATTTTATATTTGATTATTTTACAAAAATACGTAATTCCTGCAGCACTGTGTAGTCACAGACTTGTGAAATTCTTAGTCTCTTGCCTCCTAACAGGAACCACACATTAAAACACACACATGCATCCTTGAAATTTTGCCCTTGGTTGGTAGTTGGGCCAAATTACACAAAGACCTGCTCTCAGTCTGTACTCACACTCCTCTCCTGCTGACCTCGCTTGAGCTGCAGCCAATCATAACGGCTGTCCAGAGCCATCGTGTCCACCAGGGCTTTAGTCTTGGCCCACTGCTGATTTAGCATGCAAGGTGAATGGGACACACGCTTTGATCTTTGGGGGATTGTAGGTCTAACCCTGCACTGAACTAAGCACATCCTCTCTGCGATGGGCTTCGGTTACACTCTCTTTCCCCACAGGCCTTGTAGAAGGTACAGAGCACAGCGTAGAATGCTAACATGCAGTGTGAAGGGTTTGCATGCGGAAGGAGCTCACTGCTGAGCTTTGCTGAGAATGCATCACCGAGGTTGGCAGCAGCTCTCTGGCATGGCTGAAGTCAGAACGAATGACCTTCCAGAGCCCTCGTCGGCATGCCAACCCTGATCTATTGGGCAAGAAAACTTGGCCAGGGTCTGTGTGACGCCGTTCACATAGATACAGTTTCAACATGAACAGGACATGAACCTCTCCAAACTTTCTGCCTTAGCACTGCTGACACAGAGAGATGGTTGACCTACCACTTTCATGGCTTTCCTGAAAGCTTCCGGCCCAAGATCCTCAGTGTTCCTTTCAACGACCTCTTCCTCCATGCAAGGTCAAAAAAAAAAAAAAAAATCACACATACAGAAGGGCTCATGTAAAGATTATCCTGTCATGACTGCAGCAGCAGTCCCTGCTCTGTTCTCTTCATACAAAGAGACGACACATCAATTCGACATCACTTGATACTTTAGTACAATCCATTTGTGGTCCAGAATAAAATACATTAAAAGCCTCACATCAAAGCTTCTGTTACTACAATCTGTCAGCCACACAGGTTCAGCTTCAGGTCACCCAGTGTTGTGGCCTGTACATCTCTGATTACCCAATAGGAAAAGATGAATAGCGGAGGCCGAAAAGACATCAAGCGCAGACCTGGTGCTGCATGCTTTTAAGCCTGCACACAACACTCCTCAAAATGGCAACATCAAAGAAAACATTGGATAATTATTTCATTATTGCTAATGAAACGCAAATGCTTGAATTGTAATAGGTTATGGACACTGTGATTTTATTCAGTTTCCCATGTTCTGCTCTCATGTTTTCGATTGTGCAATTGGAATTTATTTACCACTATGATGCTGGATATCATAATATAGACACATTGCCATTATAAGATCTCCTTGAGGGCAGGACATTGTATATATCTTTAATTTCAGAAGAGTTATCAAGATTCAATATTCACATTTACTGACAGCAGGTCATCACATCTGAACAATAAAAGTATGTAGGCTGGCGATGGAAATGAAAGGTGATTGAGACCACAGGTGAATGTACTGTTATGATTGCTCACATAGACATCCAGAGTAGCCATGAATTGTGCTCTGCTGAATTGAGCCATATTGGCCATTATCCCATCCACAGGGAGGAGAACTACTTAATATGTTTTGAGTAATGTTAACAATACATTATTTAATTGCAATATCTAAGTAAAGGATAATCCATGCCTAGCTGTGCATTAAACAATTTTAATGTATGAAGTGGAAGCAAAAAAACACCCAACGTGAAGCTAGCTTTGGATCAACCCCACTTATACCATTGAACCTGGATTCACAGGATTTTAAAAATTTCAGATCCATTTCTAAATTGCCTTTTATGAATAAGATCTTAGAGAAAGTTGTCCGTAATCAACCTATTGATTTCTTGACTGAAAATTGTATAATGGATAATTTTCAGTCTGGATTTAGAACCAAACTGACTACTGACTACTGAATCAGCGTTATTAAAAGATACAAATTATATTTTGTTAAGTATTGACTCCAGGAAAGGGTTTGCCTTAATGCTGTTAGATTTGAGTGCAGCCTTCGATACAATAGATCATGTCATTTTAATAGAATGCATGTAGGGACAAGACATGCACTGTAAACATCAGAAACTTTGTTTCTGAACCTGCAACTATTGGGGTGTTCCACAGGGATCAATTCCTGGTCCAGCCTTTTTTTTGTTATACATGTTGCCTTTGGGGTCAATATTTAGGCAATAAAATATAAATTATCATTTGAATGCTGAGGATGATGATGATGATGATGATGATGATGATGATGATGATGATGATGATGACGACTTTCCTCTCGAGTTTGATGACTGTACATCATTTGCTATTTTTTGTATGTGTTTGACTGAGGTAAAGGCATGGTTGACAAATAATTTCCTACAATTAAATGAGGATAAGACCGAGTTTATTATATTTGGGAATAGAAAGAACTGGTTGAGAGTTATGGTCTACTGTCAAACAACATGCATGGTTTTGTGAATAACTTAGTAGTAATTTTTGACTCATATATCCGCTTTGATTGTCAAATAAATTGTTCTGAAAGCTTTTTTTTTTTTTTTTTTTTTTTTCAGTTGAGAAAGTTATCCAAATTGAAACCTATCCTTTCAACCAAGGATCTGGAAACATGCGTTCATTTCCACAAGGTTGAATTAATGTAATTCTTTATATTTAGGCCTAAGTGAACTTCTGGTAACTCGTCTTCAGTATGTTCAAAATGCTGCAGTGAGACTTTTAACCAACACCAGAAAACCGGATAATATAACAATAAAGCTGTTATTGAGGACTGCAGTGAAATATTTGACTGGAATGGTCAAATTGATGATTATTTTTCATCAGTTATGGCTTGATAGCATTCTGCACACTTTAAATCACAGAGATAAAGTATTGCATTAAGATTCCATATATCTGAATTATAGCATTTAATTCCGAGAGAGACAGGGAGAGAGAAATGAGGGATGTGTGTGAATTATATATACATATACATACTGTACATATATATTTATATACATACACATATACATATACATACTGTCTGCAGGACCTGACAGATTTTTCTGAAGAGCAGAGCTCAGTTTGATTGCTCAGGACAAACAAGGGACTCATGAACAACCATCACAAAACAAAAAAACAGCCGTAGATCATCCAGGTAACCACACACAGTATTGAGAATCAATGGTTCACATACTTTTGAATGGGGCCATTTTAATAAATTCAGCTATTGTTTAGTCTTGTGAACTAAACGCAAACATATTTTATGTAAAATAACTTACTCAGGACAGTACTAAATAAAAAATAACATGCATTTTGTGTGATCTCTCTTATTTTATAAAAATTATTCACATTTTCACAGATTCTGCAAGTGGTTCACTTACTTTTTCTTGCAACTGTATTTCAATCAAGAGGTGCATCAATTTTTGGTCAAGATCTTGTATTGACAATGCAAGAGGTGAGCACTCTGTAAAGTCTACTCAAGCACATCCCAAAAACTTTCAATTAATTAAGGTCTGGGCTCAGAGGTGCCAATTCATGTGTGAAAATGATTCTTCATGCTCTTTGAACCATTCTTTCACAATTTCATCCATGGTGAATCTTGACATTGTCATCCTGAAATATGGCCATAATGTGTCTTCCTACATGGTTGTTTAAGAAATGAAAAGCTACACACTCCATCTTTAAGGGTTAAAAGAACCGTTGCCAAACTGTAACAATGATCCATTCATAGATTCTTAAGTATTTGCCTATTAAAATCTAAACGGCTACTTTTTTTTTTTTTTTTGGCCGGGCAGTGTATATGTAAAATGACTAAAGTCAGTAGAGAGTACTGGGACTGGAGTTCTTTTGAGGCTGAACTGTGTTACCAGTCATTGCATACAGGAGGAGCTGGTTAAGCAAGAAAGCTGTCTAGATGGAAACACAACTTATGTGAGATGTGAGTCAGTTTAAACAGCATTGCTGTATATTGAGCACTGAAACCAAGCTGATCTACTCAGGAGGCTATCAAGTCAAAATGACACACTCACCAACAATGCTTATGAAACTGTCATGTTGTTCAAATTGGAGATGTTCCGATACCCCTTTTCCATTCTGATTCCGTACTGATCCGATACCTGGGTGTGTATCTGTATATACTACTAGCCCTGTATGAATTGATAGAATTATTTGGTGTGCTTCAGACTTATCCCTTAATAAAACAAGAACAAACACATACAGTGAACTAGAGTATTTTTATTATCTGACATACATTTGTCATTTATATTATTTATTTATTTTAAGTGAAAAAGAACTTCAAATGCAGCCAAAAATCTAACACTGTAAACTGAAAATGGTATTTTAGTTTTACAATATAACTGTATAAAAACAGTGAAACAAATAAATAAAGGAATATAATTATATAAGGAAATAATCTCTTTACAACTTAAAGTCCCAAAACAATTTTGATAAATAAAAATCTCACGTTCCCTTTCGTGGGAACTATCGCTGCGTGAAACGCATTGGGAACCTTCTGCGTGATATCGTCATTGAAGCACTCCTGTATCCAACCAATCGTGTAACGAGACGTCAGAGGCGGGTGACGTCACGGTCCAGGAAACTATAAAGCATGCCCGGATGCAGAGAACGCTAGCTTCTGTTATCTTCAGCAAGCACTCTATGTTATCCCGTGTGTCTTATTTATTGTTGTCTGTCCATATATATATTATTGGTCTCACTCTTCGTATGAGGACAAGAGCTGCAGCAACAAGTGTGTGTGTGTGTCTAAGATCGCTGTTGTGCGTCTTATTGTTTGTGATTTATCTCTCTTTGTCTGAGGACAAGAGTTTCAACATACATACATACATACACCTCATAAGACACAAAAATATATAAAGAAATGGCGGATGAAAGCAGCAAGCGGTTCAGGAAATGTGTCCATCCCTGCACTCGCTTTATCCCTGACGGGGATACGCACAATATGTGTGTTGTTTGCCTGGGGGTTGAGCACGCGCAGGCAGCTCTCGAGGGAGTTGTCTGCGTGCATTGCGAAAGGCTCGCCCTCAGAGTGCTGCGATCTCGCCGGGCACTCTTTGATAGAGTGGAGGGTGCCTCGGTTGATGTTCCCCGCGGATCGGGTCCCGCTGCTGCCGAGGCAGAGCGAAGGCTCCATTCGTGGGGTTCACAAATGGATCTGGCAGCGGGGGTTGAGACGGGCCCCGCCCTATCTCTCCCTTTAGCTGCCAGACCCACTGTCTCTCCTGCCGTGGTGGAAGCACGCCCAGCGGTTTCTTCCCCTCGGGGAGAGACATCGGCACTTCATCTGTCTTCATCTGAGGATGTTGATGTGATGAGTGTCGACGCAGCGGAAAAGGAACCGCCATCCTCCGACGTTGCCCACCAAGCCCCTTAAGACTACATCTTCCTTGGTGGGCAAAGCTTATGCGGCAGCAGGGCAGGCAGCAGCGTGTCTTCAAAAACACCATGGCGCTGCTGCAAGCTTATCAAGCTGAAGTGATACCAGCGGGGAGGCCACATTTGGGTGCATCCAGGAACTGTGCATGGCGACTGGCTCTCCGTGCCACCAAGGAGACGGCTAAAGAAGTGGGCCGTTCTATGGCAGCCCTGGTGGCCACGGAGAGGCACTTGTGGCTGAACCTCTCCGACATAAGGGACAGAGATAAGTCTGCCCTTATGCTCCTGCAGGCCTCTTCCGTGATGCAGTCACAACTGTCGTCGAGAGGTTCCAGGAGACCAAGAAACAATCTTCGGCGTTTCAGAGGTTCCTCCCCTGCCGGTCTAAAATCCCCGCCGAGACTGTTGAGCGGGAGCAGTCTCGGCCCGCAACGAGCTCCTCAGCGCACCACATAGCGCAACAAAAAATTAGTGTGGCCGCCCGTGCTCCCCCACGTAGATTCTGGGGACAGGGGCGAGCTGCACAGAAGCCTTCTCAGCCCAAGACAGACCTGCGGGCTGTTATTGTGGCGCGGAAGGCTTCTAAAAAGCGGTCCTGATATCTGTGGATCAGGACCCAGGAGGGCGGCCCCCGTCTGGAGGAAGCGTGGTGTTGAAACACCTGGCCCCCGCTTCCATCCAGCGCCCTCCGGGGACCACACTATTTTTACCATCCAGTGTGCGTCAGGTCCCCACCAATCCTCTGAGGAGGGTTGGCCTGCACTTGATTAGGCTGACTTCTGCCGGCACGCCTTTTCAGAGCGCCGAGCCAAGTGCTCAAAAAACACCAGAGGCCAGTCTCGAGAGACTGGTTCCCTTAGTAGATTTTCTGGAAGAATGGAAAACTCTACCGAATATATCAAATTGGGTGCTGCTCATGATAGAAAAGGGGTACAGAGTTCAGTTCGGGTCTCGCCCGCCCAGATTCAATGGGGTCCTTCCCACAGTGGTGACCCCCGAGCAGTCTCTGGTTATGGAACAGGAAGTTATGACACTTTTGCAAAAAGGAGCTATAGAAAGGGTTTCTCCTCCCAGCAAGCTGTCAGGTTTCTACAGCCGTTACTTCATAGTTCCAAAGAAGGATGGAGGACTTCGTCCTATCATAGACTTACGGGTGTTGAATCGGTCGGTGCAAAGACTAAAATTCAAAATGCTTACACTCAAACAGATCATTCCCCAAATCAGGTCCGAGGACTGGTTTGTGACGATAGACTTGAAAGATGCTTACTTTCATGTATCCATTCATCCTTCTCATTGGAAGTTCCTCAGGTTTGCTTTCGGGGGCGAAGCTTACCAGTACAAGGTTCTTCCGTTTGGCCTATCATTATCACCCCGCACATTCACGAAGTGCGTGGATGCAGCCCTGGCTCCTTTGAGACTCCAGGGCATTCGCATACTGAATTACATCAACGATTGGTTGATTCTAGCTCGCTCAGAGCAACAAGCAGTTCAACATCGAGATGTTGTTCTGTCTCACATGAAAAGGCTTGGGCTGAGGCTCAATGCCAAGAAGAGTGTGCTGATACCGGCTCAGACCACCAATTATCTAGGTGTTATGTGGGACTCCACAACAATGCGGGCACGTCTGACTCCTGCCCGTGTGAGCTCTGTTCTGTCAGCCGTAAAAGGGGTGAAGTTAGGCCAGTCTCTCACTGTGAAACAGTTTCAGAAACTGTTGGGTCTAATGGCAGCTGCGTCCAACATAATTCCTTTTGGCCTCCTGCATTTGAGACCCCTACAGTGGTGGCTCAGGACCAGGGGGTTTTCCCCGAGGGGGAACCCTTTTCGAATGATCAAAGTCACACGGCGATGCTTTTGTGCTCTAGCCGTGTGGAAAGACCCCTGGTTCCTGTCCCAGGGTCCCGCGTTGGGAGCCTCTGGTCGTCGGGCAATGCTTACGACAGACGCTTCCCTCACGGGCTGGGGAGCGATCATGAGCGGTCGCTCAGCTCAGGGTCTTTGGGAGGACCATCAACTCTCCTGGCATATAAATCGGCTGGAGATGATGGCGGTGTTTCTAGCACTAAAACACTTTCTCCCAGACCTGAGAGACCATCATGTGCTGGTCCGCACAGACAATATGTCAGTGGTCTCTTATATAAACCATCAGGGGGGTCTACGGTCTCGCCAACTAAATTACTTGGCCCGTCGGATCCTCCTGTGGTCTCAGGGGAAGCTGCTTTCGTTGAAGGCAGCCTATATCCCCGGGAGTCAGAACGAGGCCCGGGGAGTGGAGACTCCATCCAGAAGTGGTGGATCTCATTTGGAAAAACTTTGGTCAGGCACAAGTAGACCTGTTTGCTTCGGGAGAGTCAACCCAGTGTCCGCTCTGGTACTCCCTCACGCATCCAGCACCCCTGGGTCTGGATGCCATGGTACAGACGTGGCCGAGGCTACGTCTGTACGCATTTCCCCCGTTCGCTCTGCTCCCACGAGTCCTGGAGAAAGTACTGGTGGCCCCATACTGGCCGACCCGAATATGTTTTATATATGTTTTATATATTTTAATATGTTTTCGGACTTGGTGTCCATGATAGACGGCGCTCCGATGGAGCTCCCCTTGAGACAGGATCTTCTATCTCAGGCGGGCGGCGCGATAATACATCCCCGCCCAGAACTATGGAAACTATGGGCCTGGCCTCTGAGGGGGACAGGTTCATAGAGGCTGGTCTCTCATCTGAGGTTGTTGAGACCATACATAGCTCCAGGGCTCCCTCCACGAGGAAGCTTTACTCTTATAAGTGGAATTTATTCTCTACCTGGTGTAGACAACATGAAACGGACCCTGTCCGTGCTCCTATCAGCTTTGTGCTATCTTTTCTCCAAGAAAAATTCTCGGAGGGCTTATCTTATTCAACCTTGAAGGTTTATGTTGCGGCTATATCAGCCTATCATGTTGGGGGGGATTCCTCGGTTGGTCGAGACCCCCTCGTGTCACACTTCCTCTGTGGTACACTGAGGCTGAGGCCTCCAGTGTGCACAAGGACCCCGGTCTGGGACTTATCAGTGGTTCTACGTGGGTTAGCTGAGGCTCCCTTTGAACCACTGGAGGAGGTGTCTGTAAAGTTTCTGACTTTAAAGACGATATTTTTACTTGCTATTACTTCCCTAAAAAGAATGGGAGATCTTCAGGCCCTCAGTGCCCCCCTCATATTTGGAGTCCGCTCCTGGAATGGTGAGAGCATTTCTTCATGCTAGACCTGGCTATGTGCCGAAGGTCCCCACCAATGTCCCGGGTCCTATTGTGCTTCAAGCCTTTCATCCTCCTCCATTTATATCTTCGGATCAGGAAAAACTAAATCTGCTTTGCCCAGTGAGGGCTTTGGATGCTTATGTCCACAGAGCTGCCCTGTGGCGTAAAACAGAGCAATTGTTCGTCTGTTACGGTTCTCCTAATAAAGGTGGACCGGCGTCCAAGCAGAGGATGAGCAAGTGGGTGGTTGAGGCCATCTCACTTGCATATAAAGCAGTCGGACAGTCCTCTCCCTTTAACGTCCGCACTCATTCCACAAGGGGTATGGCGGCATCGAAAGCTTTGATGTCTGGCGTCTCTATGAGTGACGTTTGTGATGCAGCTGGATGGTCAAACCAGCACACATTTATCAAATATTATAACCTTGATGTGGGCTCCACTCCGGGGTCCTCCGTACTGTCGAGCTAACATAGCAAGCATTTGAAGTACGGCACAGTTGGGATTGCGTTCCCAATGCGTTTCACGCAGCGTCGATAGTTCCCACAAAAGGGAACGTCTCGGGTTACGGATGTAACCCTGGTTCCCTGAGTAAGGGAATGAGACGCTCTTGTTTTTCTCTTGCTGTAACATTGCATGCTTGCGAGTGCTTGCTTCAGCTTTTCCACAGAAGCTAGCGTTCTCTGCATCTGGGCATGCTTTATAGTTTCCTGGTCCGTGACGTCACCCGCCTCTGACGTCTCGTTACACGATTGGTTGGATACAGGAGTGCTTCAATGACGATATCACGCAGAAGGTTCCCAATGCGTTTCACGCAGCATCTCGTTCCCTTACTCAGGGAACCAGGGTTACATCCGTAACCCGAGACGTTTTTCGACAACTGACAGCGGCTGGTCATCCAGAACAATAAACTCGACAATTTTGTTGGTTATCTTTATCTCTTGTTGGCTGTCTTTTGAAAACTTTTCTCTTTGTTTGAATTAAGCTTCCAAAGATTGTTGATTCTGGCACGCCTCATCCTTCTCCATCCTAGCCTTTCTGTAACCATTGTGTTGCGCGGGGTGACGTGTCTTCAAATGCTTTATAAAGTTACTTGTGTTAAAGTTGTGCCACCCCTCGAAATTGCAGCATTGCATATGAGACATGTCGCCGTTTTAACTGGCTGGTTGGTCCAGTCTGAAATACTGTCAAACAGCGGACATACTGCTAGCACTTTTTTTACTTCTTCTTCGCTGCTCTAAACAGTGGTTGCCTGTGGCAACACAGCACAACTTCCTGTGTTTGCATTCTGAGCCGTGAAGAAGAATTGATTTCCGATTTGATGAGTTAAGCAAAGATAGTGAGCACAACTAGGTATTGTTTAAGAAAATGGTATCGGATCGGTACATAAGTTTAATTACTCGCCGATACCGATACCACAAAAAATTCTGCCATCGGTGGAATTTCCGATACTAGTATCAGAATCGGAACAACCCTAGTTCAAATATAGACAACACTGATGTGCTGTGTAACTGAAAGCCTTTAATTGGCTGTGAACATGATCTGTTCTCGTTTAAATAGCAATGAAGGAGTGGAATTAACCTGTGTAAGGAATAACCTCAGGCTGAGCTCATCAACACAGATGAGAGAGAGACACCGGGAGGAAATATGAACTTTACAAGCTGTTTTTTCTAATATTGCATTACATTAGTGTTTTCACACAGTCCTCGAGTCCTCACACACTCCATCACTGTCTGTAAATGACTAAAGTGTGACATTCTCATACTCATAACTACATAATCTGTTTCCAAGACAGATGCGGGGAATCACATGTAGACTCATGTAGACAGATGAAACTGTACACTGTGAGATAAACATACTGACAGACATCATCTACGACACATAAACTAGTAATGTTTCTAAAACACTGCAGGCATAACAGGATAGTATTTTACCCTGTCTAACTTTACAAAAACATACTCTGAAGGCACCATGATACAGTGATGAGTAATGATGCTGCTTTGAATTAGGGGAGATGTTGTCACAATTAATTACTGTGGCAGACACAGTCTTGACTTAAAAAAAAAAAAAAAAGAAAGAAAAACTGATCACTAATATTGCCAAGAAAAAGATACAGCTGAGTGAAGACTCACTGTTTTCACATTTGCTCCTTCATGTATGTGAGCAGAATCAGATATATTGCCAAGTATGTATGCTTATGCACACACAATTTTCTTGAATTTGAAAGTGAACTAATCCTTTAAGTACTTCACTCATACTGAATGTAGGCTCAAAGATGTACTAGTCCTCAACACCTAAGAGACATGCAAGTGAAAAACAAGAAACAGCTGATGTGTGAGGAGAGCATACATAAATCAAAAATTGAACACCTCAGTACTGCAATAAATCAAGGTTGACAACAGCCTCTTTAACGTCTACAAACTCTCAAGTCTCAGTTAAGCTCAAGTGCATAAAAAGGCCATAAGTAATCCAATATCCTTCAACAAGGTCTTGTCAATATAGCGGATAAATAAAATAATGTTAAGTAAAATCAAATAGTCCAAGTCTACTTGCACTGGATGTGCTGGTTTCGGCCTCATCTCCTAAATCAAACCCCTGCAATTCACAACTACCTGCTAATGCACTTGCATTCACATAAAGTAGCCTTTTTTGACAAGTTTGGGTGAGTAAAGGCAAAAAGCACAAGATATAGTACCTTCAATGCCCTTAGATGGCAATATCACTTCGAAACAAACAGCTGCAGAAAAAGTTAGGTGCCATGCAAAATGTAATGTGTAATTTCATTACTCATCACAAATGTATTGGAGAAAAAAATGACTCGCCATAGACATACACGGAGAAAAGTAGCTCTGGCTAGAATGTTCCTCCGCAAGACGCATGCCGTTCTGTTTATTAACCACTAGAGGGCCAAAAATCGCGGACTTCAGCTTTAAGTACAGTAACTAATTACACTTACTCAAATACTTTACACCACTGCCTGGAATGGAGTAAATATTTGTAACAAATTGAGATTAAATTGAGAATAGTGTCAGCTGATGGCATAAAGATGTTATGCAAATGCTGCCGTTTAAATTGTGAGTATTGGTGGCAAAGGACCTGGAGAGTTATTGAGATCACAGTCTAGGTTTATCATTGTGCTCTTGAGTGAAGCATACACAATTAGTGCACTCACAGTCATTTAGGATAAGACTTGTCTGCTTGATAGCATGTACTCGTATGAGGGAACATGAAATGTAATGGATGAAAAAAGCCTCCAACATTATCTAGAAGTGAAGACCGACAACCGCAGAACACTGCATTAATGCTCTGATCTTCCCTCAGCTTCAAGAGACTGGTTTACATAAACACTTTAAGGAAAATCAACGTCTTGCTTTGTGTAAATTGCTTTACCTAATTAGATTGCTCACTTCGCACTGTTTATTTCGTTATGCGTCAAGACTGCACAAACAAATTAAGTGACACACCTAAAATGAGTGAGAGCAATTATTTCCATAAGCTAAGAGAGAGAGAACAAGACTAATCAGTTCTGTCTAATTTCATGATGTCATCTGATATAAGCAGCATTCTGGTTCCATCATCACGTTATGTACACTGCACTGCAAGAACGGTTTGTTTATTACACTTTAAAGTAATCTGATATAGGGCTAAATCAGTCAGGTTTCTAATAGTTAACATGCTGTTGACAAACTGAAATCCATATTATCAAGCACTACAAGAGTTTCCTGTCACACCAGTTTTCCTGTTTCATCTCAATAGTCAGGAAGTTCAGATGTGCCTGTTAGGAAATTGCTGAGAGATGACTGGGAGTATGATGTAATGCACTCTGTCAAAATACTGGGTGTACAGCATACCATTAAAGGGATAGTTCACCCAAAAATGAAAATTCGATGTTTATCTGCTTACCCCCAGCGCATCCAAGATGTAGGTGACTTTGTTTCTTCAGTAGAACACAAATGATGATTTTTAACTCCAACCGTTCCTGTCTGTCAGTCGTATAATGCGTGTCAATGGGAACTTTGTTTATAAGGGTAAATAAAACTTTTTTTGGTTTGCAAGAAACCAAACAGTATTTACATAATTTTTTACCTCTAAAACACCACTATGTCCAACTGCATTCAGCATTCGCTTAGTGAGGTCTGATTGCGCTATGACAACAGAAGTGATACTTCAATGAGTGCGAGACATCACTTCCATTGTCAGAGTGCGATCAGACCTCACTAAGCGAATTCTGAATGCAGTTGGACATAGTGGTGTTTTGGAGGTAAAAAATTATATAAATACTGTTTGGTTTCTAGCACAAACCGAAAGTGTCATGTCTTAGGACATCAATTTGTCATCACGAGCCACAGTGTTTAATTTGGACTTGTCTATGCAAGTTTTATTTACTCTTATAGACAAAGTTCCCACTTACATGCATTATAAGACTGACAGACTGCAACGGTTGGATTTAAAAATCATCATTTGTGTTCTACTGAAGAAACAAAGTCACCTACATCTTGGATGTGCTGGGGGTAAGCAGATAAACATCAAATTTAAATTTTTGGGTGAACTATCCCTTTAATGTATGCCACTTTTTAATTTAGAGATAATTTTTGGGGTTTCAGCAAAGAAAAAAACATGAATTGAATAGTTTGTACAAAACTAAACATTTTGCCATAGGGTGCTGCAGTGATGATGTACTTTTGTAGGCCAACCTGAAAGTTAGCATCACACTGGTTCCCTCGAAAAAAAACAAAACAAACAATAACAAAAAAAAAAAAAAAACACTTCAATTTTTACATTGGCTTTTGAGTTATCGCAAAAAAAGCTTTGTAATCAATAAAGGTTTATGATACTTACACGTTTTGTCCATCAAGATGTTAATTTTTCACAAATTAACACAACTTTTATGAATTTTGAAGCCTAAATACAATCACCAGGGCCCGTTTTTTCAAAAGGTTTAATCCGGATAAAATTGATCCGGATTTAGTAATCCTTTTTTTGCGATCCGTGATCACGTAATCCAGCTTACTTTTGGAGCCAGTTTTTTAAAGCAACATCGGATTGGATCAATCTGATCCGGATAGGAACTTTTCAGGATCACCAAATCTGGATTTCCAGTGCTCTACGGAAGCCCTAAAGGGACATGTTGATAGAAAGAATATGGGTTTTGAATTAAATATATTTTTGTTGGATATTTACAGCTGTTTAGGAATTGTTTTATGGCACCAAAATTTATTTTTACTTTAGAGTAAGTGATCCAAATCCTACACAAAAGTTCTGAAAAACCAAAACTAAAGGTTTGATCCGGATCAAAACCAAGATTGGATTACGTGATCTAATCCGATTATGTAATCCGTTTTTTCTTTTGAAAAACACATTTTCAAGATTTGATCCAATCCGTTATCCAAAATCCTAGTGGATTACTTTTGAAAAACCGGGCCCAGAAATAAAAAGCTAATCGTAGGCTATAAATGAACTACACCGACCATGATTGCTCAACTTCAGTGTCACCACCACCCAGCTTCCGACAACTCTTTCAGTCTTTATTACAAAATACAAAAAACAAAAAAAAAACAAAAAGGAGAGTGGACTAGTGTGCAGATGAGTTTACCTGATCGGTGTAATGACGTTTAATGTCCTGACCATATCTATAGACCCATTTAGCAACTTCTTAGCAGCCGTCTGTAAACGAGTGGGGTATTGGTGTGCTTTTATGTCGTACAATAAAACATGAAAATATATCTTGAGCTTGTGCTCAACACAGACATTGTTTCAGGCTTTTAACCAAAATCCCATTCAAAAAACCCATTGACTTCAGGATGGAACAAGGAGTGCAAAAATGCTAACCTGTTTCTATGTTTTGGCCTACAAAAATATCCTTTCAGCACTCATTATTTATTCTGCCTTCTGTCATTCCAACAGCATAAGTCCGTGGGAAACAAAAGGAAAAAAGAATCTTTACGCTGCTCTTTTCTATACAATAACAGGTCATAGTAACCATAACTGCCAAGCTCCAAAAAAGACACAAGAGCACCCTAAAAGGATCATAAAAGTAGATGGTAATATATATAAAATAATACTATTATTATAATATTGTTAAACTATTGGCATTTGTTGCTCTACAGCAGGGGTGGGGAACGTTGACCCTGGTGGGCCATTGTCCTGCAGAGTTTAGCTCCAACCCTGAAAAAAACACTCACCTGCCTGTAACTTTAGTAATCCTAAAGACCTTGATTAGCTTCAGGTGTGTTTTATTAGGGTTGGAGCTAAACTCTTCAGGACAATGGCCCTCCAGGATCAATGTTACCCACCCCTGCTCTACAGCATAACAAAATTATACATGAAATACTACAAATAATAATAATAATAATAATTTGTACAATAAATCTATAATAAAATGTTTAACAAACCTATACCTAGTCTGTCTTCTGCTTCAAAAGTTTCAAAATTGCACAAATGCATACTCCTATGCATAATTGCTTTGCCAATTCAGAGTTGATGCTGATGAATACCAGACCACTCAAGTACTTTTGTGCCATAGATGAGTGCAAGCAGAGGCAGCTGTCAGAAGGAGTGTCAGTTAAAGGTTATGCAACTTATTGCTTGGTTCTGTAACACCAAATAAATACTTAAAAGTATACCCAGTATTTTATTTTTATTTCATTCATTCATTCATTCATTCATTCATTCATTCATCTGCATATAGTCAGCATCCAGCTGTCCTGCTTTTTGGCATTTCAAAATTTCTCTTACCACGTTCCACAGGGGGAAAAAAATACCAGCATAAGGGTTTGCAACAACATAATGAATAAATGATGACATAATCACTATCCCTTTAAATTGCTCCTTCATATGATTTTCCACTTATACATTCCCATGATAGATATAGAAAGTCACAGTTATACATGTGGCCTTTTTTCTAAGAATGTATGAATGTTGCTTAAATCAAGCAAAAAAAAAAAAAAAAAAAATTAAATAAATAAATTATATATATATATATATATATATATATATATATATATATATATATATATATATATATATATACAAATAACATTTCCTGGCCTGCCGTACACCTGCAATGCCAGGGATGTGGAACGCAAATGCACCTGAGGCTAGCCGCATAGTCTCGCTGTCACTTTGCATCTGAGAACAAATCAGAAGTATTTACATTTAAGCAGGGCTTGTTAGCGTCACAACCAAACATCGTTCTGAATCACTGTCTGTTCTCTTGAAGCGGATGCTACAATCACAAGCACATGGCACTACGGGGTGAGTTCGCACAAGCACCCGTAACGAGCACTCGGCTCCGATGCCCACATTGTGCAAGTAAATTGCTGGGAGCTGGTATTCTGGTGCTGCAAGGCATGCTGGGATGTGTTGACCTTTTCCTCGGATCATTATTAATACATGCAGGGTATTAGGAAAGGTTAATGAGTGAGAGGAAGGCCATTCTCTTTGAATGCAAACAAGGGCCTCTGAGCATCGGCTGTTAGCAGTAACCGCTGACTCTGCTTTGTGTGGAAACTTAAATGTAAATATGCAGCAATGACACCATCAAATCACATCAGAGGGATGGAACAGTTCAGTATTCATTTGTAAAACTCAGCAACAATATTTTATCTTTCTACGTTTTTGATGATCACTCCCATTAATCAATAAAATCCGGGCATGAAAATCATTAGGATGAAACAACAACAAAAAAAAAATCATAGTTTAAAAGGCTTATTCTTTGTAGAAAACTGTTCAAAGAACAGTTTACTCAAAAACTGACAATTCTCTCATTATTTACTCACCCTCATGTCTTTTTAAAAAGTATGCTGTTTTGTGTGAGGAACAGATTGGAATTTAAGTGGTTATTGAAAAACATCAGTAGGTAAGAGTGTGCTACGATGATGGAAACAGTTATAAGAATGTGCTCTATGGAGAGGTTATACATAATATCCAAAAAAAAAATATATAGTGTTTTTTTTTTTGTTTGTTTGTTTTAAGCCTTTATTTCTAAGCTGTGTGCCATGGAAATGCCATGTGCCTCAAGCATAAGTAGCATATGGCTTCAGAGACTTAGAATATAGTACATGAGCTGCCTGAAATGATTTTGTTGTACTTATAAAGGTGTCTTTATTTTCTCTTTTAATATCTTCACATAAGTATGAAAAACATTAGCATAAGTTTTCTTCAAAATTGCTAAGAAATACAATAATACTTGTTTGTGATGGCCTGGTGTCAAGTACATGATAAGCCAAATTTACATTTTTGGCCAAACTATCCCTTTAATGTGGCATCCCTGTGCCTCTAGACTAAAGCTTCAGAGTTAATCCTCCTTTATTTACTTCCCATTAGACTGCTATGATTTTACCTCAGTGACTTGTGCGATACCTCTCTCACCCCACTTGCTAAACACATACACACCTTCCTTAGTAGGAAATATCAGCTGAGATAAACTTTAAAGACCCCTGGTGCTTCTTTTAACTCTTTTTTTCCCAGGCCAGCAAGAGTCTTTGTTGATAAGCCACAGAAGTCCACAGAGGTAGCCAGGGATTGTGAAGGTTCTGGTGCCATTTTCATTTGAGCAGATTGATGGGTTATTTTGGGCTGAAACTCAAGAGCGTTTACCTGTCCCCTACAGATTAAGATGGATGGCACGGCATCCGATCTGCATGCAAATGTGACCACTTTTAACACACAAGGACCGCACTGATCTGACAGACCACCGACTGTGCCCAAGCATGTCTCTGCAGGCCAAGAAAGTGCACATTTGGCAAGCAAGAGCCTCCCGCTATGCACTCCACGTTTGCAGATGCGATGGTACGCTCGAAAAGCAGACGTCCTGTCATCAGACACATAAAGTCTGGTTGAAGCAGAGCAGCTCCCGCCGTGTGGCACTCTGGACGGGAAGGAAAGGAGTCGTTCTCTCATTCGCATGCCAGGCAGGGTGCAAAGCGCATCAGCATTCCTGAACCCGACACATATTCTGCCAGCCAGCATAGCAGGAGAAACAGTGAGGGTGAGACAGGACGCGTGTGCATGTGTGAGATGCACGTGTGTATGCGTGTGCCTCTATCCGAAACCAGTCAGACGCGCTGCGACTCGACGGGAAGTTGTAACACAGCAAGCTGACATGTTGTGGTTGTTTGTGAAGCATGAGAGATTTAGGTGTGAAACAGATGTCAAAGTTGTTGAAATATAAAAAGCGCTAACCTGTGAATGCTGAAAGCCCTGCCTTGCTGAGTTTTTCAACAGTGTTTATTTCACTGGGAGAAAAGTCTATAGACATGTGTTGACCACTTGTCCAGCTCTTTAAATGATCAGGTGATTTCATCAGTCTTAGTCTAAATGGTATAAGACTGAGATGTTTTCATGTTCACAGGCATTATAGTGCTTTTTTTATATTTGGAATGGGGAGCTTGCTTTGATTGCATTCACTCTTCTCTGCTTTCAATGAAAAGGCCGAAGCATTATAAACCATGGTTCTCTTGTCAAATGGTTTTAGATCATATAAAATCTATAGTATAAAGTCCATTTTTATTCTTTATGCATCATTTTTCTTTCTCCTTATCATGGCTGTGTAAAGCCCTCTGAATTTATGTCATATAAATAAACCTGCCTTGTCTTTAAATCGGATCAGTCTCAGTCAGTTGAGGTCTCACAGTCTTTTATTCTTTTACTGAGGCAGATGCTTCATATATCTATTCGAGAAACACCACGCTGCTCTCCTGCTGTATTTCAATGACCTTTCCATGAATGAGGTAACCACACAGGGATTCATGCAACACTGCTCTTGCATGACCGCTGTTGGCCACCGGGGGCAGAGTTGTCTCGCTCATCTGCCTGCGTGGCCAGGTCAGTAATGTGGCTCTCAGTGGAAAGTGAAAACCCGTCAGGGGCCAGAGGGTGCCATCTTCCCCCTCTGAGGAGTGGACCATAACCACCAGCCTCCTGTGGCATGCCTGCCCTCGCCAAGCCTGTAAAAATGTCAGGAGGTAATCACTGCCCTCCCAAAGTGCTTCCTCCTTGTAACGAGGCCCCCTCCCTTAACCTGCTAATGCCAATATCCTCTGTGCGCAGCATTCTGCCTCTCCACGTGTTATACGCCCAGTATTCGCAGGGTCGACTGAAACGGTCAAAATGGCATAAATAGGTTCTTGGCTCATCACCCTCTCGACACAATGGCTCTCACTGTATCTGTCACTCAGTGCCACTCCTTCTTCATGTATAATTTATCACATTTAATTATTGCACCATTGCTGACAGCGGCTGTTCTGCCTTTCAGTGCTGGAGAACAGCTCATTGGTTTTGTTGTCTGATGCATCATTGACTGTTTTTACAGAGAGACAGACAAGGTGGTGAATTAGCCCTCTGGGCATGATGCACACATACATCAGCCACGCACTTGCGCCAGGGGAAGCGGGTCCCACTGAGATGGGGAATGGGGATTTGGGAACAACATGGGGCACAGATTATTCTTAAAAGTAATGGGATCTTTTCTTACAGGCACAGATCCATAACACTTTATGGCTTTTAAAGGAGTCATGACATGAGAAATCAAATTTTCCTTGATCTTTTGACATACGACTGCCTCTGGAGCAAGACAACAACGCCTACTTTTACATCATTGCATTGTTGTCCCGCCCACTGACGTTCAGTCAATGAGCAGCAGGTGGATCTAAAGTAGGCCTAGTTGTTTACAATAAGATTGTGATAACAAGATTGCGATGGCACACAGACGTTGTGCTGTTCTTGGCTTTGGAAAAACATCATCTTTGCTGCCGAAGGATCCCTATGTCAGAGAAAAATGGATTCAGTTTATTTTTAGCGAACGTCCTAGTCACGTCAGTGCTGACTTGCATATTTGTACTGTACATTTTACCAGTGACTGTTTTGAGAACAAGTTGCAGTACGATACTGGCTAAAATCAGGGTAGAAAATAGCAATTTATTTCTAAATTATGACAATTATTTGATGTAAAAATGATATTAATATTATAAGTGCACCTCAGTGCACCTCTATAAAATAAAAAATAAAAATCATTTTCATGATCCTTTTAAATGCATGTCATTTTACAGTTTTTTACAGACGCTAGGACACATTTCTCAATACTAAGTTCACTTTTGCAAAACTCTTCACACAGTGAGCACAACAGAAGTCTATGTGGGCTAAACTGAGGATCAATTATCATTGCTTTGGCACAAAATGCATTCAATGACTACATCTCTCAAATTTCATGAATTCTTTTCTCACTCAGACACAACAACTGCCAAAACTCTTTGTATGTACAGGCCATTTTGCACATGCTTACATACCGTTTTCAAAACTGTTAAACTTATGTTCAAAACAATAACATAATACAAAACTGAATAAGACAGAAATATGCTGCATTTCTATAGTAATATAGTTATGAAATATATTCTAAATCTAAAAAATCAAATACTATTAAAGCAATTAGATGAAACTGAACACCTACACAAGCATTCGTTTTTCAGTTTCATTATCATCCATTCAAAAGGGGAAACTTCGGAATAATTTTGTTCTGTAATGTAAACATGGTTCATGTAACATGTACTGCAGTGAATTATAAACAATAGAGAGTGTCATTCTTGTTTTATAAAGAAACCTAAAAAAAGAAACCATTGTATAATGCTAACTGATGTTAGTGTTTTTAGATCAGTATTTTATGAGTGACAAAGTGTGTTTGCTGGGTGAAAACCTTTGCTAGTGTTCTGGAAGAATGAGTTGATTTGAGACATGAATTAAGTGTTTTTAGTGCATTTAGAATGTGAAATTAACTGCTGTGCCAAGATGAAAGTTGGTTAGGAGAACTGTGTGAAGAGTTTTGCAAAAGTGACCTAAGTATTGAGAAATGTGTCCTAGCATCTGTAAAAAACTGTAAACTGATGACATTAAAGGATTTGTTCACTTTCAGATGAAAATTACCCCAAGCTTTACTCACCCTCAAGCCATCCTAGTGACTACTTTTTAATGAACTCAATTGGAGATATATTAATAAATATCCTGATACACCCAGGCTTTATAATGGCAGTGAACAGGGGTCACGAGTAAGAACTGAAGAATGTTCCTCCATCCACATGTATATCAGTGGCGTGCACCTGCCCCTTTGACCGCAGGAACGTGATTTCTGCCAAGGGAGGAAACCCTCTCCTCCAAGTTCCTCAGAAAGAAGAAATTCATATACACCAAGGGTGAGTAATGCTTAGGGTAATTTTCATTTGAAAGTGAACTAATCCTTTAGTAGAGCAAGCAATAATAGAAACATTTCATACATTGTTCAAATTCTCACGGCTCAGTTGGACTCTTGTTGTATCAAAAAGTGCCAATACTTTTTTGGACGTTTTATGGACACTGCCATCTTTGATATTACTTTAGTCACTTTTTGGCTACTATTATAATACTAGCTTGACCTATATTTAATTAGATCAGTGGGCTTGACTCTTGTTGCACGATAACAGACAGTATTTGAGACGCTACTGTTTGAACGGTAGAACTGTTGAACCTCATTATATAATTTAATGTAGCCTAGGCCTATTATATTTATTGTACTGTAGAGTTATTCTTGTTATTATTATTATTTTTATGTGTGTGTGTGTGTGTGTGTGTGTGTGTGTGTGTGTGTGTGTGTGTGTGTGTGTGTGTGTGTGTGTTCATAAAGTATCGACTGGTAACCAATCATTTGTCATTACACTACTGCCAGTTTATTTCATATGGTAAGCACCATTGGTGAGCATGTACAGCAGCCTGTCCTTAACACAGTCCACAGACATCTGAATCCTCTTTGCAATCATGGATGAGCAAAACAGGCCATTAAAGCTGTTTTCAGTTGTGCAAAAATACATTCTTGCATTTAGCCAAATTTTTTTTGATTTTGTGCATTGTTTTTAAAAACACCTAATTCAGTCAGAACTCGCCAGATCGTCCCTGGCACTCCATCAAGTGTGTTAACACATTGTTTTGGCATGGGTTTGGCTGTGAAGTCCATGGCTTATTTGGCCTAATGATAAACCTTCAGTCCTTGTGCAGCTAAGCCCCAGCTGGAGATCTTGATTTAATGTGTCAAGCATGTCCGAAAAGCCTTCCAAAAATGCCTATTCAACTGGCGTTTTTACAATAAAGACTTGCTAACTTATGTAGCCGACATTCACGTCTGATAAGCTCTTGAAACGCTAAGCATTCCTAAATTACACACCGTTTTGGAGCACATAACAAAAGTAGACAGAATGAACATTAATATAAACATGTTGTTCTTTTCAGGCAAGCTTTCATTTTGTTGTGGAGCCAGATGAGGTTGCTTTGAGATGCCTGCTTGAGTAAGGCAAATCTGGGCTAAATGTGATGATCAGAATGACCAGTGACCTGCAAAACCAAAATGAAATCTACTTCAGGTTCAACCAGTTTTACAGCCTCAAATAACAAAAGGCCAAAAGCTGAAATAAGCACTATAATTTAATCTCTTGCGTTCTGGACACACCTGAACGGATTAACTGAAGTGGTGTGACAGTACTGAATATCATCATTACTATCACGCTGCTTGAAGACGAAAGCGACAGAAATGACCTTAATTTGTCAAACGTGAGAGTGGATAGACAGACTGGAAAGCAGTTACACATGTGTTTAATGCTCTGGTGGGATAGACTGTCCCAGTAACCTCTGACCCCATGATGGCTGCAGGCTGAAGCGCAGGTCATGACGGCGGCCGTCCAGAGCTCAAGCGCTGACTAAGTTAATTGTGCATGTGATGACAGCATTTGGACTTCAAAAACCCCATGCACAGGGAATTGAGTTTTACTGGCCATGCAGCTCCTCATTCGTTCCTTCAAAGTGTTTAAAAGAATACCAGGATGCAACTCATAACATCATGTTGATGAATGTTCAGAGTGAGCGGAGCTGGAATCACATGTTTTGGTCATTTGTATTATTTTAGAGTGTTTGTCACATTACTGTTATTCTAAAATGTGGAAATAGACTAAAATAGACTAAATTCATATTTATTGGCTGTATCGATTGCCAGTTCCAATTAAGTTATGACAACCGTATTTCTAAATGCACATTCAAAACATTTTTATTTTATTGTAATTTATTTTATTTTTTAAAACATTTTATCATTTTGCAAGTATTCTGGGAACGTTACTTTTGAATGTTGTTGAAAAAACTTTAGACTAATGTAATGTCCAATTAAAATGTTTAAAAACTAATGTATGTTGTATAAATAACATTTTTGTGCTAATTGTTTGATAATGTTAATGTTACTTTAAGAACATTAGTTATAACTTTGAAAGAACCATGCCTGAACTTTAGCCAAAGTTCTGTAAACATTCCCTGTTAGCTGGGATGAGCTTGCATGCTGTAGAAATGAGTCATTTAAAATCGACTAGGCTCGATAACACATGCTGATATACAGGAAATACACACATTTTTATGTGTTTGTGTCTGAACATCAGTGAAGCCACATGCCTTCATTTCAAATTTAGGACAAATTTAATGCACAAACTAATGCCTTACATTTATGATAAACACATCTTTTGTAGTTCATTAGACTCCCACTCAATTCAGCTTTTATTTATTCATATATTCATGTAATAAAAATGCTTGTACATTGTAATTAAAGCACATGTGTGACTGTTTACAGTTTATTTATATATATATATATATATATATATATATATATATATATATACACACCACAGTCTAATAGCTCTAGGTGAAGTTTAAATTACAGCTCTTCTGTGGCATCAGTATGATTTCTAAGGGACTGTTGCGACTGATGGATGCACTATGATGCCTAATATTATGTTTTGAGTTCACGAAGAGCTGAGAGAGGAGCACAGTTCACTGTCTGTTTGCCATCACATGTCTTTTCAGATCAGCAGCCTGAGCAGATTCTTGATGCAGCTGTTACAACATGGAAAGTCTCCACAGCAAACAACCATGACCAGCACAGTTAAGCAGAGAACTTGAACTTCCCAGAGCAGTGCTGTTAGTGTAACAGCTGACTGAGAGACGCTTCCTGACTCACACAGCCACAGAGTCATTCCTGGGGATTTGCTGACACAAGATAACCGTATGGTAACGTGGATGGATGGATTTTCCTTTGTGAATACATGCAAGCAAGAAAGAAATGCAAATACTACAGGTTTTTGATTTTTTTTTTTTACCCTGTTTTAAGCTTCCCCTACAAATGTTACAGGCCAGTCCTTCCTTAGCTTTTTCTAAGATTATGGAGGATCTGTGTGTTTGGACAGTTTATAGTTAAAAAAGTAACAACTGTGACTTGTCTTTGAAATGAGGAAATGATTGTAGGAAGCATTTGAATTCACTTCTGATTCACAGTCTTTGTAGTTTTTAATCATGTTACTTTGTAGCTTTTTTAAAGAATAACGGCAGAACAAAATACTGTGCAGTGTCACAATTCATTTCAGCCCAGGTAGGAATAATGTCTGCTCCACTTGTACTATTTTATCAGCAAATTGTACTGAAAAATACACTTCTTTGTGTACGTTCTGTACAATCTGTAATGCCTGTCTGAGTTACTTACTTGCCCTGATGTCATTCCAAACTTGTATGATGTTTGTTTGTTTGTTTGTTTGTTTGTTTGTTTGTTTGTTTGTTTGTTGATTTTTTTTTTTTTTTTCCTGCAGAACACAAAATATATTTTGAAGAATGTTGGAAACAGTTTTGGTGAGAATTTGGGTACCACTGACTATTGACCATTGTATAAATATAAAAAATAAATCTCAAAACATTTCATGTTCCACAGAAAGTTTGAAATTGCATGAGGGGGAGTACATAATGACAAAATGATCATTTTGGATGAACTAAGATTATCAGCACCTGCTTCAGCCTAATGAATGACATCATTTGCTGGCCTCTATTTTACTTGGGTTAGTCACTTTGAGGTCAGTAGGAGATCCTACAATGTTCAATGCTTATTCTGATAGAAAGTCAGAATGACTCGTTTGAGGTGTGTCAGACTGCATCCTGCAGATTCCTGATTCATGACCGGCCGATGAACCACTGACAGAGCAGACCAGCTCTTCCCCAGCATGCTGCTTCTCAGCCTGTCTCGTCCTCTGTCCTTATGTGGCTCCTGAAATCTCAGCAGAGTTAAACCATTGTGAAAGACAGACAGAATAAGGCTTTGCATGCCCTCTTTGCCAAAGACGGATGAAGGATTGTGAATGCAGCTATAGATGCTGACGCCAACCGCACAGAGGCATGCCGTGGAGGACAAATTACAATTTGTGGACTGACTAATTGCCTATTTTAGACTTTTTTTGTGTCTAAGTGCAAAAATAGCAGCGTAATTCCATCTGTGTTTTCATCATGAGAGCAGTGCAGCTTAAGGCTTTGTGCTTGTTTGCATTACACCACTGAAATAGAAGCAATGCAATATTGCTTAGCTCCAGGTTCATCATATTAACGATCAACATGATCCACTAACCACAAACAAATGCAACACTGACTGTCTTCATACATATTTAAGAACAGCAGGTGTCCAGACATAGGTGATCACCGTATAGCAAACATCTGACCTAGCATTTACAGATGGTAAAAATAATTTCTTGAACAGCACATTTTTCACATGCAGTTTCCTCCAACTAACAGGCATTTATGTGCTTTCTTACTCAGCAGTAACAGCCCTCTTTAACTCTAGACTACCAGCTGTCAGCAAAGCTGAATGAATCACAGACCGAGTCTAATCTCAAAGACAGACAGATGAGTAGAATTTTTACTTCATTAACTACAGTCTTCCAAATTCCAATGCTATTAGCATAAGGTACTTCCATGACTGCAGTGTTTCTTTCTTTTTAAGTTCCTTTTTAACTTTCATAATTAAAAAAAAAAAAAAAAATGTAAGAACAATAAAAAAAAAAAAAAAAAATGTTTGTTCATTGAATGTAATTGAATTAAGGTTACTTTTCCACACAATTAGGTTCATACAACAAATCTACAATAAGTCAATTTAAACAAATAATAGTTTGTTGAACAAACTAAATTTAGGTTCTTGAGTCAGTAAAAAATTTAAAAACTTTTCCATGAAATTGAATTACATATTTCCAACAAAAAAAAAAAAATAAATAGTTTGGACTGATTTATTGTAGTCTTGTTGTATGAACTAAAGTTCATCAAGTTATGGTTACCATTGTGGTGAAGAGTGAAGCTTGTGCTTAGACTGTACACAGATCGCTGAGTATGAAGAAGAGCAGCACTGTAATAAACTATTCTTACTTCAAGTTACAATAAATAGCTAGGAATATGTTCATACATAACTTTTTATGTATGAACTATAGCATGTGAATATAATGAACAAGAAGTTACCTATCACTACAATTTGCCAGCAAAGCTATGGCTCAATGAGTGAAGCAACATGCATGATAATGTTGCCACCCACAACCTAACAATGAGCTCTCCTCAGCACAGTGGTAACATTAAGCACTACCAAGCTTTCCCTTTACTAAAAAACACATTACAGTTTTTTACAGATGCTAGGACACATTTCTCAATACTTAGGTCACTTTTGCAAAACTCTTCACACAGTGAGCACAACAGAAGTCTATGTGGGCTAAGCTGAGGATCAATTATCATTGCTTTGGCACAAAATGCATTCAATGACTACATCTCTCAAATGTCATGAATTCTTTTCACACTCAGACACAACAACTGCCAAAACTCTTTGTATACGTACAGGCCAATTTGCACATGCTTACATACTGTTTTCAATACTGTTAAACTTATGTTCAAAACAATAACATCATACAAAACTGAATAAGGCAGAAATATGCTGCATTTCTACAGTAATATAGTATGAAATATATTCTGAATATAAAAAATCCAATACTATCAGAGGAATTAGATGAAACTGAACACCTACACAAGCATTCGTTTTTCAGTTTCATTACCATACTATCAGAGGAATATATTCAATATATACTATCAGAGGAATATATATTCAAAAGGGGAAACTTAGGAATAATTTTGTTCTGTAATGTAAACATGGACCATGTAACATGTACTGCGGTGAATTATAAGCAGTAGAGAGTGTCATTCTTGTTTTATAAAGAAATTTAAAAAAAGAAAACATTGTATAATGCTAACTGATGTTAGTGTTTTTAAGGTCGATGTTTTATGACTGACAAAGTGTGTTTGCTAGGTGAAAACCTTTGCTAGTGTTCTGGAAGAATGAGTTGATTTGAGACATGAATGAAGTGTTTTGGTAGATTTAGTGCATTTTGAATGTGAAATTAACTGCTGTACCAAGATGAAAGTTGGTTAGGAGAACTGTGTTTTGAAAAAGTGACCTAAGTATTGAGAAATGTGTCCTAGCGATTGAAAAAACTGTAAACAGCACTTAATTTCAACATTTACTCTCCTGATCTATCCCTATGCAAAGCATGCTGGGAACAAGAAATCCACTGCCCAGGTTTTAAAAAGATTTTACCCTATAGATTTTTTCTTAATTCAGTTTTTTAACTGCCTATTTTGGGGCATCATTATAAATGAGCCGATTAAGGGCTACTGGCCCTTTAATTCTCCTGCTCCACGCCCACGGAGCGTGCGCTTGCCTTGAACAGTGCATAAACAAAGTTTACACAGCTAATATAACCATCAAATGGATCTTTACAACGTGTTCGTCATGTATGCGGCATGCATGCGTCAGATTATGTGAGTATTGTATACTGTTATATTGTTTACATTTGATTCTGCTTGAGTTTGATTGTGCTCCGTGGCTAACGGCTAATGCTACGCTGTTGGAGAGATTTATAAAGAATGAAGTTGTGTTTATGAATTATACAGACTGCAAGTGTTTAAAAATGAAAATAGCGACGGCTCTTGTCTCCGTGAATACAGTAAGAAACGATGGTAACTTTAACCACATTTAACAGTACATTAGAAACATGCTAACGAAACATTTAGAAAGACAATTTACAAATATCACTAAAAATATCATGATATCGTGGATCATGTCAGGTATTATTGTTCCATCTGCCATTTTTCGCTATTGTTCTTGCTTGCTTACCTAGCCTGTTGATTCACCTGTGCAGATCCAGACGTCCTGCCCTTGTCTAATGCTTGAACATGGGCTGGCATATGCAAATATTGGGGGTGTACACCCTGACTGTTATGTAACAGGTTATGTTGAGATTCGCCTGTTCTTCGGAGGTCTTTTAAACAAATGAGATTTATACAAGAAGGAGGAAACAATGGTGTTTGAGACTCACTGTATGTCATTTCCATGTACTGAAGGGCACCTTTAAGTTAACTTAACATTTTACAAATGTATTTTCATTTACTATAATTAAATTGAGTGCAAATGACAATTAAGTAAAAAACTAAAGATTTGTGTTGTTTCAGCTTATGTTGTTTAAATAAACTGAGCAAACAGCTAGAATAATTAATTAATTTATTTATTTATTTTTTTATTTTTATTTTTTTTTTTGAGTGAAGCATGACTGATAAAATAATCAGAAAATCATGAGTATCTAACTAGTGTGAAGGCAAAGAGAAATAATGCACTCTGGATACATCTTAGTGCCCAGACGGAACATGTTCACTTATCTCTGGACGACAGGCACTGAGAACTAAAACTAAGCCTGCTACTCCACTTCATTTCACAGGCTGTGAGAACCTAGAAGGTACACTGTCAGGACAATTGGTAATGCTAGTCTAAATGTGGAGCTTTTCCGGAGCACATTGATATGCAGAAGAGACTGTGAACTGAGAATGAGAGGGAAAAAAAATTGATTTTTTTTTTTTTTTACGACTGTACAAGCCGCAGGAGTGACATCAGGCTCTCTCTCTGTTCATTGCTACTTATTGAATAATGTGGATGAAAAGGACCAGGTTAGAGAATAGTCACTATCACACCAGCACCATCTGCTATTTTCATCAGAAGGAAAGAGTGAAAATGTCGCTGGTGGCCGCCTTTACGTTGTAACATTTCCTTTAAATAGCCATTCACATATAACATTAATGTTATATGTGAAGAGTGAATGAAACTGAGTAGTTGATTTTGTCTTCATAGGATGATCATACAATTCATAAAACAACCACACAAGGCCCTTTTTCTAAATCTAATTTAATCTCCAAAAGCAACTATTACCTTTCTCATCTTAACCTGCACATTTATGCAGTACATAATACTCTCTGTTTTAATGCGAAGCTCATGTCACACCAGTGTACTTTTTTCTGCTTTTCTCTGCATTACTTCATTTCAGAGCTGCGACCTCCAACATGGACAAAACGTGCGGAGGGCGGGGCCGCTTCTCTCGCCTCGCGTTTAATTGGCTCGTATGATTCCCCCTCGCGTTTGATTGGCTGCTAATGACATCATACTGGAGACTAATGACATCATAGTGAAGAGAAGCCGTAGGGCGAGATGCTTGGCTGGTCTCGACGCAGTCTGAGCTCACTCAATCCTCGACTCATGGTAAAGAGTCAGGGGAAGATGATGGGATTACTCGTTTGATGAAAGAAATGGCTGCAATGCGGCTCTAAATGTTTCCCGTGAATGCTGCGCGCTCACGCCATGAAATCCAGCGAGTCCCAAAGACGCTGTCCAGCTCCACACGTGCTGAAAAAATACTGCTGCGCTACATAAACCGCCATAGACACAACTAAAGCTCTCCTCGAGAGTTTCTGATGCTTTCAATCATTCGTGATTGACAGACATAGTCTTAAATGACCTCATCATTAACCTCTGCGCAATTGTGTTGAGAAAAAGTTTAATTCAGCCGGCCATGCCGAAACCTGATGTGTACTAGTCTGTCTGCATTAGGCGAGTAACAACATGTGCTGAGATATTATAATAACTTTCGTTAATGATATTAAAAATCATTATTGTGTATGCATATTTTTACATATCTCTACGTTAATATTTGAAGCAGCTAGGAATTATATACTTATATTACTTATAATGCGTTTCAAAAATAAGGTACTTACCTTTAGTTCGTACATTATGTCAAGATGTGGAAAGTAATCGTTCTCATTATGAATAGTCCAGTAATCCCGGAGGAAAGTAATATCCCACAGCAAATAAATAAATAATTAAATCCTTAAAAGGGCGTCCGCTGGAAGAAGTTATCCAGTTCCGATGCTTATACGTAGTGGCCTATAAAATAAAAATATGAGTTTAAGTTAAAGGACGAAATTAATGCAGCTGTTTCTCTCCAGGCACAGATACAAATAAAAAATGACCTCTCTTAAAAAGAGTTTAACAGATGAGCTGTATGTCTCGAAGTCTTCGAATGAAGTTAGGCCCACTTGCAGTTTGGGGGCATATAACAACATAAGACTTGCTGGGAAATTGATTTGAGAGCTCAAATGAAACAGTTTGAAGATAGATTAAATTAAATATCAATTTAAAAACGTTTTAATGGCTTCAGCTTTGGTTTAACATGTATTATTGAATCATTTTAAGTTAATCTCATGTGCACATCTGTCTAATGCATTAGGTTGTAGGCTAAGATGGAGAATAAAAAACACACATTTCTGAAAGATCTGACAACTTCTTCAAAAACTCCTTTTGGTCTCCAGGGTTACTGGGGACATTACACTTACAGAATGTCAGTATCAAGAATTAGCGGATATAAACTTTAAATAATAAGTCAAATGGAAAATTGTCTTTAAATAGGCCTACCTAATGTTTTTGAACATATTTGTGGGGTAAACGTTAAATAATAATAATTATATATATATAATATATATTCTAATCAGGACTGGTGAAAATTTACTAAGTTATTGTTTCTATGTAGTTTTTTTTTTCTTTATTTTAGAAAACTTTTTACCATTCGTTGCAATTTCATGCACTTAAGCAATGAAGGTTAAAGAGATCATTTGCGTTAAAGTTCCTCATATTCTCTGTTTGGTGGCTGCAGAACAAAGAAACTCCATCGTGCCTTTCTAAGTTCTGTAACAAAGGACTGAGACCGACTGCTCCTTGTACCTGTTGCTCTTTCACACAATCTGAGCATTTCGTGATTAATATGCATCAAACTCATGCTCAAAAATCATCGCAAATGGCACCAAATAGCACTGCATGAAAGGCGAATGATTTAATTTATAAGAAGACATTAAAAACACAAGTATGCAGAATTTATCAGTAGGCATCATGCGCAGATAATTGTCGATATCTACTTCGCGATAAACTACTGCATTTTCTGAGATATCAAAGAGATCCATGCATAGTGCTCTACTTAGAACAAAACTCGTCTTTCATTTAATATTAATTGTGAAATACTTTGCATACGTAATTTTCGGTCAACTTCCTTCGCCAATCAACTTTTGACAGCTTTGTCTTCCTGCGTCATCCTTAGTTCCACATGAGCCAAAAGTGGAAAATAACTATCAACCTCTTTTCTCCGAAATACATCCTCTCGTTTTTGCCATCCAATTTCTTCATATTTCAGCTTCATACATAGTTTGATCATCTAGAGTCGCCCTTCAAAGCGCCCCGCTGAACAAAGGAACGCTCCTCTTGCTTTGTGTTCAACTTTGCGAGCTGACGCACCAACTCTTGGAGAACTTTTCAAGACAAAATTCATAGACGAAATATATTTGAGTGCAACAAAACCCTAGTGGGCGCATGCGAATAACTCACCTGAGCGTTTTGCGAAGTCTTGGCGTGAAGTCGCGTGCGCGGAAAAAAACTTTTCGAATGCATATTTGGGTTGTGTTGATGGGTCCCTTTGTCTACACGTGTGAAGGGGTTCTTGGCCGCGCCTTGTTCATTTCAGTTCGAGTCCCGCCCTCTACATACAACTAAATAACAACAAAGAGAGCAACTTACTAGAATAGCTTCTCGTAAATGCCCGATACATGCGTAAATACGTGATTGTTTGCTCTTCACTGTACAAACTGCAACGGAGCACATTTGTTTCTTATACAATTCAGTCATGTTCTCCAAGAGTTTGTACCATTTGGACTTTGGGCTTTTATTTATTTTTTTTTGTTTGTTTGTTTTTTTGTTTTTGTTTTTTTTTTTAATAAAAAAAAAAAAAACTGAGATTTTACTCAAAATTGATACTGAATGGTTATGAGATTATATATATATATATATACGTATGCATGTATATGTATGAATGCATATATATATATATATATATATATATATATATATATATATATATATATATATATATAGGCTATATATTTCATGTCATAATTTCCAAGTCTAAAAAGAAAAAGGTTAAGGGTTCTTTTCCTAAATAGCTATAAAAAAAAAAATCGACAAAAGTTAGAGCGCTAGCCTGAGGCGGTAACCATAGCAACAGCACGCAGAATCGGTATGGCACATACATCAACCGTTTTGTCATCATGTATCTCTTTTTTATAGATTATTTACATATAACGGGTAAGTAAAACTTTTTTTGAGATATAACATCATATTCTGTGCATAACTGAGCATCATAATTTGTTCACTGGTCAGAATAAGCCTGGTAGTATACATTTACATGTTAGGCCTACATTTTAATGCGAAAAAGTATTAACGCATTAAAATATATTTCTACTTCTAGCTTTCTAGCTTCTACTTCTGCTGTATAATGTCAACTGACACATTCGTTTTGGTATCCTGACATAGAGCATATAAAGAAACAGACAAAGGTCATTTTAATACAGCTAATTTAAATGTAATCTAATTGGCCTATAGGGAAAGGACACACGTGTAATGAAGCGTGAAAGAATCAAGAAAAAAGATTATGAAGTCAACAGACCTTTGGATATTCATTGCTAAATCAATATACATTACCCCAAAAATACTTGAACTTGGGATAAACCTTGTGTGGGGAACTGACTTCATGCATCCACTAAACATCAATGCTTAAAATAGTCATGTATGCTTTCCTAAATGCCAATGCCATGGCAAATTTTGAGTGAATACAACATGACAAACACATTTATTATGACATACTGAGGCATTTTTTGGAAAGTACTTTAATTCACAGTTAACAGCTATATTTAATAATAAAATGAGGATGGGATTTGAAAACAATAGTTGAGTTCATTAAGCAAAATATAAAAAGTGTAAACACCTTTGTAGGTAAAAACTTTAACATATTTCATCAGAACAGTAGTACTGTTATTTACAGAGAAATGGTCTACCATTTGCTGCAGATGCCACTTATTTTTGTATTTTGTCTCTGAATGCATTGAAATGTGTCCACTTCACATGTGAAACAGTAACAGATTTACACAGTTTCAGAACTGTAAATATTGCAGAAAAGGTAAAAAGAAGATAAGATCTGACAGCCTCAAATCTGCGTTTTTATAACTCACCATCAGTGTATAGAGCCTTCAGATACACTTATCAATGAAATGACAACAGAGCCAATCTAAAGTGCCAACAATGTTGTGTTATAGTGACAGCAATGTGCTTTTTTTATCTTCTATGAAACACTGTTAATTCATTTTCAAGGTTACAATGCTAGCAAATTGACCATTGATAATATATAATTATTGGTTATACTGAGTGATAACAACAGTATTTAAAATTTAAAAATAACTGTGACTGAGGCATCATTTTTAATAATAAATGTTAAAATGTAGCCTATGGGAAAAATATCTAATTCACAATCAGTCTCTGTCTTAGGTTCACATCTTTATATTCTATTACATTAATAGTATAAACAAATAAAAAAGTGTATTATTATTATTATTATTATGTATAATGTTATCAGTTATAATGATGATATTGTGTGACTGATCACATGTAAACTTGTATTTTTAACAGATGTGTTTTTGCACTTTTTAAACGGATACAATGTTGTTTACAAAAAGTGTTTATGCATTTATTCACATTTACACTCAACAGTTTATATGTGCCACAAAAAACACACACTGTGGGTGAAAAATTAGTAAAACACCCTTTCAAATTTTCTTCAGTACTTTGGTTGTACTGACGAAACCTGAATATGCTGTCTTTAGACCCGAGATGTTTTAGTTCATACATCTCTTCAAAGGTGGGATCAGCACACAAACACAGCCAGCATCACACTACACCACAATAACAAACTGTGTTTGAGTTCAAAGGAACTTACTCAACCTCCATTTAAAATGCAAAGATCTACCATATTTTAAAAGAATGGGAATGATAGAAGGGAGGCTGTTTTATAATGAAATATTTCAATGCCACAGAGTGCAGTTTTGGAGTATTCGGGCAGAGTGCAGTTTTCGGTATTCGTACCATTTGGATTCCCTCCCATTATTATTAAGGGTATTTACGTGAGCACAATAAACACATTCAGTACAGAAAGGAAACATTTAAAAATAAAATCATGTTCACAAAAATGAATCTTGTTCAGTCTCAAAGATGGTCAACAAATAAGCATAAAATTAGAATTCAAAATTATATAATTAGCCATTTCACAAAATTCATAGGCTAGTTAGTGACAATAGTACAAAATTTACATTTCATGATTAACGATCACTTGGGACACAATCAAGGGACACAATCAAGAAAACCAGTACGAATGTAGCTCCTCTTGCATCAATAATGTTACTGTAATTTTTAATGTCTTTTCACAAAGCAACAGCAACAGATCAGTAAAAGAAATAAAATCTTTTCTCACTTTAGAAAAGCAAATTATATTTTTAGGCCTATATGGCAAGACATGATGAAAGATACTATAAACGTGCGAGAGTGGCTCTTCTGTCAAAATGTAAGCCAATGAAAAGGGAAAAACTTGTGCCTTTCTTCTTCTAGTGGCTGTCAGGAAGAATCTTATGAAAGAAAAACCTTTTTCTTTTTATGGAGGATACAGTAATATAATGTGCTGCCTACAAGACAATGACTGCACCCACGCCAAACTACACTGAGGGTACTTACAATGTAATATCTAAGCATTCTTTTGCTGCTCTCCTCAGAGATAGGCAGACAGGCAGGTTTCTCTCCAGTTCTTGTCTGACACCCCTCCCTCTGGAGAACAGATCTGGCCAAAGCCCCCTGCTGAGTTGTTCTTTGGGCGCTGTGGTAACACCCACACTACCAGCGAGAGGAATGTGCGCAGATTGTACAATACAGAATATTGTATTGGGCGTACAATAATACCAAAGCAGTTTTCATGCATGTTATTTCCAATGCCACGTGTTTTGTTTATATGCATGCTTACATGTAGTCCAGTATAGACATGTGCACATGTTTTATGGCAATCTCACAGAGTACAGGAGAAATATCAGGACAGTCTAAATGATGCCTGGCTGTGTTTGGCGGTGGAGGCCCCGATAGCGGCCCATCCCCCTCTCTATGGGCCCAGACTGTCTGGAGGAGGGGGAGGGGAGATGCAGTCTGCTAGACAGCCAGTCACTGAGTGCATGAAGCCACATGGATCACCTTTCAGTGCATTCTGTAGAGATGTGCTTGTGTAAATTCATAATCAAGGATCATTTGTACTCGAGTAGCCTGACACATGCACATTAATTTACTGTCACCTAGGCATAGCCTAAGTCTTGTGCATTGACCCGCAGTCATTTGTAAACTTACTCAGATATAATAGCCATTTACACTAAGCAACATGCAGCTTGCACAGCTGCTGTTATGTGAGCGTTAAAAATCGTTGAGGCAAGTAATATGTGCTTTGCAAGTCCAAACAGACAAGGCAGACGGTTCATCGGGATCAAAGAGTGACACGCCCACTTATGCAAATGAGGAAGTGAGTCAACAGAGCAATGTTTAGGGTTCAGTTCCAGCTGAGTTTATTTCCTTTATGAAAAAGTTCTGTACAAGAGTTTATGAACAGTCTGTCAGGCAGTGACTTGACACAATAAGCTGGCATGAGATTTATGGCATGATTAGACAAAACAATATTTCTACACAGCATATTGCACAGAATGGATGAAAATAAAGTTAATATATTTCAAATGTATACATAAAAATCCTTAACAACCATCTTGAAATGAAGTAGGCTAAGCAAGGATGTATAAAGATAGCCATTCTAGTGCTTGTCGAGATAAAGCGCAAAAACATACATAAACACACAATCTTTTGCCTATGATACAGCTGTACAAAGATTTTTTATTTTATTTTTTTTTTCTTGCTTTTTTTAACACAACAGCTATAAACCTGAATCAGAAATACAAATCTATTCACCATGCCTTAAGATACTAAAACAATTAGCTATACTTATCCGACAAGTAGAAAAGATTAAATATTCGAATACAATGAGGAACGCACATAATCGTCGCGAATCTCAAATGGACCATTTTGAATGTGTAACGATTTTCCATCCAGTGGTTTCTCAAGATATAAAACGCCAAGAAAATCGCTCGTTTTAAAGCTACAATCTGTTTAATTCGGCACGCTCAGAGAAAATGTAAAAAAACGAAGCACATGTTGGCTTGAACTGGGTTTTGGAGTGTGTGTCTTTAAGACGCCTGCAGATTGAGACTGTAAACATGAAACAGGAGGTCGATTCAGAGACCACCGACACACCTGCCTCTTCAAATTAGGAAATCCAAAACAGCGATTTACAACCTATTGACACCCCCCGTTTATATATATATTTGTACAAAAATACACTGAGAAAATAATCAAACGTTTCCTCTCTTTAAGTGTCAAAAGTCTACATTTAAATATAAAAAACAAAGGTTAAAACTCTAGCCCTTCTTCGGAGAAGGAGACAGACAGATGCGAGGGTACTTACAAGAACATAAAAATAAGACGAACTGTTTGGCCAGTAGCCTATATAAATACATCCATATAAAAGTGGCATCTGAAGAACACAGAAAAGGAAACAACCATGACAAAAATTAACAGTATTTCTTAATAGTTTCGGAAACTTAAGAGTTTTGGTCCTGAAGTAGTATATAAAGTTCAGCACAGATTTGAGTTTGTGTTTGAATCCTGAAGTTAAGAATGAAAACAGCTGGTGATTTTTTTTTCCTGCGAGTAGGAAATCAAACATAGCGCCATCTATCCATTTAAATAATCCTAACGTTAGTTTAACTGTTCGACAGTCTTACAGAATTATCATTACAAGAGGACAGATAACATGCGTTATTTTTTTCCCTTTTTCTTTATGTAAAAAAAACCTGTTTGTCTTTTGTCAACCCACCTTGCCAATAAATCCGCCATGCTGAAAAACAGCCTATATCTCAGTACCTCTGTTAAGCAATCAAGTCCACAAGGCGAATCAATAAAGTTCTTAAACGTCTCTTTTGATGTAAAATGATTAAAATAGACGACAGAAGCCCGCCTTCATGTACGTGCAAATCAATCAGTTTCCAAGTCAGAACATGTTTCTCAAGCACTCCTCGTGAATTCCCTACTGTCGTCTCGTGCCGAGCACGGGGAAATGACTTCGGCCCTCTCGCGACAAAATGTTTAGCGGCACTTTTCCATCCTGCCAGCGTTTCACGAAAGCATCGTAGCTTTTGTTTTTCAGCGCTTTTCCGTTGTCTCGCGCGTGGGACCCCTCACATGGTGGCTTATTTTACAAACACACCTGTCTGTTATCCCTTTTGTTCAATGTTCTTCCTCAGACGTATTTCCTTAACTTTCTCTAGTTCAATACGTGAGCAGTGAACACCAAGTTAGAAATGGTCGACTCCAACCAGTCCCCTGAAATCATTTCGCTCACCTCAGGGGTGCAGTAGTCGGGGAACTCGAAATGAGAAGCTCCGGATTCAAAATGCATGTCAAAGTCTCTGTCGAGCACCGAGGAGCCGATGCTTCCCAGGGACATGCTGTCAAAACTTGGGCTCGGGTTAATGTCCAGCATGTCGTCGTCGAGTTCCTCGTCGGAAGAAGAGGAGAACTGGGATGAGGAGGACGAGTGTGACGCGGACGGGGTGGGTGAAGACGCCCGCATGCTGGTGTACCTGTGGCGGTCCGAGGACGAGCTGCTGGGGGAGTCGGCGCCCTCCTTGCCGCTCATCGCGCCGTCCTCGTACAGGCTCAGCGGGTCGGACTCGGCGGAGCTACTCAGGGTCGGACTGGCGGGCACAGCTGCTGACGGGCTTATACCGCTGCCTCCGAAAATGTAAACCCTCTTAGCCTTCTTGTTGGGAATTTGTTTGGAAGCCGACTTGGTTTTGTAAAGAGAGTGGTGATCCGCGGGTCCCTGCTCGGGAAACGCCGCCTTCGCGCTCCCCAGAACTATTTTGTGCGGCTTGCTGGTGGATCTGGAGCTCCCACTCTTCTTTGAGGACGGTTTCGAGCCGGAACTCGTGCTGCTGCTCCCGCTGATCTTTTCTCCTTTCTCGCTCGGTTTGGAGCCGCTTGACTTCACTTTTTTTCTCGGCCGGTACTTGTAGTCTGGGTAGTCTGCCATGTGCTTGAGTCTGAGCCGCTCCGCCTCTCGGATGAAGGGAATCTTGTCGCTGTCTTTCAGGAGCTTCCAGCGCTTGCCAAGTCTCTTGGAGATCTCCGCGTTGTGCATGTCCGGCGATTGCTCCATAATCTTGCGCCTCTCGATTTGCGACCACACCATGAACGCGTTCATTGGTCTCTTTATGTGACCGCTGGGGGTTTTGCACCAGCCGGGGTCAAGCTTGTCACCCCCGGATGCCGTGGAACCAGGGGTTGGAGAGGAAGCCATGTCCAGATCCAACGCGCCGGAATCGGAGTCTCCAGCAAACAGCGCATCGGGATTCTCCGTGCTGCTTGTTTTCTGGACCATTGCTACAGTCTGAGAGAGAGAGCGTGCACTCTCAAGCCCAACGTGTCGCTAAAGAAAACTCAGTCTGATAATAGTCCTGAGGAGAGCCGAGGCGGCTGGTGCACCACACGCTTTCAGTCGTGCTTAGTGCAGTGGCTTTGTGTGTCTAAAGTTTTGTTTCGGGGCTTTATCATATAGTTCAATGAGCTGATACAGTTTCCGATTTCCACAGTGTCCGTGCATCCAGTAATAATGTTGTAACAGTCGATGAGCAGTTGAAAGTTTGTATATGAGCGCAGCTATGCGAAAGCTTAGTGTTAGTGTATGCGCTGCAATGCAGCAAAGCTCTGTTCAAGTTTCGGAAGATATCTGACTCCTTCAGCATATCCTTCCCCGTTAAACCATGCGGGAAAACCAGGATGTAATTCTAGCACAAGGGTCCGTCTCTTAAAAGCAGTCTGTAAGTTTCAACAGACTTCTATTCTGCATCATACAGCTTTATCCATTTCCAATGGTATAATAGAGACAGCAGTCAGCCAATCACAGACTGTTTCTAGCCTTCCCTGCGCCAAAACACGCCTACTCTCTTTTCATTGGCTGAAAAAGGAATCTAATAATAATCAGCGCGTGCAATGAGGAGCTTTGGGTCTGACCTCATTCCAGCATACACGACAAACTTAGTTTTAAAGGTACACGATTATGTTTTTTTTTTTTTTCTCTCTCGTTTTTGCTTGTAGACAATGAAGGCGTGATCTTTGAATGCATTTACAAACAAATACTGCTTTGAGTGAGAAAACGAAGCTGGAGATGTTTTATATCAGACTGTATTTGTCAAGCACTTACATTTAAAGAGACAAAACAATATAAAATAGCCATTACATAAATGAAAAATAAAGTATCATCGCCTGTCCATAAATAAAATAAAGCTTAAAATGTACTTTCTGTGTATTCATCGATATCTGCTATCAAGTCAGCTCATTTCTCAAGCTCATGGCTGTGTTTGGCTGTATACTGGCAGGAACACAGTTTCCAGTCTAACTGAGTCCTGTCTCGAGTCTATGCGCATTAATGTTCTGGCTGGATCGGAAGAGGGTGGAGCCGCTGAAAAGCCGGGCGGTCCTTTGTCACAGAACGCACGCCCCAAACCCCCTAAACACAACAGGCAACAGCAGCAGTGTTCAGTTTCAAGGTTGAGCAACATTGTTAACGTCTCGTTTAGATTTCAAGAGAACTTAACTCGCTGAAAGCACTGTAATAAGTTTACACCGTATGCCACCTCTGCCCATGCACCAGTGGTCTATGGTGTATCACGGAGAGAATGAAACTGGTACATGTTCATGATCAGGACAAGGGTCGACAGTCATTAAAAATATCGATTTGAACAGTTGTTATTTACCCCGAAAAATGCCCTGGTTGTAATCCAGATCTATTGCTGAAGAAACACTGGATTGGAGTGACGCTAGATGGCAGAGTGGAGCCAAGGGAGGCGTTTCGTCTGCTTTTAATGCAACAGAATGTATATTTGTCAAAGAATTACATAACGACCATCCAAGAGATATTTTACAACGGTTTGTCTTACATCCTTGTTATTGTTTACCCAAAACAGGATCAAGCGTGAGATCTTAAAAATAATGTCACGCATTTCACTTGAGCACAAATCAGCAAAGTAATGGCATTGAGCCCTTCATTGTGGTTTGTGTTCATGGGTCATGAGTAGAATATTAATTGTTAAAACCCCCTCAGGAGCAATCACATACGACACACATATCAGAACAGAGTAACACATTAATCCAATAAACATTTCTCTCATACATGGCATATGAAAGATGAGTCTCTAAAATGACGTTATATTTGCGTTTTTGATATTTCTGGGTATAAAGCACACATATAAATAAATATATCGTGGATATCTGTAAATAACGATTATAAAACGTGTTATCTTTATAACTGTGGGGAGGGGGAGTATAAATTGCACATTAGGCCTACTTTATGGCTAGTGTTGGCGCGTGAGGCAGCTGAACAGTTCAAGACTGTAAACGTGCAAAGCGCAAAACAGCAGGTGCAGGGTGTCTTTAACACACAACAAAATTATAAGTATAGTCTACTATCCGATTTATGGGCAGTATTATTGGGCACTGGTATATCCAGTAATCGGCTACTTTTATACTGCATACATTATAAAAGTAGCTGATTACTGGATATGCCAGTGCTAGTGTATGCTGGATATGCCAGTGTCCAAGCAATGATACTGACAATAAATCGGATAGTAGACTATACTTATAAATTCATTGGGTGTTTGTTGTGTCAGTCTTAACAGTGATTTAGTCCTAAGGTATGATAAATGTATAAATAAACTGACAAATATTCTTTGTAGTTTCTACAACAGGGGTTCTCAACTCTGGCCCTCAAGGTCCATTTTCCTGCAGTTTGGCTCCTTATCAAAATATACCTGAACAAGCTAATCAAGGTCTTCGGGATTACTAGAAAGTTATAGGCTGATGAGTTTGATCAAGGTTGGAGCTAAACACTCCAGGACCTCAAGGGCCAGAGTTGAGAACCCCTGTTCTGCAATAATTCAAAGTCATAAAAACTGCATGAATAATTATACAAGAATTAGAAAAATGCTGTTTTAGATGAAGTATAGCATGTAAGACTATACAGGCCACTAAAGTTACTTCTTGACATGTAATGTCAACTACCCAACTAAATTATTTCCCATTCTAAAGTTCTGCAAGGCACAGTCAATGATTGATTAATGATTAGTGATGAATAATTGATCTGCTCTTAGATGTTGAGTCATATGCAGAGTTCATGTGTGCGCACTAAGATCCATGTTTTCTGTGAACTGACATAGACACCTTGTGTATATAGGGCACACGTACATAAATCTGTGTCATTCACTGACAAGAAACTGCACATCTGCTGTGCTATAATGAAGATATTGATCATCATATCATGAAATGTATATTTGAACAGCTGCTTCAGACACAACTTATCTTATCAACTGAGCAGCTGTCTGGTAATGCTGAGTTAATCATTTCTAGACACAGCTCCCAGCATGCCTATTGACAAGACTTTTGTTTTCAAACTTTGATTTTGAAAGTTCAGCAAAGGTAGTCTGAACATCTGTTGGTGCCAGGGTTGGATGAAAGTAAGACAGACAGAGATATATGAAGAAAATTTAGATTAGATGTTTTTTTGTTTTTATTATTTTTATGGGCCCATGCAGAAAGCTGTCTCTCATTTAAATATTCATAATGCCATTTTACCCAGTTACTATATAAAAACTTTAAAAATTCCTATTACTTGTTGATTGAAAGACACAGAGTTTGGCATTTTAGTCATGCAGCTAAAATCCTCTGGGACATGTGGAATACACACACAATCTCTGTTCTAAACCCATTGGAGAGATTCCCCTGTGGTTCACATCCATACATACCACAACTCACTGTTCCCTGAGGAGCTTTAAAATAGTGTGACAAAAGTAGGTGGCAGGCATCCAGACATGCAGTGGAAGCACTTTTGAGCTCACAATTACAAGGTGCATACAAACATACTGAGAGCAGGGTAACACAGGTTAAAGACACACCTGAAAAAGTACACTTGATGTTGACACCTGCAATGAAAAGAAGAGATCAAATGCCCAAATTCTATGATTTTTTTGTGGCCACTACCAGACAGTAAAATGTATGAGGATGTAGTCCTAGTCATATAAGACCATCTGATGAGATAAAAATGCCAAAGGTACTTGAATTTACTACAGGCCCACACCATAAAATAAGAAAGCAGTGTAAAAAAATGAATAAATGGAATAAAAGTAAATCACAAAAAAAAAAAAAAAAACCTTATTTCCAGCAAAAGTCAAACAAAATATCAATAGATTCCTGGCAGTGAAAAATTGAAGCCTGAAAATTGACACATTTTCCACTGAAATGACAAAGTGACTCAACACCAATTACCGGCAAACGTCAAGCTCTTCACACCTGATGGGCAGGGGAAAAACTGAAATGGTGATGAGACATAAGGGTTAAAGAAAAGTGTGTTACTGTGTGCACAAGAAAAAAGAAGGAGGGCAATGAGCAGAGAGGGGCAATCTGCTCTCAGTTTACCTCTTTGATTTGCCTGTGTATTTAACACGAATGTTAAGGAAATGTGTATGCAAAACACAGCATTGTCTGGCCATCATGTTTTGTTCTTGTGTTTGGAAATCAGGGCAGATGTTTTTGCTGTTCATTCAAAAGCAGAAATGAAATTCTGAAGTGAAATCAACATCACTTATGTTTCATCTTTTTGTCCTTTCTCTTCTTAAGGCAGAGGTTTCCTATTACAGAATTTGATCATTATCATAGCAACTAACAGCTGCCTTATATGCCTTTAGGGCAGTTAATGCTTGTGACATCTGTAAGAAAGTATGCACATTTATAATTTCAGCAGATGCTTTCATCTAGAGATGCTCACAAATTGACAACTTTTTTATATAGACAAAAATGGGCACATGCCTTCTGTAATATGCTGAATACCAAACTGGATTTTTTGTAAAAGTCCAGAAATTGCCTTAAAAGCATGGTCTATAAAATATTTATTTGGGCAATGTACACTGCTAGTTACACAAACTGTATGTGCACAATTTACAATGTTATTTACAACATTCAGAGCAATTATAGAAATAATAATAATAATAAATAAACATTCAGGCCTTTTAATTCATTTATTGAGGATAAAACTGAGAATGCCCTTGAGCAGGTGGTGTTGGCCAGACAAGACAGTTTTTTTTTTGGTCAATTACAGAGACATATGGTGTATTAACACCTTCACCTGACCACAGTGCAGACACAGTCCTCTGAAGTGACCTTAGAGCACCGAGCAATTATCCAACCACATTTTTTTAACCCAACCCATTCAACAAGTCCGATGAGCTCTCATGTTCTCGCTCTCCTTTACAGCATTGGTCTTGACCTTACAAAAGTGTCTGGGTTTAAGAAAATCTTGACACTGTGAGATTTAAGCTGTGTACATTCATGCTTGGGTTTTTGAGCATTGTGTAGAAAGAAGATGCCTTATATGGTTTGTTTGAAAATGGAAAATCACTGTGTAATAAAAAAGGTTCCTCTTTGTGTTTTATAGACCAGACTAAAAATGAGTAAAGACAGTGTTGTTAGAGGAGTCAATGACCAGTCAGTTGTTGATAGTCCATAGTGTCAATAGTGTTGATGTCCTAGGTGTTACCAGACTCTATTTTAGAGGGCTACACCCAACTGACTTTCATCTCCTCACCCCTAAAAAGAGCAATTATATGATCTCTTTTCATATTTGTACAGTCTGTAGTTATTTTACTATGACTTCTCCCCTCACCAATCATTACATCACAGCAGTTGTCACAGACACATTCTAGAAAGAACTTGCAACCACTAAATGCAATAAATATTCCTCTCTAAATGGCATCTCGTATTCAAGTAAGACAGTAAGCCCCCAAGATCTGAGCGCTATCCCAGAAACCCAAATTTTTTTAGATTGCGACAGCATTGGTGAGGGATTTCCTGTGCTTTCATTTTCTCCCTCACCCCACTTCCATACTGGTAGCCCAGGTCTGGGTAGGATGCTGAGCGATGGCAGATGTGTCAGCTGATCTCCGATCATTTGGCTCCTGCAGCTCCAGTTTGTACGGGCGTCTCTGGGCAGAGTCGGACTGCTCGCGTTTCTCTCCTCTCTCCCCTCAGACGCACTGCGGCAGCCATGGCACACACACACACACATTTCCAACCCTACACACTGCACTCACTTCTGTTTTTAGGAGGGAGGGAGTGAGACAGCTCTGTTGTCTTGTCTCTCCCAAACTATTCCTTCTTCAAGTCTCTTCTCGCTTGGAAGGCTTTCTTCGGAGGACGCAACTGTGTCTGTGAAGTTTGGAGGCAGATTTTTGAAAAAGCTTGGATCTATACACCGGGTTTCCATGAGGAATACAGCATTTCCCCAAAGAGTTTGCATGCTTGCAGGCGATCCCAGAGGTACACACTTCCTTGAAGGAGTGAAAGCATCTTCTTTGGTCTGCTTGGCACTGGATTGTCGTGATGGACTTCCACACAGGATAACGTTCCTGCTTCCAATTTAAGGCTTTGACCACAGGCCTTTCCCAGCTGGACATATCCTGTTCCGGGACATATGCGATCATCCTGTAACTGGATAATAGATTCCCGGAGTCTCGCTTTCAGCGGGTGAATCAAGGGAGAGAGCTGCCCCAGACAAGCTGACCTAAATCGATCCCAGTGCTGTCTGGAAGCTGCAAGTGAGAGAGAGCGAGAGACGCAGCTGCGTAGCTCTTAACCAGCAGAGCTGCTCTCCGCCAGCAGCCATCGTGTGGAGAATCGAAGGGATTGCAGACTCTCTCTCTCTCGCTCTCTTTTGCTGAGCTGCTGGAGGAAAACTGGCACGCCTTGCAACATCTCTTGGGGATCAGCTCCTTTCCAACTGTTTCTTCATCCTCTCCTTCAGCAGTGATCAATCAGTCAGGCTCTGGCGACAGTTTCATGGTGAATTAGCTGCTGCTCTGAGTCGCTCTTATCAGGCGACACTTGGGGAACACATCTACCAGGGCTAGGACGCGACCGCACTGACTACCTGCCCACTGTCTGCCTCTGTGGAGCTGTATGAGGAGCTTGTCGATCTAGGCACGACAAGTGGAGCAGCACGACAGCATTTATGGCAAAAGTGTATCCTTTGCCTTCTGCCCCCTTTTTCTCCTGTGAGTGTATCATGCTTTGCTTTCTCTCTCTCTTACACACATTTGATTCTCTCTCACACACACACACACACACACACACACACACACACACACACACACACACACACACACACACACACATCTATTCTTTCTCGCACTCTATGCTCATCTCTGACTCTGTCTGTTGGAGTAAGGCTGATCTGTGAACAGTGTTGATTTGATATGATATTAATGATCAATTTGTTATGATTTGATATGATATTAATGACCAATGATTTGATATGATATTAATGACCAATGGCCATTTCTGAGGGGCTAATCCTACAGATGCACAGAAAACATGATTCAAACACTTGACGAGGCAAACGATGTGTAATGGTAGAGAACAAAACCAGGAAACAATGGGCAGCAATTGCTCTTTGTATTTGTATTTAAGTGCTATGCATGACAATAACTAGTGTTTATCAGTTTTACCACAAGCAACAATGATTTACAGCTGAAGAAAAGGTATGAATGCTTCTATTTTCTGACATAGGACAGCAGATGCTAAATATTTTTGCTGTACAAAGAACAAAATGAAAGTATTTTATGTTTTAGTACTACTACATTTATAAATCTCTTACAGGTTTAATTTAAATCCTCATTGTGCCCTAGTAAAACATATTTATTGAAAAATCAAGACTTACTGATGTAAAATTCTAATTAAACTTTATTTGGAGTATTTATTTCTTGCACAATGCACATTTCTTACAGTTTTTTACAATCACTTTGCTACTATTTTCAGTACCTTGATATCATTTTTCAAAACTCTAGACACAAAAATCAAAACGGTTATCACTTGTAACACATGCTGTCTAATGTTCAAAACATTGCATTGTCCATTCACATCTTTAAAGAAATCTTGCACTTGCACAATCATTGGTTCAAAATACAAATTTACTGTGAAATACCATTGAAACATAACTATAGATCACCCACACACAAGCAACCGATAGTTTCACTGTGTCATTGTTCGTACAATCATTAAATATTGTAGAACAAAATAGGTGATACAGGTTTCATTATGGTACTACATGTACAGTAAATACATCTCTGTAAAAGTACTGCAGTAGTAGAGAGAATACTACAGACACAGTGGAATCATTTAACAAAGTTTGTAACATATTGATGCAAAACACTACAGTACTATCACAACATAGGTTTGTTTGAATCAAAGCAAAAATAAATGACTAGAAACAAGACAAAAACTCTAAGTAAGAACAGCATTTTTTGCAGTGTGAGAAGGTGATACAGTATTTGGGGCCATAGACATAGTGTCTGATGAAGCATTATGATAAAATATTGGGCTTTTAATTAACCTGAAACTTTCATGATTTACAGTAAATATGGAAGATTATTTTTCTGTTTCCATACAACTATGTATTACAGTTTTTTTTCAATTGCTAAATGACAGTGGGCACAACTGGAGTCACATGTGCAAAACTCTAACTACAGTCTGCACAGCAGCAGTTCATGTGGACCAAACTCTAGTTCGTTTTTCATTGCTTGAACACAGTTTTCAAAACTCTACACACTTATCCCATGACTTTAACCACAACCTGCACAACACTGTGGATTTACAGCACTTTGTTCAAATGCTAACACACTGCTGTCAAAACTGTGAACCACACATTCAAAACAGAATAGATTTCAGCCTTGTGCCTTTCAAACACTGCTGATTGCAATTTTACAGGATTAGCCCCTCAATTATTTTTTCGAATTACAGTATGTACTTTTAGTTTCTACCGTTTTTTTCTCATTACTGTAATTCCGTAAATTACTACAGACTATTGAAGCAAACTGCTAATTTTCATTTACCTTAAAGAATTATGTTCTAAAAATGTAAATAAATCATGTGAAAGAATGTCACTCTTTTCTTTGAAGAAAATATTACTTTGTATGAAGTCACTGAAATTGTTCAAACTGTAAAGATGAAAAGTTAGTATTTTCTGTGTTGGTGTTTGATGCTAGTGTTTTTACTCTCAGTGTGTTCTGAGTGACAGTGTGTGTTATTTCAGTGAGGGTTGTGCATTGTGTTTGGCTGCACTGAGCCTGTTTTGAGCCATGTGTTATGAGTTTTGTTGCTTGGAATGAGTTTTGCTGGTGATGTGAACTGTTTAGCTCACGTGACTGTTGGTAGTGCAGACTGTAGTTAGAGTTTTGCACATGTAGCTCCAGTTGTGCCCACTGTCGTTTAGCAATCGAAAAAAACTGTAAAGAACTGTTATGTTCTAAAATTTTAATAAATCATGTGAAAGAATGTCACTAATTTCTTTGAGGAAAATATTACTTTGTATGAAGTCACTGAAATTGTTCAAACTGTAAAGATGAAAAGTTTGTATTTTCTGTGTTGGAGTTTGATGCTAGTGTTTTTACTCTCAGTGTGTTCTGAATGACAGTGTGTGTTATCACAGTGAGGGTTGTGCATAGTGTTTGGCTGCACTGAGCCTGTTTTGAGTCATGTGTTAACTGTTTAGCTCAGGTGACTGTTGGTAGTGCAGACTGTAGTTAGAGTTTTGCACATGTAGCTCCAGTTGTGCTCACTGTCGTTTAGCAATCGAAAAAAATGTAAGTTGTGTCATATTGAACAGGTGATTTTTGTTGAATGAACAAATGATCTAAGTTTTATGTGTATTGTATCCAAGCAATTGAGAAAAGGGTTAGAGTTTTGAAAAATATGCATTTTTATCATTGGTTGTGATTTTTGTGTCTAGAGTTGTGAAAAATGACATCAAGGTTCTGAAAATAGTAGCAAAGTGATTGTAAAAAACTGTAACAAAGTTTGTAATATATTGATGTAAAACACTGTAGTACAATCACAACATAGGTTTATTTGAATCAAAGCAAAAATAATTAGCTATAAAATAGAAAAGAAAAGTCAGTACTGTAAAACATCAAATGCAGTGTTCCTCAACTTGCTTGCTTGCACTGCAAAACATGCTGTTCTTACTTAGAGTTTTTGTCTTGTTTCTAGTCAAAATATCTTAAAGTTCTTACAGTTTTTTACAGACGCTAGGACACATTTCTCAATACTTAGGTCACTTTTGCAAAACTTTTCACACAGTGAGCACAACAGAAGTCTATGTGGGCTAAACTGAGGATCAATTATCATTGTTTTGGCACAAATAGCATTCAGTGACTACATCTCTCAAATTTCATTAATTCTTTTCTCACTCAGACACAACAACTGCCAAAACTCTTTGTATGTACAGGCCAGTTTGCACATGCTTACATACTGTTTTCAAAACTGTTAAACTTTTGTTCAAAACAATAACATAATGCAAAACTGAATGACAGCAATTTGCTACATTCATACAGTAATATTTTAATAAAATATATTTTAAATCTTAAAATTAAATGCTATAAAAACAATTGAATTGTATCTGTATCAGTGGATGGTGTGTATACAAATTCTTGTATTTTGGAATTATAAAAAATTATAAAAATAAATAAAAGACATAAAATATTGACAAATTCTGCATCATGTCTGATTCATTCCAGTAACATATATTGCAGTGAATTATAAACAGTAATGTGTCCTTGTTTTACACAAGAAAACATTGTATAATGCTACATGTTGTTAGTGTTTTTTAGGTCATTGTTTTGTGGGTGACAAAGTGTGTTTGTCGGCTGTCAACCTTTGCTAGTGTTCTGAAAGAATAAGTTGATGTGAGACCTGAATAAAGTGTTTTGGTAGTTGTAGTACATTTTGAATGTGAAATGAACTGCTTTGCCAAGATGAAAGTTGGTTAGGAGAACTGTGTGAAGAGTTTTGCAAAAGTGACCTAAGTATTGAGAAATGTGTCCTAGCGTCTGTAAAAAACTGTAAATCAAGAAGCATTTTCTTGACAAGTAAAAATTATTTGCTTGTTTTCAGGAAAAATAAGTCAAAATTAAGTAAGTTTTTCCTGAAAACAAGAAAATAATTTTTACTTGTCAAGAAAATGCTTCTTGATTTAAAAACTTTAAGATATTTTGACTAGAAACAAGACAAAAACTCTGTAAGAACAGCCTTTTTTGCAGTGTGAGAAGGTGGTACAGTATTTGGGGCCATAGACACAGTGTCTGATGAAGCAGTATGATAAAATATTAGGCTACATCCATGGATATTGTAGTCTAATTGGTTCATGCTCCGTGCTAATTGGTGACAATGAATCTCGTTAACCTGAAACTTTCATGATTTACACATGGAAGATTGTTTTTCTGTTTCCATACAACTATGCATTAAGAGTAATGCAACAGTTACTTATCATTTTGAGCAGTTCTATCAATTGATAGTTAGATCATTATAAGTAAATGAATAGACTCTCATTTGAAATGTAATGTGTGAATTGCCTTATAGTAGTACTTTGATGTTAAGTTGTGTCATATTGAACAGGTGATTTTTGTTGAATGAACAAATGATCTAAGTTTTATGTGTATTGTATCCAAGCAATTGAGAAAAGGTTTAGAGTTTTGAAAAATGTGCATTTTGATCATTGGTTTTGAGTTTTGTGTCTAGAGTTGTGAAAAATGACATCAAGGTTCTGAAAATAGTAGCAAAGTGATTGTAAAAAACTGTAATATTATTAGTTATTTCTTTAGTTGGAATATTTGTTGTTCCAATTTAGCAGACTTTAAGTATATACCAGTTTAGTATACCAAAAGTACAACTGCATGGTATTTTTGTTTAGCACATAAATATACAAATGTTTTCATAGTATACTTAGCCCAAATTAAATGTATATCAAATACGTTATAGTATGTATTTTTGGGGTGGTTATCACATTTTAGAATTTGAGAAATAGGTAACACTTTACTTAAAGCCTTTATGTATAACGAATTATAAAAGTATTTATAATGTACATTATAATTCATTATATCTTTTGATAAATAACTGTAACCAAAGTTAAAATGCATTATAATATTCAAAGATTCCTTGTTACATCTGAAATTGGTTGTCATGTTTTAATGTATTATACTTTCTAAAGGTGAATTACAGTCTATAATAACTGTTGTTACAATTAGTCAACTATAAGGTGCATTACACAGCATAATTAATGCATTAAAAATACCCTTATTATGCATTATACATAATGACTTTAAATAAAGTGCTACTGAGAAATTACTGTTATTCACATTTAAATATGTTGTTTTTTTATTCAGTTCTCTAAGATAAAAATATTGAATGATCATAAGTCAGATCAGTCTCACATTCAGAGAGTAAAACAAGCGTAAGATGCAGACGTGCTGAATTGGATATTCCATGTCTTTAATTACACATTTGAAGATGGAAATATGGTTCATTTTTTCTAGGTAATAAGTCCATTCTCCTTTAAATATCTTTGTAATGTGAGATTTCATGATGTTGGTTTTTAAAGCACCTTTTAAAGTGCCTTGTTTTGTCATATTTATATAATTTTTGTACCTTTTATTATTATTATTTTTTTTTTTTAATGAGCAGAATTTCATGAAATTATTATGAATAAAGACAATTAAAAGCAAATGCAATGATGTTTCTTTGTGCATTCTTTTCAGTCTTGTGTCTCCAGTACAATGTACCTATATGACATTATTCAGGATCTGAGCTCTGACAATTCACCATGAGTACCATCAACTGTTGTCGTTAAAAGTACTAAAAATCACTATACACAAATTCTGATCTAACACAAATGTGGTAAGATGGTCCAGGTAATGCGTAACAGATAAATCATCTGGTCTGGATAACAACCGAGTGTATTAGGCATCATAATTACAGCCTGCTGTATCTCTATCACACACTCCGTGAGATTATAATGCCACTGGCCTTTCTGTCGCCATGCATCATATTATACGTGTATGAGCTAAAGATTGTCCATAACATTAGCTAATGTTGTATTTCCGACTATAAATTGCTTGATGTCAGGCAGTTTGAGTAACCCACATATGTTTTTGAGATGTCAGGCAGAATTGCTTTCATTTTGTTCATTTGTTGTGATGTTTTGAGTCATTGAGTGTTTAAGGCTGAAGTGCATAATTTTTGGATGTTAAAATGCCTTCTCACTATAAATAAGACATTATCAGTTCCCATGAAAATAGCACTGTGATGCTTAATTTTAATCTGACCAGCCCAACACAACAACAACAACAACATGTGGTTTACAGTTTTTCTCTATCGATTTGGTACATTTCTCCAAACTCAGGTAACAGCTCTCAAAACAGTTAACACAGCAAACTAAACACACTCTTATGCTGGCGAAACCGTTAAGTATTCACTGCACAATGAAACACAGCATTTTATTCTAGTAATGCATTTATTAAAATTCAATATTAACATCAAAACTAAAAGTGTGTTCTCTGTTGATTTTATAACAAATTCAGCTGAAGATACACAAAGAAATAAATGAAAATACATGTTTTTCATTAAGTTCTTTAATGAGGAGTTCAGGTGTATAACAATAAGTTGTCACCCCACACACACACAAATATATATATATATATATATATATATATATATTATGCAAATAAGTGCATAGGTATATAAAAAATAAAGTGATAAATGTACTGCATTCATTGAATCAATTATTTTATTGATCATGCCTCTCAATTACATCTGGCCAGAGAATTTCATCAACATCACAGAAAATATTTTCACGAGTCATGCATCGTGGGAAAAAACGTCTTGAATGCTGTATCCATCCTTGACATGCTTGTGCCCCAATATCTCCACAGGCTTCTTCCATCGCTTGAAGAAGACTTACTTGGTTGTAAGGGTTGCGATCATGTACTTTCCATCTCCAAGAGGAGAAGAATTCCTCAATTGGATTCAGGAAAGGAGAATATGGTGGAAGAAACACCATCCTGAATTGTGGGTGATTCTCAAACCACTCTCGCACTAGTGCTGAATGGTGGAATTGGACATTGTCCCAAACAACTACAAAATTCCGCACCATTTGCTCCTGATCACCCTGCGGAAAGAGGATTTCATTGAGGAGGTTTAAAAAATGTAGGAGCCTTGCTGTGTTGTATGGTCCCAAGACAGCATTGTGTGCCACAACACCAGTTGTAGAAATTGCTGCACAGAGAGTGATGTTGCCTCCTCGTTGTCCAGGGACATTGACTGTAGCACGATGGCCAATCACATTTCTCCCTCTTCTCCTTTTTTTTTGAAGATTGAAGCCTGCTTCATCAATATACAGGTACTCATAATGAGTTGCGCTGCTATCCAACTCCAAGATTCTCTAGAGTAAAAAGAACACAAGGTAAAATATAGTAAATTTGTGTTTTACAGTAATGGGATTGATTGCAGTCAATACTACTGTGAAATTGTTGCTGAAGTTTGAGTTCACACTTTGAAGCAGCAGTATACATAGATATGCCTAAATCTTTTCACATATAGTAGCATGGAATAGTTTATGGACACATACTTAAAATTCAGGAAAAATATATCTTTGAGTTGACAGTAAAATTGCAGTAATTGGGTTGCACATACTTGAACAAACTGGAATCGCAACTCCTTCACTCTAACAGAGTTCCTCTCAAAGGGCACTTTGTATACTTGCTTCATTCGGATAGCATTTCTTCTTAGAACACGGTCAATTGTGGAGAGACTTCATTGGTGGATATTGTGGAACAGTTGATTGTCCTGTGTTATTCTTTGCTGAATTTCTTTGAGGCGGAGGGTGTTGTTCTGGACCACCATGTCAACAATGGCATGCTCTTGTTCAACTGAAAAAAGTCTTGTCCGTCCACCTGAATGTTCTCGAACTTCAATTCTGAAAAAGGTTTGGACAAGCAGGAACATTTACTGTAGAGATCTAGACCTATGTCAAACAAGACTACATGGACTCTCATTGTAAAAGTAGAATGATATAGTTACTTACCGGTTTTCCCTCTGAAATGTACGGATAATTGAAGCCACTGTGGATCTGTTTATATTGGGCTGAACTCTCTGGCCAGCTTCTCTCAGTGAGAGACCATGATTTATGACATGGTCAATAAGTGTGGCTCTGATTTCATTTGAAACACGTGTGTACCCTACCCTCATTCTACCTCTCCTCCCTCCTCGTACACCTTGGCCTCCTCTTCCTCTTTGCCCTCCTCTTCCTCCCTGTCCACCTCTTCTTATATTTTCTCTTTCCACTATACCATTGCCCTCCAATCTATCCATCTCTTCAATCTCTTCTCCTCTTCCTACATCCTCAGCTCTTCTCGCTCTTCCTCCTACATCTTCAGCTCTTCCTCCTACATCTTCATCTCTTCTTTCTCTTTCTCTTTCTCCTCTTTCTCTATCTCCTCTTCCTCTTCCTCTTCTCCCTCTACCCTGGCCACCACCTCTCACTCTTAAACCTCTTCTGTTTCCACTGCTCATACTTCTTTTTTTTGTCTTACTGTATCTCCTCATTTGTCTTCTTTGTTCTTCTTCTCTTCCCCTTTTGTAGTTGTTGTAATTACGTAAGACAGCTGTGTGAACAATTAGAAAATTGGCTTTTTCTGTGTTGAGTGGATTACTAACTCATCAGATAACAATTTGGCGTTAATTGAAGACACAAGGTGTGCAACTGACTATTTTACAATTCACAGAGTTTTGTTTGTTGTGTTTTGAAAATGGTACAAAAATGCTTGTGATCTTTGTGAAGAACAATGAAAAAGTTACAAATGTTTTTCCTGATATATTAAAGATTTGGTTGGCTGTATGAACTGCTGTGATAAAATTTGGGATTTTTGTGCACAGTGTTTTGAAAAAAATATGCTTTTGATTTGTGATTTCTATTAAATGAAGGAGAATTTACTATCTGTTTAGGACAATTACAAAGTGTACTGATCACTGTGTTAACTGTTTTGAGAGCTGTTACCTGAGTTTGGAGAAATGTACCAAATCGATTGAGAAAAACTGTAATATGGAAATGGTTTGTGTGACATTTAAAGTCTCAGAAACAGGGTGGTTATGGATCAATATCTGACTAGTGAATAAACAAACCAATGGAGTTTGTGGCAATCTTATCTCTTTGGCTAACCAATGGAAGATGAAAGGAATATTCAGGAAAACCTTTTCAAAAACAGTGTTGATTTACAATTCAGTTTGGTGACGCAAATGGTGCAGAAATTATTTAATATTAAATCTAAATGACAATCATGGCTTTATGTTTGCATCCAACTCATCTGAAACAGGCTAACGTCTGTGTTTATGTGAAATACATGCACATTATTTGACAATTTCCATCCAGTAGCAAGCGTCATATGCATGAACAATAAGTACAGATACCACAGTCTCTAAATCCCTCTTCTCAGATTAATATAACTTATTTTACATTTCAGGAAAATGCCCTACATGCATCCATAATATTCCATACAATGAATAATAATTTTATCATGTAAAAAAAGAAACACCTCCATTGTTGGAAATGGTTTGTGTGACATTTAAAGAACACAAGGGTAATTCTAATGTTGAATGTCATGTTTTTGGTCTCAGAAACAGGGTGGTTATGGATCTGACTAGTGAATAAACAAGCCTTTGTTTATTTCATAATGCTCAGAGGTTGTGCTGCTTTCTTTATGATTTAACACATTAGGAAACAGCAGAACGCTCGTTATGCTCTTGTGAAATATGGCAGGAAAGACGTGACAGACAGCAGCATGATGATTAATCAGATTTTCTTGTTTGCTCAAACGTAACAACTCATGTCCATCAGCCTTGAAGAGTCTGAAATTAGTGTCAGTGTTGGCAGTGAATATCTTATGCTCGGCTTATGCTCTTCAATGTGATGCTCGTTTATCATTCAGTATCATCTGAAAAATACATCCTGTCACTCACATCAGATAGCTTTTCAAAGCGGCAGAGCTTTCACTTCATTTTAGCTGCTATTGTAAGCTGTGTCAGCTTGTACCCAACTCACAATAATCACATTGCACCAGGAGTCACATACTAAAACACTGGAAATGTCAGCAAGAATTGATTTTATACTGATCGTTTGTTAGGATTTTTTGTTATTGGAACTGAGACAATGAGATGTCCAAGCAATGCCAGAGGTTCAGAAACAGTCATTATTTTTGCAATGCTGAAAAAAAACAACATTTGATTTTATCCTCTGTATTAGAAAACACTCTTGAGTGACTCAAAATGGTGCCAGTTCCTTCATAATTGTTGTTGAAAATTGTGACATACCTGATTTCAGCTCAATGCTCATCGCACGAGTCCTCAGAGATGCTTCAGGGGACTGATGTAACATGCACATGTATACAGAAATACTGGCTAACTCACTGGCTAATACTGGCTAATACAGATACAGCACTAATCAGCAAGAGGAACCTAAAGACATAATTTCCTTTGAAATGTATGTTAATCCAACTTTTTTTGTCTGCTGTCAGAGATATGCTGATCTGGACCTAAAAGAACTTGCTGTGGTGCCTTATTTCCATCCATCCGTCAATCCACATGCAAACATTTCGACCCAGGTGGTCTGTCAGCACACAATTCTGGAGTTTCAGTATCAGCAGGGTTTTAGATAAAGATGATGGACTTGTTTTATATGCAGCATGTCAAGATGTCCCTGTAAGAGTGTCCAGGCCCATTCGTCGTCAAGCCTGGATGTAATTGGAAGAGAAGGATCTGATCATGGGCAGACACACGTCTCCAGTGAGCTCAATCTGAGCCTATGGGTAAGCAGGGTCCCTAGTGACCTCTCCACGCACCGGAGATGTGGAAGAGCACTGATATCATGGAGGGAGAGATGTGCAGTTGCATGTGAGGTGGCAAGAAGTGTGAATTAGCAAGAGGTGAAATGGAGAGACACAGCTCGCCACAGCAAGCAGATGGACTCATTATTGGAGATGATGGGGAATGTGGAGGCATTAGCCAACCATCAGAGTCACCAGCCTGACTCTGCTATTAGCTTCTTACAGAGATCACATCTTGCCAACAGCCACACGCTTATTCCCAGCTAACAAGGAACATTCTCAGAACTTTGAGTAAGATTTTAGCAAGATTCTCTCAATGTTATGAACAAACATTCTGCAGTAATGTTAATAAACCATCTGATCAAAGTTATCTGGTCTTTATTAAAGTTAGCACAAAAAAGTATTTATATGTCATTAATGGAATGATTTTATCTGAAACGTTTTAGTTTGACATTTGTGTAACGTTTTTTAAATATTACTACTTGTTTCAGAACGTTCAGAGAACATTCAAAAGTAGCATAACCAATAAAAAAAAGCATTAAACATTAAAAAACTGTATGTTTTGTGAATGTTCATAGAACATTGTGAAATAATGTTTTTATAACTGAATGGGAACAGTGGACATAACTTTTTTTTAAAAGTGTGTGTGTGGGGGGGGGCTATATCAAATATGTACAATAATAATTGTAGAATATAATTTAGGGGTTCAAGTGCTTTAAGACCTTTAAGCACATGCGTAAAAAAGTATTTTGTTTTAAATAGCAAGCATGTAACCATCTCGATCATGGAAATGACCATTACAGTTTTTTTTTCGATTGCTAAACGACAGTGGGCACAACTGGAGTCACATGTGCAAAACTCTAACTACAGTCTGCATAGCAGCAGTTCATGTGGACCAAACTCTAGTTCGTTTTTCATTGCTTGAACACAGTTTTCAAAACTCTACACACTTATCCCATGACTTTAACCACAACCTGCACAACACTGTGGATTTACAGCACTTTGTTCAAATGCTAACACACTGCTGTCAAAACTGTGAACCACACATTCAAAACAGAATAGATTTCAGCCTTGTGCCTTTCAAACACTGCTGATTTCAATTTTGCAGGATTAGCCCCTCAATTATTTGTTCGAATTACAGTATGTACTTTTAGTTTCTACCTTTTTTTTCTCATTACTGTAATTCCGTAAATTACTACAGACTATTGAAGCAAACTGCTCATTTTCATTTACCTTAAAGAACTGTTATGTTCTAAAATTTTAAATAAATCATGTGAAAGAATGTCACTCTTTTCTTTGAAGAAAATATTACTTTGTATGAAGTCACTGAAATTGTTCAAACTGTAAAGATGAAAAGTTTGTATTTTCTGTGTTGGAGTTTGATGCTAGTGTTTTTACTCTCAGTGTGTTCTGAGTGACAGTGTGTGTTATCACAGTGACGATTGTGCATAGTGTTTGGCTGCACTGAGCCTGTTTTGAGTCATGTGTTAACTGTTTAGCTCAGGTGACTGTTGGTAGTGCAGACTGTAGTTAGAGTTTTGCACATGTAGCTCCAGTTGTGCTCACTGTCGTTTAGCAATCGAAAAAAACTGTAACCACAACCTGCACAACACTGTGGATTTACAGCACTTTGTTCAAATGCTAACACACTGCTGTCAAAACTGTGAACCACACATTAAAAACAGAATAGATTTCAGCCTTGTGCCTTTCAAACACTGCTGATTGCAATTTTGCAGGGTTAGCCCCTCAATTATTTGTTAGAATTACAGTATGTACTTTTAGTTTCTACCTTTTTTTCTCATTACTGTAATTCCGTAAATTACTACAGACTATTGAAGCAAACTGCTCATTTTCATTTACCTTAAAGAACTGTTATGTTTTAAAAATTTAAATAAATCATGTGAAAGAATGCCACTAATTTCTTTGAATAAAATATTACTTTGTATGAAGTCACTGAAATTGTTCAAACTGTAAAGATGAAAAGTTTGTATTTTCTGTGTTGGTGTTTGATGCTAGTGTTTTTACTCTCAGTGTGTTCTGAGTGACAGTGTGTGCTATCACAGTGAGGGTTGTGCATAGTGTTTGGCTGCACTGAGCCTGTTTTGAGTCATGTGTTAACTGTTTAGCTCAGGTGACTGTTGGTAGTGCAGACTGTAGTTAGAGTTTTGCACATGTAGCTCCAGTTGTGCTCACTGTCGTTTAGCAATCGAAAAAAACTGTAATAGCCAAAACAGGCAATTTACCATTGGGAATATATGGCTTTTAAACCTTTTTAAAAGTTATAACAGTTCACAGGCTTCTAGGTGCCACGAGTCAAAAAGGCCCTGCAAGTTTTGTTCTGATTGCCTTCCGTTAACCTTGTCTGATAGCTTCTCAAACTTCACTGGCAGCAGCAGGCCATGTTTTTCTAGATACATGTCATCATGGCACAGTGGACAAAGACACCGCACACCAATTTTCAAGTCAATCAGACTTAGGGCTGCGTAGTTATAGCCATTTTTAATTTTGTTTTCCATGTTATAAGGAATCCAAAGCATGCATTTTGTCCTTCTTGAGCCAAGGTTCCCAACAATATAAGACACTTGAGTATTTAGGAGTTTTGTATTTTTCACTGCTGTAGCACCCACGTCAGGCGTGACGTTGTAGACGGTTTGAGTACTACCAATCAAGTCTCTATGACTTACGGTTTGGTCTGCCCCATCACCAGAGGTGTAAACATACTTTACAGCAAAAATGACTCCATTACAAGTTACGATAAACCAATTCCAATACGACTTGAGAGACATGCCAGAGAAAATAAGAAACAACTGATTTGTAGAACTAACAATTCAGCTCCTCTGAAATTCAAAGTAACGATGAGGTGAACCTACAGTCAAACCAAAATTTATTCAGACGTTTTTGATATTTTTGGTATATTTTTACTAGTGGGTGCAGGTTCATTTATGTAAGTGAGGATAGCAAAATAAAGTAAACTGTGACATAATATGTATGTATTTGGCTCTTGTGACCACATTCCTGGGGACAACGGATGGAAATTAGCCTTTGGCTACAATCCAGTGTGTTTACATTCATGTATTATCAATGTCTGTTCATTAACACACACTGTCCCTATTAAATAAATAATAATAATAAAAAAAATAAATAAAAATAAATAAATAAATAAATAAATAAATATATATATATATATATATATATATATATATATATATATATATATATATATATATATATATATATATACCCAAAAATTCTTCATACGATGGACTACCAGAAACATTTATAAAAATTTGAAACCAAAAATTATTCAGACACTTTGACCTGACCATGTTTTGCTTAAGTGTTATCTGACATAATTAAGATTATTTTTACCTTTTTTTTTTTTTTTTTTTTTTTTTACCTTTTTTTTTTTTTAACTATAGTAAATAAACTGTATTAGTGAATGAAATGTTCAAGGTATCTGAATAAATTTTGGTTTGACTGTAAAAGTTGACCCAGACTGAAAATATTTTTTTGTCTTGCAATATAAGACAGTATAAGAGAATCCTTCAGTTATATTTAGATGTGATTAGAAATACAGGAAGTGTTTACCCAAATGGGAAGACATGGGAAGCGTTTACCCAAAAAGTGTTTTCTTAAAAAAAAAAAAAAAAATAATAATAATAATAATAATAATAAAAAAAAAATTTTTTTTATCGTTTTTAGCCCTAAAGTGCAATTTTCCCCGAAATAGTGGTTATGTTCATAATGTTTGGAATAAAAAGAGGATCTAAAGAGGATCTGAGAAAATCTTTTTTTATTCTTCAGCAAAGCAATATTTGCTATGATATTTGACTGAAATATTCCACCATCTACATGCAATAAATGACATCAGTGTCAAAATGTTTCTGTATTGTTAAAACAGTATTGTTAAAGAAATTAAAGAAAACAGTTAGAAACAGATTTACTCACAGTTTTACCGCATGGGGAAATGTTAAACTTAATTGGTTAGCATCCCCAGATGTAGTAATAACTATAAATAATTAGAGAAATTATTACAACAACTTACAACTAGTATGGCACAAGTTGAGGAAGTGAATCACAGTTTTTGGAGTTTGTGGTTTTCTGTCATTTTATAATCATGATAACAGACAACTTAAAGTAAAATCTTTTTTTTTTTTTTCTTGTGTGGGAGACAACATATGTGAATGCCTGTCCTCCATTTCTGTGCTCTAATTCCATTCGGCTTTCAAGCTTCGAGACACTTTCTGTTTTTGTTTTTTGTTTTTTTTTTAACCGATGGCTGAACGTGTGTACGCTTCTGGCCCTTGTGTGCCGGTCATCACCTTAAATAAGTTGTAGTGTGTTTTAAGCATGTCTCGCCTCACTGACCTCGGGCAGCAGGTGTGTATTGAGGTGAAGCAGCTCTTTAAAGCAAACCCTCCTAATGTCAAGTCCTGCTGACCTTTTCTTCTTTCTCAAGCATGAGTAGATCCACTGTAGGTCCTGCTGGAATTATGGACTTTAGACTCTTACAGGGGAACAGTAGGAGAAGAGACCTGCTGGAAATTGGATTGCTGCTGCTTGTGTCCCTCGAGTCGCTGACTTTTAATTGGACGGCTGCTTTTTGTTAAGATATTAGCATGAGTAATGTGTCTCGCTCTGGGCTCTATGACGACCCCCTGACTTCTCAAGGTGACGGCGACTTTCATTGCACAAGTCTCTCTCTCTCCTTTCCTGTTGCTTTGTTGGGCTAAAAATGATTTCTGTTCTCTCTTCCCGTCAGAGTCCATTGTGAAAGTCAAGTAGGGCTGGAAGGAACCGAAGAAAGGAACACCCAGTGATCCGCTTTCAACACCTTGAGGTTCACTCCGATCCTCACGCCGCTCTAGTCTCATTAAACTCTCACTGTGAGTCCATAAAAGAGGCTCACGGTAGTTAAAAATAATGGCTTTTGCTTCTCACCTGGCAGTGATTAATATTTCCTTATAAATAGCTTTTCATTATGTGAATCCAAGGGAAGGTAATTGTTACTGAAAGACCAGTTTCACCCCTTTACATTTTAAAATGTAAAATATCCTTTTTAAATCCTATCGAAATAATAGAATGAATAAGCAAAGAGCTAAAATTATTCAGGCATGCTTGTGTGTGTGTGTGTGTGTGTGTGTGTGTGTGTGTGTGTGTGTGTGTGTGTGTGTGTGTGTGTGTGTGTGTGTGTGTGTGTGTGTGTGTGTGTGTGTGTGTGTGTGTGTGTGTGTGTGTGCTTTTGTTTATATTACATTGTGGGGACCAAATGTCCCCATGATGTAATATAAACCTGAGTTCACCTACATTGTGGGGACCAGCCAGCGGTCCCCACAATGTAAATGGGTTTATAAATCATATAGAATGAGTTTTTGTGAAAAAGTAAAAGTTTGCACAGTTTCCTGTGAGGGTTAGGTTTAGGGGTAGGGGCAGGGTAGGGGGATAGAATGTACAGTTTGTTCAGTGTAAAATGCATTGAAGTCTATGGAAAGTCCCCACAATTCACAAAAACAAACATGTGTGTGTGTGTGTGTGTGTGTGTGTGTGTGTGTGTGTGTGTGTGTGTGTGTGTGTGTGTGTGTGTGTGTGTGTGTGTGTGTGTGTGTGTGTGTGTGTGTGATATTGTTCTGTGTCAGCAATTATAGGCAGTCTGCATGTCTGGAGAAGACGATGTCATCTTTATCCATAGTCTACTTATTAATGTGGTTGTGACTGTTTGCATTGTCTGTATTGTCAGGTGAAACATAATAGGCTCTTTGTGAATATTTGGATGCTGTGTTGTTTTAATCTGTATTTGCCATTCCAAATAAAATAATCAAATGTGTGTGCATGCATATATCAGTGGGAATCAGTTTGCCAGTTCAACTTAGATCTATTCTGGATCATGAAGACATGTGAGCAGGATTTAAATATTCAAGGTCATATGACAGACAGATTAATGTTTTCTTATTCCTTTTATACTGCATGAATACATTAAGCTGTATTTATTTAATAAAAATGATTATTAAAGTGGCACATAGATAACACCCTTTTCCATTTTGTGTTGCGGCAGTACTGTTGACCATAACAGTGTGTTTGTGTGTGTGTAAACACACACACAGACACACTCTGATTTTCTGATCAATACTGGATGTCCAGCCTTTCCCTGAATTACCCTTTACATTACCTCATCAACTACTGGTTTTATAGAGATGAGGCAATATGCCAACAATTGGATCAAGGTTCCTGTAAAACCTTTACAATATCACTGATGCACTCACTCAGCCAAACTCTTCATATAGGGTGCATATATTTATTGTGCCCAGGGGAACGACAGAATAACAGAGAGAGAGAATGAGGCACTATACAAGCAGATGACTGTGTTTAGAGCCTTTAAAAGAATGTTTGTGTGTGTTTACTCACTGATCTTCAAATGAGTCCTGTCCAAGGTTACTGAAGATCTCTTTTGTTAGATGGAAATGTTCTGTGGCTTAATAGCTTGTTTTCCATTTGAAGCTGGTGGAGTAGAAACACTCACAGGCCATCAGCCTGCAGCTTCTATAGAGTGAGTCTCTATGCAAGACATTTGCACAAATGATCAAATGAAAGAATAGTGATGGTGTTTGGAGAGGGGAAACCATGGGAATAAATAAGAGTTCAAGTGGATCTGTGTAAACAGTTCATAACATGTTATGAACAATAAACATTGGATACCGAAGATTTAACAATTTATTACTGCTTGTTTCCAATCGATCTCACTCAGACTTCATCATTACAATTTTATGAAGAAAAGAAATAAATAAATATATAAAGAGGTCAGTCAGTGTCATTGAATCCATCACCATGCATGAGGAGGAGCATCTCCATTTATCTGTGACTGGAGATACAAACCTGGTTATGATTTCATTTCACAATCTCTATTAAGTATACACTTGTACACTATATAAACCTCATCTCACCAAAATGTGTTAATATGCTACATGAGTTTGAACATATGCTAAACCAGATGTTCGTTAACTCACCTTTATGCCAACCCAAATGCATGTGATTTTTTGTTGTTGTTGTTTTTCTGAAAAATCTGTCTTGTAATAATTTTTTGCCTGTGTTTTCTCTCTCTCTCTCCCTCAAAGTGATGGTTTGCATTACTGTGTATGAACCGTCAAGGTATCAGCTAAATATCTTCTTCACATTTCTACTGAAGGACACATCTGGATGGCCTGAAGGTGAGAAACAGCAAATTTTCATTTTTGTGTGAGCAGTCCCTTTAATCAATAACGATTAAATATATTAGGATGTAAAGCTCATTTATGATTTGTTAATGCATGATTCATTTTCAGACTAAATTATGAATGCAACCAATGACTGATTCAGATGTGTCTCGTAATTGCAAATCTGGCCAGTCATTAATACAAAATATTTTAGTTTTGTACATTTTTATATTTTCCTGTCCTTTGCTATCACATATCTGCACAATCTGATTCCCTGTTACCGATTATTTAGTTTTTTTTTTTTTTAATGAGAAAAATAATCATAATTGCTTTATCACAGACTGAAAACAGTCACCTGAGAAGAGTGTGTTCTTTAGGCCCTTTTTTTTCCTGAGGGAAAGTTCTGAAGACCTTCATCAACGCATCAAATCACCTTGTGGGTTGAATGTCATCATATTCTGTTTTGATTTGTTTTCCAGAAAGAGTCTAAATTTGTGAATTTTGTAGTTATTCTAGCAAAAAGCAATGAAACTTGTTTTATTGACTTTAGGATAACCAGACAGATGATTGTGAGGGTGACCCTGAGCAGCTCTCCATTATTCGGAAGGAGGGGAAAACTTCATGAACCACCTGCTGACATTGGCATTGTGGTCGAGGGAGTTAAAGTTTTGAATCAACTCACTTCAGTCACATCAGCTTGTGCCCTGCTTCCGGGTATACATCAACCTATAAAAGTTTATTTTATATTCATTAAATAGTCATCCGTTTGAATTCAGTGCGTTATAACTTGAACTTTTTTTAGTCATATTTCATATTTTGGACTTAATTTTGTAGAACATTGTAACAGTCACATTTCCAAATATTTACGACCCACCTCCTGTCAGTCATACACTACTACCAATCAAATGTACACTACTACAATCAAATGTTTTAGAACACTGTGCAGTTCTAACTTCCAGTTCTAACTTCCTAAGTGAAGGCTGAGAAAAAGGAGGCCTGGAAGTTTGTATTTGCTGTTTCTGCAAAACTGGCTCCATTATGCATATGAACCGCTTGGGACATTTCTCGTGGTGGAAATCCCTGAGTTTGTCAGAGTATGAATTTAATGAATAAGGAAATACTTTTTGGTCCGTGTACGTTTTGATAGTTTGTTTTCCAATTTGAAATGAAATACGCAGAAAGGTAAAAAAAACGAAAAAACGAGATCGTTTTTTCGGGTCACGGATAGAAAACGGAAACACGACTTCAAAACTCGTTTTCCACATGTGGGCGGTCATTACACGCCCCTTTCAGCCGATTGGTCAATCAAATCTGAGCCAGTGACGTCATCTTCAGTTCGTTTAACAAAATAACAGTCCTCTCCTGCTATATCAGTAGATGTCATAAATCGGCTTTCTTCTGTGCAACCTAACGCGTATTTCACAGAAATATTTATTTCAGAAATGTTAATCAGCACACAGACTGTTGTAATGGTGTTTGTAGTTTAATATGCATAGTGAAACTGCCCACACAGAGGAGCGGATGAAAAGCACAGATTTAAAAAAAAAAAAAAAAAAAAAAAAAAAAATACAGTTTTTATTTTATTCTATTTTGAATAAATAGAATAAATCACAATAAATAAGTAGTGTAAGCAATTTTAAAAAACGAACAATAGCTCATCTCTCTTTATTTATTTATATAGCCTAACATTGCCTGCTGAATATAGGCTAATGTTAATAACCCTTTGGTTAAAAGATTGAGGAAATATGTAAAGATCAAACATTAAAGATCAAAATTACAGCTAGGGTGAATTCAGGTTGAGTGGGACATCAGGTTGAGTGGGACACTTAAGCTTTTGGGTACTGTAAAGGGTTAATTTTAGTTAAATAAAGTCAATCACAACAATTGTTACTGTGTTGTAGCTGAATGTCTATTGGATATGAAATAAAGGTTGTGATTGGTGTGACATCACAGATGTGGTCCGGTTGTTATTTTTCAAATTGCTTGACTCCTGGGACCTCACGGTAAGCCACCCGGCAAGTGTAAATCTATTTCAGAATAATAAGGTTGATAATTCTGTCACTTATGATGTAACAATTAAACTTTTACTTTTACATACATTTATACTGTCTGTGTATTAGAGATTAATAACAATGAGCATCTAACTGTATAAAATATTTGTGAAAATTAGATTCACAGCACTGTCCCACTCAACCTGACAGTGTTAGGTTGAGTGGGACAGTGCATTTCAGGTTGAGTGGGACAGTTTTTAGGGCTAATGCTAGCAAACACAGTGCAACCATTTCATGAACAAGAAGATAACATTTTAAAGTTATAAGTTATAAGTAATAATAATGTGTCTGAATATAAAATTTTTATAACATTTTTATTTTTCAATATACACAAGATGGCACCCATACAGAGAGGAGAGGGACAGAGAGAGAGAGAGAGAAAAGGAGTGACAGGGCAACACAGAAAAGGAAAAGACAGCAAAGTAGGAAAGGAAGAAAACTAAACCAGTGGAGTGAAGAGAGAATGGCAGGGGCTATTGAAGAATATGAGCAGGAGGTGACTGAAGGACACAAACCAAAATTAAGGTTTCTAGCCAGGGCATGGAACATCCCAAAATAAACACTGCAAAGGCGAGTGAAAGGGCTGGTGAGTGGCTACCGCCATGCCTCAGGTAAGAGCCCCCTGCTCTCAGCTCAGGCTGAGAGTGAATTGGCTAGCCTTGTTAAAATGTTAGCTGAAAGGGGGTTCCCCCTGGAACGCAGTGATATACAGCGTATTGCGTTCCAGTACGGCAAAATTAATGGCATCCCTGGTTTTTCTGCCGGTTTCAATGCATGTATTCTGGTTTTATTTACATTTTACACAACGTCCCAACTTCATTGGAATTGGGGTTGTATTTCTCATGTTCATTTTAACCATAAAATAGTGTCCCACTTTCCCTAACAAAGTGTCCCACTCAACCTGATTGCTTCCAGTTTGCTCAAGAGGGTGTCAGATGGTGTTTAAAGATGAACAGTTTGTTAATAAATACATACATTTGGAAAATTTCACCATAGTGGCCTTCATTACAATCTATTTAAACAAAACACATACAATATTAATACATTCTACTGATTTAGGTTGTTTAAAATGCAATTTACCAAAAAGTGTCCCACTTTACCTGACTTCACCCTACATAGCTATTTTAGTTATGACAAAATAAGTTATGACAAAAAAAAAAAAGCCTATATAAATGTTAAGCCAAAACGAATTAATTTGAAGCTGAACTGAAACAGAAACCGGCGTTATACCTCTCTAATTTGCCACAAATCCAAATGTTTCAATATTCACGATTTGGAGGCTAAACTATATTTATTATTTAAACGATTTTATTGTAGCTTACACAGACTACTTAAAATGAGCAGTATAACTTTTTATATATTTGGTTGAATGTATGTTATTTTGACAGTTACAGGCTGTGATGTCAAGTTACTAAAACTGATGTTGCGTGAGGCGCCGACGCGTTCACTTGAATTTTCTTATAAAAGCGGAAACAACTTAAAATACTTACACCATAACTTACACCATTCGAATCTGTGAAGGGTTAAATAGCCCTATTATTTTTGTACACTCACAATAAAAACAAAACATTGCTCGTAAAATAAACAAAGACATTTTCTGCAGTCTCGGTTTCCTTTCTGTGAACTCTTCTCAAAAATGAACCGACACTCATATTGTCGCATTTTTTCCCCTTTCATTTTTGTAATATGTTAATTACTTAAGTGAAATAAATTTCGCGCATAGACCTATAGGCTATTTATTCCTTTTATATAATTGAATCCTTGTTCTCCGTTCACAGAAGCGCTGCAGGTGCATGATGATGATGAATCCTCATTTTCTGTTGTTTATTCTGCTATTTGTTCATGTAGGCTAAAACTAAACCCCTGGGATTTTTTTAATGATTCACAGACATTTATCAAATTTCGTTTAATTCTAATTTAATATAATCTTGTCGGTTAATGAAACGATGATCGCATCAGTTGAAAGTCGGGGGGAAAAAACAGAAATTATATTGACAAGGCAACAATAATTTTCGTTTAGTTTAAGTTTTTCAAAACATCCACAGATCTGCATAGGCCTACAGTAAATTTTCCCGCTGTTTAAGCCACGAATATTTACAAAATAAAATAATTATAAAGATGATAAAAGACAATAAAATAATAACAAAGATAATGAAAGTTCTATGTTTAATATACAAGAGTTTTTGTTTTGCTGTTGTCCACTAAAGCAATTGACGCAGAATCGCCAATAGCCGTTAAATCGAAATTGAAAGTAAAATGTTCAGGGCCATTTATAGCTAATTCATTCAAAAGCGAAGGATAGACAGAAAAAGTGAGGATAGCAAGTAAACTGTGACATATGATAATGTTCACTGTGTTCATAAAAGTGTTTAATTTAAGAGATAAAATCTGCATGGCCATTTATAGCCTAAGCTAAGGAAAACTAAAAAGCCCCCCGATGGTGATACCGTTAGGCCTATTAGGTGTTGCCACCTAGTGGATAGCCTATTTTCTAATATGACTGCATAGTCTACTGCAAGGAATGCGTCTGCTAAATTAATGAATTTAAATGTATAAAATATAAACAAAACATTAAAATAAAAAATAAAAAAGTAGCAGTAGCCACTGATCTATAATAGATAATAGTCTGTCATTATGTATAGCCTATTCAGGGCCGTCGCAAGGGGGGTGCGAGGCCCTGTGCGAAGTTGACTTGCGAGGCCCTCTCTGCAATTGATTTGCGTGCATGTGTGCGGGTATTGCTATAGTAACGAATCCAACTTTCGCGCATCTGTAAAAAAGTGGTTTGACCTATTTCAGATGCTGCAATTAGAATTTAAAATGGAGTGAGTAAAACTCCGTATACAATCTTGACGTGTGTGGTAATAGGCTATTGTGCGATCTATCCTATATGGCGAAATTTCATAGAAAGTTGAGTAGTTTGCATCACTAGATTAGATAATCTATCACTAGATAGTCTAAAACAGCCTATTAAATCGTTATCAGTTGACACACAACTACTGTTTAATCGTGTCTACCAGCACATCGCTCACCCTTGTATGCCGGATTATATATTTTAGTCACCACGGCCACTTGTTGAATTTATGCCTCACCTTGAACTTCATCTTGTTGCAACCCGGTGGCCTGGTTAGCCTCAGTGATGTAGGTTGTGTTGCTTGTAGTCGCAGTATTGGCTAGGGCTGTGACGGTAGGCATGACAACCGCGCCACCGCGGTCTTGGAGCGTCACCGGCGGTAGTGTGACGTCATATATAATACATATTTATATATCTCAGAGATCGCGTTAACTGAAAATTTTCCGTCTTTGATGGATTTTTTTTAGCAGTGACGGAAAAAATCTGCAGTCCGTCCGTCATTTTGACAGATTATGTAGTTTGTATGTAAGCTTGTAATTCCCACCCCTGTTCAGTAGGTGGTGAGCGCGCTCCAGTGTGGCAGCAGAGCGTGAGTTCAGTCTCCAGAATTAAATGAAAACGATGCGCTTGATGGATTACAATACACACAGACGAGCACCCAGTTTAAGTAAACTGTATAATAATAAAGTTACTTATGCTTACTTACATAATTAAGTTTTGTTATTTTTCTTGCTAAGTTAATGGTCAACGAATGGCTTTTCTGAGGTATAATGTTACGTGACATTGTTTGCAACACTGATTGAACTGACGTTCGGTAAACTACTGTATCTTTCAACATATTTTTTTTATTTTCATTCATGTTTATTTCGTTCTGTACAGTAGTAAAGAGGAAAGGATGATCGCATTCACTCACAATCCGTGACAAGAGTTCAAGATGAAAACTGAAAGTGACGCAGCTAGTCTTTGATCAACTTTCTTTTCATAGTAGGCTATAAATGCATAGCCTACGCCTATTTGCTTATCATGTAAGTTTTCCCTTTCCCTTTCCCCCACCACCGCGACATCTTTCTTTTTAATTCGTTTCCGTTTCTCGCCACCCTGACTCGTGTTTACGAAATCGGTCGCGCTCTCGTGCAGCACCCGACATTTTTTCCTCACAGAGTGAGCAGCTCATAGTGGTGCGAGCATGTAGAACGTAATATCGAAATTTGAAAATTAATAATTATTTGCAGATTTCTTTTCATGTGGCCTTGATTATACATAATTGCGAGACAGATGAATTTTATTTATTATCGATGTTTGGTGGAAAACTAATAAAAAAATAGACATAAACTACATAAAATGCAGGCCAGGAGCGAGGCCCTCTAGAGGCGCGAGGCCCTGTGCGGTCGCACACTTGGCACAGCCCTTGCGACGGTACTGAGCCTATTGATCGGTGGTTGTAGCCCAATTGATGTCATGCGCTTGGTAACAGATGTAGAGGCATTTACATTTTACATTTTAAAAACACAATGACAGCTTAAAAACAGACTTAATTAAATTTACTGTAGGTTTTTTTAAACTTTTTTTATCCGTGCAAACATATTTCTGTGAAATACGCGTTAGGTTGCACAGAAGAGAGCCGATTTATGACATCTACTGATATAGCGGCAGAGGACTATTATTTTGTTGAACGAACTGAAGACGACGTCACTGGCTCAGATTTGATTGACCAATCGGCTGAAAGGTGCGTGTAATGACCGCCCACATGTGGAAAATGAGTTTTGAAGTCGTGTTTCCGTTTTCTATCTGTGACCCGAAAAAAACGAAAGTGGAGTCAAAATCTCGTTTTCCCGTTTTTTTTAACATACGAAAAAAACGGGAAACGACCGTTTTCTCGTTTCTGCATATTTCATTTCAAATTGGAAAACAAACTATCAAAACGTACACGGATCGTTTCAGCCTGTAGTACTGTTTCTTTTTCTGTACTAGTTTCTGTCTTCGTTGGTGATTTTCCATTTGTATTTACTTCCATTTTACAGATGCAGGTTACATTTGTTATGTTGTCACATTTTTCCAGGCTCTTCTCCTGACATTTGTTTTAAATTCAGAATCAACAATTCCATGTAGCTAATTTAAGTCACTTTGTCATCAGTTTTATTAAATTCTGTACTTAAGTTGTATTTTAAGCTCTTTCTCCTAGTTTCACAGACGCTTAAGCATGTTTGAGCTGTTTCAACTGAATGTAACTTGTACTGACATCTTATGATTTTTCTGTGCTATTGTTTTGTCTCAAGATGAACACCAGTATTTTTTATTTTTATTTTGCTAAGGAATGTTTATAAAAGCAACTTAAAATATAGCTGCAAGCAGCAATTCGGGGCCAAGCCCCAGAAGGGGCAGTAGCACAATACGGAGCAGGAAGAGCAAAAACAGCAGAAATTGAATGTACATGCTAAACAGCTCGTTCAGAAGGACAGGTGGAAGTGAAATGAAAATTAATAGAAGTTCAGAGAATGAACACGGAATGAACTAAAAACACTTGTATCTCATTCAAGAGGAATAAAGATTAGTACAATGCTTATTTGGATAAAAAAGGTATCAAAATGACTCATTACACACAATTGTATAAAGGCACCCCACACAGGATTCGAACCCACAACCTCCAGGTCCAATGTCCATTTCTCAACTCATTGCGCCACTGTGCAGGTGAATGTTGGCACGCCTGTCGAAGTTCATTAGTTAATGTGAAAATGAACTCAAAATGAAGAATTTTTATAAAACTGCACTGAATGTTATATTTAATAACTACTTTAGATCATTCTGCAGCTCATCATGCTGTAGCGCAATACAGAGCAGGAAGAGGAAAAACAGCAGAAAATGAACAAACATGAAACAGCTGGCTCAGAATTACGGGCGAAAATGAACTCAGAACTTATGTACATAAGCTTAGATGAAAATGAACACAGCATGAAACAAAAAGCATTTATTTCTAATCCAAGAGGCAGTAAAGGAATCAAAACACACTATTTCATAAAACCACTCCACCTGGGATTCGAACCCACTATCTTGGGGTACAGAGCTCATCAGGTAACTGGCTTTACACATTGAGCTACTTGAGGATGCACATTCAACAATCTGTGGAAGAGAACTTTTAGTGTAAGAAAGAATTTACAAAAAAGCATTACTTAGCATGCTAACCATATTAGCATGCTAAGCTAACTTAATGCTAATGAAGCTCATGGTTAACTTGATAGCTGAAGAACCACATTAAAGAGAATGACAACTGGTTAGCATGCTAAGCAATTAGCATGCTAAGCTAACTAGCATAAGACAACAAACACAAGCAAGGTCACATTCAGAGATGAATATCTTGGGAATGGTAGCGAATATCAAAAATCCATTCAGTCATTTCTGTGCGGCTCGGTCCAAAGATCACCTGAGCTGATTTTGGACAAAATTGGACAAAAATTGTAGGAGGAGTAGTGAAAAAATGGAATACTGTACTTTTCAAAATGGCCACTACTGTACTGGGTGGAGTCTTAATGTAAGATATTGAATGTGATCAGTATGAAGAGAGGAATCAGTTGTATTGACATTCATTTTTCTGGAACAAAGGGTTCAAAAGTTATAACCTTTACAAAAGTGAATATTTGAACTGGTGGTGGCGCTATAGACTTAGTCCTAGATACTCCAAAGTTGGTCAAATTACTTTTAATTACTATCACTACAAGCATGCCAAATTTGATAATTTTCCTTCGTATGGTTCATTGATTACCATACAGGGGGAAGAAGAATAACTACGAATTTGGACATAAAGGAATTGCATGTGATAGCTTCAGATTAGACCAGTTTTATGCAGAATGCCTAGAACAGACACAAGTTCTGCATCTTTTCCTGCCACAGTACCTCATGCGGTCTGGGCATGTGTCACACTGAGTTTTGAACCCACGATGCAGAGCATTCGGGATCCGTGGCGTAACACATTGAGCTAATCAGCCATGCAAGTTCATCCGTATGCTAAGCAGAGGTTTCAGTGTGAGAAAGAGTTCACAAAAAAAAAAGCTTCATAGCATGTTAACCATATTAGTATGCAAAGTTATTTAATGCCAACTAAGTTTTGGTTAACCTGTTGACTGAAGACCACATTAGAAAGAATAGCAATAGTTTAGCATGCTAAGCAATTACTGTGCTAAGCTAACTAGTATAAGACAACAAACACAAGCAAGGTCACATTCAGAGATGAATATCTTGGGAATGGTAGCGAATATCAAAAATCCGTTCAGTCATTTCTGTGCGGCTCGGTCCAAAGATCATCTGAGCTGATTTTGGACAAAATTGACCAAAATTTGTGGGAGGAGTAGCGAAAAAACTGTTTTTGATTTAATTCAATATGGCAGACAGGTACATTTAAGGAAAATGACAAATGACACATTGTCGGAATCGGCATAAGCCAGGGAATAAAATGACATGAAGCATACACATTTTGGAAAGTGTTTTCAAAAGTTATAAGCGTTTTTGAAATAATCATTACATCTGTGGAACAGTAGGTGGCGCTGTGCTGAAACTTCTCAGGTACCTTCACGACCTTCTAAAGGTCATACATACCAATTTTTGTGAAGATATGTCAAATTGTTTAAAAGATATCGCAATTTATGACAAAATTCAAAATGGCGGACACGTGATACATCCAATATTGACAGAATCGGTATCGTCGGATTCGGCATGATCCAAGGAATCCATAGACACCAGGACACACAAGATCTTGATTTTCTGACAAACTGTTCAAAAGTTATTGGCCAAAATAGCCTTTTTTCATATCTCATGACCTGTAGGTGGCGCTGTTCCCAAGTTTGGCATAGACCCTCAGACCATGGTTCTGATGAAGCGTACCAATTTTTGTTTCGATTGCTCAAAGTTTGGCCGAGATACAGCCTCTATACTAATTTCGGGTCGACCTCGTTAACTTCGTGACATCATAACCTTTGAACAAAGATGAATAAAAAAAATCTGTTCAGTCATTTCTGTGCGGCTCAGTCCAAAGATAATCTGATCAAAGATTGGACAAAATTGGACAAATTTTGAAGGAGGAGAAGCGAAAAAAACAAATACTGTACTTTTCAAAATGGCCGCTACTGTAATGGGTGGAGACTTAATGTAAGAAGTTGAATAGCATCAGCATGAAGAGACGAATCAGATGAACTAAATTTAATTTTTCTATGACAAACAGTTCAAATGTTAAAACCGTTAGAATGTTGAAATTTTGAACTGGTGGTGGCGCTATAGAGTTGGTTCTAGAGACTCCAAATTTGGTCCAATCACTATTCATGAGCATCTCTACAACTGTGCCAAATTTCATCATTTTCTCATGTTCCGTTGATAGGGCTGCCATAGACTCCCATTCGGGAGGAAGAATAATAATAATAAAAGGGAAAACGTACAATTACAATAGGGGCTACAGCCCCTTCGGGGCTTGGCCCCTAATAATTGAAATAAGGCCTAATTCTGGTTTAATCTAAGCCCTGTCTGTGAAACCGGGCCTATATGTTACCAAGAAATGCCATTTTTACAGCCACTTGTTTTCTGAATGTGATGTTAATTCCTGTTCAAACAGTGTGGGGTCAAAAAGAAATACATTTGTATGTAAACTGAAGGAAGTTGTTTGAGTAAATGTATTCATCCTTACATGGTCTCTGATTGAAATTAGTAAAAATAGACATTTAACTGACATAGAATCTTGCTGTACATAAAGCAAGATTGATCTGATTTTATTTCTATGTTAATTCAATGTTAAATAAGTGATTTAATTAAGGTTGAACAAATATTGATTTTACAACCATCTTGATCTATTTTTCTTCATTGAAATAACATTATTTCAGGGTGCAAACCTGATGAAAAATCAACGTTAAATTTCAATGTTGATTCAATGATAATTTGGTTGATGCATTACCATTGATTCAGTGTTGATTCAAGGTTGGTCCGCTATCTGGGTTGGTATTTAAATAATAGGTATGCTTATGTTGAAATTATTCTTTATTCTTCACCGTTTTCAGCTCCTTGCACACGGCTACTCTCGCCGATCGGTTGCATCCAGCTGCAGCCGACGTCGAACACACCTTTTGGGCTGACTCCAGAGATTGTATATTATAGGGAGATGAGAGGGCCTGTATCTTTTACCATTGGAGAAAGCGTAACGGCTAACTTAATCACGTGCGGCACCTCTCAGCCTATTGTGTAATGACAGTGACATCGTTGCCCACCGTTCCCTGCGTACCGCCACAGCAGGAGCCTTAGCATTAGCGCTTTTTTGGCTAAAGGTTGCAGACTTGACTTCCAGTGGCTTTTACACAACATCTATTTTTCTATCTGTTAAACAGTGATGCGGCACATTTGCTGTTGGTAATCCCGTAAAGTCCTACATGTTGCAACATTCCCTAGTCTGCCTTCTTTTAAAAAAATACAAGTGGACAACATTTTTTACCGGCATGCACTGCTTCAAGTCAGCCGTCGATCGGTCTGTGCGGCGCTGCATCAAGTCGAACAAGCCTGTAAACAAGAGAAGCACATGGCAAACAGGAACATGAAACATGACTAAACTACAAATTAACACAAACATGAAACTAAACCAAAACTATATGTGAAAACTAATATTGCAATTAAAGTATTTAATATAACAAAGCAATTTCTGAGAGTTGGATACAAGAAAAGTCCTACTCTAAAGTTACTGTGAAAGTAATGCAATTATTGACCTGGATTATACTGTAATTTCACAGTAAAAATTTTAACAGTATAAACTTAATGTCTAATGTTAAACTTTGTTTTTACGTTTTACATATTTTTTTTTTTTTTTTTTTTTTTTTTTTTTTACATATGGTAGCTCCCCAGTATGCTTGTTGGAAGCAGGACATGCCGCCATCTTGGAAGTGACATCAGATGATGTGTCTTGCTGAAAAGCTAGCTCCGAATATTGGCTTTCTCAAGCATTCCAGTTCACAGCATGCATGTTATTATATATGCATTGTATATTTGTGCATTTCCTGCATTACACATTAGGGTTGATTACAGAATCTGGTCACATTCTCTTCATGTTACAGACTGTTATATGACCTACTTCATCATGTTTATTTATTCTTGTCAGGTATAAAATGATAGTTTCTCAATGAATAGCTTCTAGGATTATGATCACTAAATGTGATGCATTAAAAACCATCAGTGGTTTTATGGCTGGGGGCTCACTGTTAAAGGACATAATTTCAGTGTGAGGGTGACGTCAAGAAAAGATAAACAAGAAAGATTAATTTTGTCTATGAAACACATATACACACACACACACACACAGACACACAAACTCATTCAATTTGACATGTCAAGAGAGGCCTCCTGCTAGGCAGTATTATTAAGCTTGCACATTATTTATGCAGAGGAGATTGCTGTAGCCTGATTTTGCTCATAAAATGTTAATATATTCATGAGGAAATTGTACTCTTTTAATCTCAGGATGAGACACTTATCAGGGAGTACCACTTGATTCTGCACTTTGCTTGTATTTTAGCCTACAAACATAAAGCCGCCATTTCAAATGCTAATTCTCATTATGCTCTAACGTCCTTGTGTCATGTACAGTAAATGTATGTGTATTGAGTTCCTGATCAGGCACATTTCTGAACGGCTTTTATTGTGCTTTACGGGGAGAGAAAAAGGGAATCCCACCGGCTTAACTCATCAATAAGAAATCACAAATGTGTGATATTCAGCACTTAACCAAATTCAAAGGCCTAGTTCAACTTATTTTCAAAGATAACACTCTCTAAGGCCTTCTCTTTCAGATGTTATGGTATGTAGACAGACACATTAAGCATTCCTTTAGCAGTTTTTTTGGAAAGACAGGGACAAGCCATAAGAAAGCGGTGATCTAGTTACCGTCAGCACTGTCAAGTGGACATGGTTCACATACCATAATACAATCTAGTTATTATAATCCTAATAACTAATATGATTTTAATAATCAGATCATTATTCAGTGTTATTTTCTATTCATAAATCACAGGCTTTGCTGGTAATCCAAAATTACTCTAAAAGAAACAGCACTCTGGAGGTATTAAATTAAAGAAGAAAAAAAAAAATTGCTAGCTGAAAATTACCTTTCTGACGGTTGCTAAGCAACCACTGCATGGGTATAAACCCTTGTCATTTGCACAGCCAAACCAAAATCTTAAAATAAGCCAACACACGGCAGAAGCGTGGCCCATGTGATTACATCTTCTCTCTGCGAGACAGAGATACGGCCCTCCAGAAGAGCTGCAACATTAACAGAGCCTTTCAAGCAATTTCACTCGCTCTGGGCTGCAGCTCATCAGATGGGCCGCTGTCATGCAGGAATAGCTCAGATTCAGCAGCGGGAAACCAACCGAACATCTTCTGATATGGCTGAGCTTATAGCCCTGATTTAATTTCTTCAGTGTAAATCATAAGTCTGATGAGTGCCGTTTTATTAAATGGGTCCTATTATGCTTTTTTTACATTTTCAACTTTCTTTAGAGTGTTGCTGTTTGAACATGAAAAGGGTCTGCATACTAACAATACTTCCAGGAACATACATGTCACAATATCCCTCATTTTAATAATCCCTGCCCAAAGCATAGGCAAAAAAGGGGTGAGTTGTGTTGAGTAGTATGTTGAAACTCACGGTTCCCTTTCTATACTTCACCTGTACTGCGTATGGGGAAAGGTCTCCTTTTTCCCCGTTACTGAAGCCTTTTTCAATAACGCAGTGTAACTGCATCGTCATTGGTTCACTCATAGACAAGTTGTTGAACCAATGACGGCGCGGCATAGCTGCGCGACCTATGACGACAGACCGCTTCCCGCTTCCCGCCGCCTGCCAGCCCGTCTCCTGAAAAGAGCGATTGTCCCGCGGTTTATTGCCGCTCTAAAAGAGCTTTTCAACAGCGGTTTTCACTGCTCTAGCGGCCCTCGGCACTCTAAAAGAGCCCCTCAAACGCCGTTTTCACGGCGGCGGCGTTGTTACAAATGCCGCGCCACTCGTGTGGCACATGCAGAGCCCCTCTGCATGACGACGACGGTCACGGGGAGTGCGTCGGCTGCCTGGGCAGACCCCATGCAGAGGCCGCGCTCACCGGGACCTTGTGTTCCCACTGTGAGAACATGAGTCTCGCCTCTCTGCGCTCGCGGATCGCCTTCTTCAGTGAAGGCGATCTCGCCGCTCGCGCCCTCCCTTCTTCTTCCTCCCGCGAGCCGGCTAGGAAGAGACGGCGGGGCAGAGCGGCCCAGCGCACGGAGTTGGATGACATCACGCTGGCTTCCCCGCGTGCCTCACCCTCTCCCCCGAGAGAGCAGTCCCCCGTCCTGTTCTCCCGCCCTGAGCTGCGTCCCTCGGCAGATGCGAGCGACCTCATCTCTTTTGGCGGTTCTGAGGACGAGCCGCTTGATGACGTCATGTCTCTCGCCTCTGAATCCGAAGGTTGGGCCGGTGATTCTAACCCTGCCCGCCCTCCCTCGTTGGAGCCCATTGACTGCAAGCCGGGTATGGATGCCGAGCTCTTCCGCATCCTTTCGAAAGCAGTAGAGGTTTTGGACCTCGAATGGGCTCCGCCAGAGGAGCCATCACGGAGCAGGCTCGATTAGTGGTTCCTGCCGGGTTCCCGCCAGGCCCCTTGTCAACGCGCTGCGCCGTTTTTCCCAGAGGTTCACAACAAGCTGACGAAGTCGTGGCGCGCCCCGTATTCTGCCCGCCTATGTACTACGAATTATTCAGCTCTCACCTCTGTGGATGGCTCTGAAGAGAAGGGTTACGAGCATCTACCGCCCCTGGACGAATCAGTGGCGGCTCACCTCTGTCCCCCTCCTCGTTCAGCTCCGGGCGTAGGAGATATGTTCAGTGTTGTGCTAACTGGGCCCAGTGCTGCGTCCATGCAAAACGCTATTCTTATGGCGAACACTATGAATATTCTACCTTCTCTAAGAAAGAGCGAAGTTCCTCTTCCACTCTCTCCGGTGCACGGGCCCCCGATTGGCGGCCCGTCACTCGATACCATTCAGCCCCTTGTCACGCGGGCCGAGGCCTGGCGGGCCATCCCCGGAGTGTCAAGCTGGGTTCTAGGAACCATAAGTCGAGGCTACTCGCTTCAGTTCGCCCGAAGGCCCCCGCGCTTCAGAGTTCAGTCAACACGGACGACGTTCATGTCCTCTGAGCCGAAGTCATGTCTCTTCTGAGGAAAGGAGTTATAGAAATAGTCTCCCCCTCAGAGAGCAATTCGGGGTTCTACAGCTGTTATTTTCTAGTTCCCAAAAAAGATGGCGGTCTCAGACCCATCTTAGATCTCAGGCTCTTGAACCTCTCCCTCATGAGACGGAAGTTCAAGATGCTAACGCTGAAGCAGATCCTCGCGCAGGTTTGCCCCGGGAACTGGTTCTGCTCGCTGGATCTGAAAGATGCATACTTTCACATCCAGATAGCCCCCCATCACAGGCGATTCTTGAGATTCGCGTTCGAGGGTGTGGCTTACCAATATACGGTCCTTCCATTCGGACTGTCCCTAGCTCCTCGCACTTTTACCAAGTGCATGAACGCGGCGCTTTCCCCACTGAGACAGATGGGAATCCGGGTTCTCAATTACCTCGATGACTGGCACATCCTAGCCCAGTCACGAGCCGAGCTGGATCATCACAGATCCGTGTTACTCAGCCACTTGGAGTGCCTGGGTCTCAGGGTCAACTTTGCCAAGAGCTCACTGCTCCCCAGCCAGCGTATAACATTCCTGGGTGCAGTTTTCGACTCAGTCCGTATGACGGCTGTAGTATCTCCAGAGCGCGCTCTGGCCATTCAGCAGCTCGCTGCATCGGTCAGGAACAGAGCCTATTTCCCTCTGAAGTTTTTCCAGAGGATGCTAGGGCTGATGGCTTCAGCCTCCCCGGTTCTGCAGCTCGGCCTTCTTCGGATGCGGCCTCTGCAGTACTGGTTGAAGTTCCGGGTCCCTCCTAACGCCTGGCAGCATGGCCACCTGCGTCTCAGGGTCAATCAGGCCTGTTTGGCAGCTCTGAAACCCTGGATGAACCCTGTATGGTTCAGCCAAGGGGTACCCCTACAGGAGGTGTCCGGAAGGACGGTGCTCTCATTGGATGCGTCAAACACAGGTTGGGGCACTCTTTGCGAGGGCAGACCGGCCTTCGGCTCGTGGTCTCACGAGGAATGCCATCTGCACATCAACTGCCTCGAGATGTTGGCAGTGATTCGAGCCCTTCATGCGTTCCAGGCACACCTGACAGGGTGCCACGTCTTAGTCCAGTCAGACAGCATGACAGTGGTGTCATACATAAATCACCAGGGTGGTCTTTCGTCCAGCCTCTTATGCGCTCTGGCGAAGCGTCTTCTGGAATGGGCATCACTGAGGTTCCAGTCGCTCAGGGCGACTCACATACCTGAGAGAACAAACTTGGGAGCAGACATGCTATCTTGGAGCAATGTCCCCTCAGACGAGTGGATGCTCCACCCCCAGACGGTTCTCATGATCTGGGAGTTCTTCGGAAAGGCAGAGGTAGACCTCTTCGCTTCAGAAGGCAACTCAACCCAATTTATTTCTCGAAGGAGGAGGATGCGCTGGCCCATGTCTGGCCCAGCACCCTCCTTTACGCTTTTCTCCCGATCGCTCCTGGTGGCCCCGCTCTGGAGGAGCCAAGTTTGGTCCTCAGAGCTGTTCAGGCTTTCCACAAAAGCTCCGTGGCCGATCCCCCTGAGAAGGGACCTCCTCTCTCAGGCGAACAGGACGATTTGGCATCCCCAGCCAGAACTTGGGCTCTGCACCTCTGGTCCCTCGATGGGAGCCTGCCAACCTCCCCGGGGACGTGCTGAATACCATTTCTCAGGCGAGAGCTCCGTCCACAAGATGCCTCTACGCCCAGAAATGGTCGGTCTTTGTTGACTGGTGTTCTACACGCAACATAGACCCAGTGGAGTGTGACGTATCTCCGATACTGTCTTTTCTCCAGGAGCATTTGAATCTGGGTCGCACCCCTTCAACGCTCAAAGTTTACGTAGCAGCCATTGCAGCGTTTCACGCTCCTATCGCTGGCCAGTCAGTGGGACGAAACAACCTTGTGGTGCGTTTCTTGAGAGGTTCTAGGCGATTAAATCCTCCTCGTCCTCTCACTGTTCCCACCTGAGACCTCTCTTTGGTCCTCAGAGCTCTTAAAGGGCCTCCCTTTGAGCCACTCCGTTTAGCTGACCTCAGGCCCCTGACGCTCAAAACCGCTCTGCTACTTGCAAGTCGTTTTGAAACCTAGGCATGGCTACGTCCCTAAGGTGCTCTCGACTCCATTCAGAGCACAGGTTATTTCCCTCTCAGCGCTTCCTCCCTCGTCGGACGAGCGAGATTTGGAACTACTCTGCCCTGTCAGGGCATTAAGGACCTACGTTGATCGATCACAGCCTTTTCGGCAATCTGATCAGCTCTTTATCTGCTTTGGTGGCCGCACCAAGGGGTCTTCGGTCTCAAAGCAACGTCTTTCGCGTTGGATAGTCGACGCTATTGCTCTTTGTTACTCCTCTATGGGCTCCTGCCCCATAGGAGTTAGAGCTCACTCTACTAGAGGAATGGCTTCCTCTTGGGCCTGGTCTAGTGGAGTTTCGATTAAAGACATCTGTGAGGCGGCCGGCTGGTCCTCACGTCTACTTTTGTCAGATTTTATCATTTGGACGTTCCGACCTTACAAGCTCGGGTCCTCTCGGTATGATCCAGCGGCCTCTATCGAGCTTGAGTACCTTATTGCTTTTATAAAACGGTTACAACACAATAAAAATATTAAAGCCAAAAAAAAAAAAAAGCAACTTTCATGAAGTAAAATCATTAAAAACTTTCAATCTGCCAGAGAAAATAGTCCCTGACTGTGAACAGCAACAAAAGTTACATTATTACACCATTAGATGGTGGCAAAAACAGTCTTTATAAGTGATTCGCTTATGCCGAGTTCAGACTGCACGATTTTAGCCCCGATTTTGGATTTTTTTCGAAAGGTTGAGAAATCGCTGACAAATGCCCGAAATCACAGGCAAATCGGTACTTTTTCACGCGAGTGACAATCACGCAGTGTGAATGAGCAAAGACGCGATCTGAGAGAATCGCCGACGAGTCGCCGACGCCCATGAGATATTTGGCATGCTAAATATCTGGACCTGTCGGCGATTCAAAATCCTGCTGTGTGAAAAGTGTTCTGACTGAAAACTACATCTGCAATGACTGACAGCCAATGAGGGAGCAGGATACAGAGCAGCGGGGAGTTCGGGGAGGAGTTATAGACCACAACATCAGCAAGCATGGCTTCATTCACATAAACATTACAATTCTATCAAACGGAAACAAAACACAAACATTTGCTTGACCATCCGCAACAGCAGCACATTGAAAAGTTATGTATGTATTTACCTCAAACTCTCGTTGCAGAACACACAATCCACAGTCTCCCCAACCATTTCCTCCTCCATATTTTTCTATTCTTTTTCTTATATTCGCTGCAAATCAGCGCACAGGCAACTCGTATTGCAAGCTTCTTGCGGGCTACCGTTTTTAATAATAATAACTCGCATGATATCGCGTTGTTTCCTTGTCATGTCTCGCGTGTGTTTGGTTGTGAAACGTAGTTTGCGTGCCAGACAGAGTTGTCAGCGATTCTTCCTATTGTAAAGTCATGCAGTGTGTAACCTTCTGTCGCCGATCCATCGTGCAGTTTGAACACAGCAGCGACTGAATGCTGGCCAAGATAGTCATGCAGTGTGAAAAGAACAGTGACCTGACTACTTTGAAAATTGTGCAGTCTGAACTCAGCTTTAGTCGCAAAGACTTATATTGAGAAGACTGAATTGTTGTGAACACGGAACAAGACGCAACTGACGAATGCTTTTACTAGCGCTGTCAGTCACGGGAAACCCCTTAAAAGGCCAATATATTGTAGCGGACATTTAAACAGATTTATTGTGAACATAGGACTGACCTGAAGGAAATTGCTAAATCGGAATGCAGATAAAACACTCGCTCAATCGATCTATTTCTTACAATTGTAATGATACGGAAGCAGGAACTGCCAGAATATAAACTAAAATCTGGAAAGTTGTCTTTAGCAGGGCTAGAACCACAATTTCCTGGACACAGAGCTGGTGTTCTTCCTGAGTGAGCTAACTCAAGGCTGAGGAATTTAGACCCAAGTGCAGAGGAATAATCTCAAGGATACGAGAGGTGTGAACTCCAAGTAGCTTTACTTGTAGAAGATCACAAAATTTAGAACAAAGTACAAACAAAACCAGAAGCAGAGCTTCCAATATTCACAAAAAGGGAAAACAAAACAAGCACAATGGCTTACAAAAGACTCACGGTTTGCAACAGGATACACAGGTAGGTAGGCTCAAGACTGAACAAAAAACAATGGCTAAAGGCAAACTTAAATAGGGCCCTACACAGGTGAGTATCATCAACAATGATTGCTTAGCACAACTGCAACTCTGAGTCACAGACTGAGGCACAGACTGAGGCACAGACTGATGCAGAGTTCAGACTGCACGATTTTCAAAGCAGTCGGGTCACTGTTCTTTTCACACTGCATGACTATCTTGGCCAGCATTCAGTCGCTGCTGCGTTCATACCGCACGATGGATCGGCGACAGAAGGTTTCACACTGCATGACTTTACAATAGGAAGAATCGCCGACAACTCTGTCTGGCACGCAAACAACGTTTCACAACCAAACACACGCGAGACCTGACAAGGAAACGAGCGCAAGACCAGAGTTCTCAAGTGAGACTAGCCCTGCGTCTCAATCAGCTCCCTAGCTCCCTAGGTAGTGAATCAGTACATAATGAAAGTGAATGTGGCTGATACCCTGATCAGTGTCCTGACTACTGAACTAGGGAGCTGATTGAGACACACGGTGGGATTATTATTAAAAATAGTAGCCCGCATGAAGCTTGAAATACGAATTGCTTGTGGGGGGGGTTCAGTTTGAATACCCAAACTGGCATTCAAAGATTCATGAGTGATGGAGGGTGTTATGGGCAAAGTCTGCCCAGACCAGCTGGGAACTCCACGTACTCTGTTTGTTCGAGACCAGACACCTGAGGGTCTTCTCAATCTCTTGGTTCACTATCTCTGTCTGGCCATTGGATTGGGGATGGAACCCCGAGGACAAGCTGATGGTGGAACCGATTAGACGTCCAAAAGCCTTCCAGAATCTTGAGGTAAACTGGGAACCCCTATCAGACACCATATCCTGAGGAATCCCATGAATCCGAAAGACATGTTGCATGAGGAGTTCTGCCGTCTGGCCTGCTGTAGGAATTTTAGAGGCGGGAATGAGATGACATGCCTTAAAAAAAAATCTTTCCACAACAACAAGTATCACTGTGTTACCTTAAGAGTTGGGTAGGCCACTAACAAAATCCATGGATATGTGGGACCAGGGTCGTCTCGGGATAAGGAGGGGATGTAGTTTACCTTGAAGGAGGGCTCTAGGTTCCTTATTCTGGGCGGAAGTGTAACATGCAGCAACCATTATCCGAACATCAGTTCCCATGTTGGGCCACCAAAACTTAGAATGGATCCGCCTCAGGGTCATCAGGACCCCTGGATGTCCAGATGATGGTGCGGCATGACCCCACTGCAGTACTTCAGACCTGATGGTGTTAGGCACAAAGAGGCGACCCGATGGGCCATTACCTGGGTCAGGTTGGTGAATTTGGGTCTTCCGTACTGCTGTCTCCAAGTCCCACTGGATGCCTGCCAGCACTCTGTACCTTGGTATGGTGGGTTCTGACCTGCCCTCCTCTTCCTGGGATTCAAACTGTCTTGACAGAGCATCAGGCTTAATATTCTTGGAACCAGGTCTGTAAGAGAGGACAAAGTCAAAACAGTTAAAGTAAAGGGCCCACCGAGCTTGTCGAGGATTTAACCTTTTGGCTTCCTGGATGTAAGTAAGGTTCTTGTGGTTGGTCCATATCACAAATGGGTGTTTAGCACCATCCAGCCAGTACCTCCATTCCTCTAAAGCCAGCTTAACAGCCAGCAACTCCCGATTCCCAATATCATAGTTCTTCTCTGCTGCTGTCAGATGACGTAAAAAGAAGGTACAAGGATGGAGTTTATGGTCCCTAGGTCACTCTCTGGGACAAAACTGCTCCCACACCCATGTCCGATGCGTCCACCTCGATAATAAACGGTAACTCAGGATCTTTTAGGGTCAATATGGGAGTTGAAGTAAACAGCTGTTTGAGTCGTTCGAAATCCTGGTTAACCTTCTCTGTCCACAGAAAGGGTGTGCTAGACTTCCTGGTGAGAGCTGTGAGAGGTTCTGCAATGGAGCTGAAGCCTCGAATAAATCTCCTATAAAAGTTGGCGAATCCCAGGAAGCGTTGAACTTGTTTTAATAAATCAGGGTGGGGCCACTCCAGGACTGCACAAACTTTGCTGGGATCCATCTGTACACTGCCACATGACAGGATGAAACCCAAGAAAGAGACTGTAGTGCTGTGGAACTCACTTTTCTCCAGTTTGACGAAGAGGTTGTTCAAGAGCAGATGAGAGAGAACCTGCCGGACATGTTGAACGTGGTCTTCGTAACTCTGGGAAAATATTAAAATATCATCGAGATATACAAATACACATTTGTTGAGCAACTCTCTCAAAACATCATTGATAAGGGCTTGGAAGACGGCTGGGGGATTAGCTAGCCCGAAGGGCATCACCTGATACTCGTAATGCTCTGTAGGGGTGTTGAAAGCCGTCTTCCATTCGTCCCCATCCCGGATTCTCACCAGGTGGTACGCATTCTGGAGGTGTAACTTAGTGAAGATGGTAGCACCCTGGAGAAGTTCGAAGGCTGTGGCCATAAGTGGTAGTGGATATCGATTTCACACAATGATGTTATTTAGGCCACGATAATCAATGCATGGGCGAAGACCTCAGTCCTTCTTACCCACAAAAAAAAAAAAAAAAAACAGCCCCAGTCGGTGAGGTGGAAGGCTGAATAAATCCATTATCCAGTGCCTTACAAATGTAATCATCCATTGCTGATCTCTCTGGAGCTGACAACGAGAAGAGTCTACTTCTAGGAGGGCAAGTACCTGGTAGCAATTCAATGGCGCAATCATAGGGTCGGTGAGGAGGAAGACTATCGGCCTGGGATTTACTGAACACATCCTGGAGATCAACATATTCCTGGGGAACTCGAGATAGGTCAGGAGAAGAAACAATCAGAGCAGGAGGTGTTAGTTAGACTTGAGGAATGGCTAGTACATTAGTTCTTGGCATATTTGACTCGTGCTGGTTCCAGAGTTGTCATTTAGGCCCCCAAGAAGACTCAGGAGATGAAAGAATTCTGGCCATTGGACATGCACATCTCCATCTGGTAAAATGGCCAGTTGACCAGTCAATCTGAGGATTGTGAGAAACAAGCCAAGGGTAGCCAAGAATGACTGGGAACTCGGGTGTGTCTATAATGAGAAAAGACAGTGATTCTTGATGAGAGTCTATTTCAACTGAAATAGGAATGGTACAGTGTGTTACCTGGCCGGACCCCAGAGGTCTGTTGTCTAACGATGTTATAGCGAGCTTATCTTGGAGAGTTATGAGTGGTATCCTCCAACTCTTGGCCAGAGTGTTGTCCATGAAATTGCCAGCAGCGCCTGAGTCAATAAATGCAGAACTTTTGTGCCAACCATTGCCCCAGGAGAAATGAATTACTGTCGAAAATCCAGCTGAAGATCTGGGGTCAGTTATTTCTCTCATCTCAGCCCACCTCTCTCTGGATGAGAAATCTCTTTTCCCACAAGTTCAGGGCAATGAATTCGAAAATGCCCCATTTCACCACAGTACAGACGTCGTCGCTCCCGCATACGTTTGTCCCGTTCAGATTGTGATAAACGATTTTTCCCTAGCTGCATGGGTTCCTGTGTAGAAAGAAGCTGGAAAGCAAGTTGAACTGGACTGGCGTAATTTTGGGCTGTGACTCTGTCTTGTTGTTTCTCGGACCTCCTATCCCTAATCGGGTTATCCACTCGGATGGCAACATCAATGAGAGAATCTAAGTTAGGAGCTGGATCTCGGAAAGCCAATTCATCTTTTAGCTCAGGTGCAAGAGCCTGATGAAATGCTGCTTGAAGAGCCTGTTCATTCCAGCCACTCTCCGCTGCCAGTGTACGTAACTCAATAGCCATTTCTGCTACACTGCGTGCGCCTTGAGTGAGTTGAAGTAATCGTTGGTCATTTCCTACACCTCCTCCTGGATGATGGAAGACCCTCCTCATCTCTGCAAGGAATTGCTCAGAATCAGTAGTGAATGGTGAACAATGTTCCAAAACTACTGGGTTGTAGTTGGAAGGCTAGAGAACATTGGGTGATGAAGCCTTGACAGCCCCTGGTATTTCCATCATATCTCTCAGGAGGTGGTAGCCTGGGCTCAAGAAGAGGAGCTGCTGGAAGTGGTTGAGGTAAGATAGGAGGTGGCGTGAGTAACTCAAGAACCCCCTGAGATGTAGTGAAGTTGTGAATGAAGTTTTTCTGGGCAAGGATAGAGAGTTTAAAACACTGAAGAATTTTGTGAGTATCCGTTCATGATGTGGAATAGAGGTAGCTTGATTGGTGAGCTTGGATAAAATTCTCTCCACATTTGATGAAGGGCCTTGACTCTCTGCTGGGTCAATTTTTTGGTTCAGTCTTGCTGTAATGATACGGAAAGAGGAACTGCCAGAATATAAACTAAAATCTGGAAAGTTGTCTTTAACAGGGCTAGAACCACAATCTCCTGGACACAAAGCTGGTGTTCTTCCTGAGTGAGCTAACTCAAGGCTGAGGAATTTTAGACCCAAGTGCAGAGGAATAATCTCAAGGATACGAGAGGTATGAACTCCAAGTAGCTTTACTTGTACAAGATCAAAAAATTAAAAACAAAGTACAAACAAAACCAGAAGCAGAGCTTCCAATATTCACAAAAAGGGAAAACAAAACAAGCACAATGGCTTACAAAAGACTCACGGTTTGCAGCAGGATACACAGGTAGGTAGGCTCAAGACTGAACAAAAAACAATGGCTAAAGGCAAACTTAAATAGGGCCCTACACAGGTGAGTATCAACAACGATTGCTTAGCAGAACTGAGAGTTCTTGCCAATGGTTGCCCCCTGGCAACTGGGAGGAAGATTGCAGGCAACAGGCATCCTGCCCCCCTTTGTGGCTGGGAGCAGTACTGCTGGTCATGGCCGGAGTATGACCACTAATGGTTGAAGGAAGTATTGCTGGCTAGAGTCTTAAAACAATACTCTTCTACATAATACAGTAAGCTTAAGTGAACAATATAAATTGAGAACAGTTTATGTTGCTAAGAGTGGTTGCTAAGGGTGTTGTGTAGTGATACATAGAACCGTTGGGTGAAGCGGTCATAGCCATGTTTTATCGTGAATAAAACACAGCTATTGACCAGAATCAAGGACATGAACTAACCGTTTTATAAAATAAAATATATTTATTGTTACCATTGTAAAGCTATGGGATCTCCATCAATGCTTTTAGAATGACAGTAGGTCTATATTTATTGAACAAAAATAAATTATTTTATTTGTCAATATAAACAGATAATAGTAGCCACAAACTTTGCTAAAGTGATCAAATATTAGACTAAAATAGATATTATACAGAACATATTACTTTAGCTAAAGTATTTGTATAAATACATTTTGCCCCATGCTGGTAAACCTTTTACCCTCTGCTGGTAAAAGCCCCACCTTGCCACCTCATTCATTTGTAAGATTTAAAAAAAAAAAACAAAAAAAAAAAACAAGCCACTTTATAATTTATTTTCATAAAAAAACATTTGTCACAGTCCAGTGATGCGTTTCTCAAAAGCATTGTGAGCTTGAAGTAGAAGTTGACCGTAGAGACCTTTAGTGGCAATGGTTCTACGGTTCAATCCACTTAGGCTTACAAGGTTTTTGAGAAAAACTGGCCAGACTGGTTTAGCTGACTAGAAGCAATTCCTCTTAAGAAGTAACTGAACACATACTGCACACAAAAGTAAATCCACCAAATAGCAGTAGCCAGTGAAGTTCCACAGAGCTTTCAGATACAGTATGACCAGAAGATGAATGTCTGAACATTTACTTCCCAATCATCAAACCCAGCCAAGAACCACATTCATTTAGTGCTTCAATCAGGATTTCATTTAACAAATCAAATGCATGTTGCCTGATTACATGGATAATTTAATGTGCTATGAAGTCTTTTTTCTCTCTCTCATTCATTTATTCATGAAAATGAACTCAACAACATCAGCTTGTATAAAAAAAAAAATAGAATTTTTTTATATATATATATATCTGTAATTGGCATTAACAGCCATCAAAAATCTCTGCAGTCTTCAGAGCCAGTATTAAAAAAATTAAAGATGAAAGATTTAGTGCTCTTATCTAATGCGAAACAGGAATGAGGCGGCATTAACTTTGCTCTGTGAGATAATTAAGCGCAGCTCTCTTCACTTGCAAACGGAATTCATGAATACTTTATTTAGACTGAGAGAAGTTCATTTGCAGGGGTCAACATTTAGAGTCGGGGTTACGGACAGAAAAACTCTCGCAAAACAACATTTCTCACTCGCCAATTTGTTGGATGCCCTGCAGAGACCCGCACAACTGTGACGCGTGCTGCATCTGATTAAACAATCAGACAATCCACGCAGCTCTCGGAAATGCCACCACAAGCAATCACACGTCTGTGTGTTGATTTTACAGTGGACTTAAAATCGTACTTCATAATATCAAGCTTTTGTTCAGCAAAACATTTTCATAACCCTGTTACTGCAGACAGTAAAGCATCTAATATTCTTTCTTTTTGTATTTGTCTTTATTTTTTTCTAAGCACGGCCAAAAATCACGTGATTGGTTGAGTCAGAAGAGATCACGTCACAGTGTTTCACTCTTCAGTTAGTCAATAAAATAGACTGAAAATCACAATCAGAAACAGGTGATGTGCATGTGTGTGTGTCTCTCTCTAATGTTGCTCAGCATTGACAATTTGTGCAGGGCAATTCTCCCGATCAAAGGGAAGATGAAAATCAATTACAGCGTGATGTAAGTTTGATGATAATGGGGGATGGATGGGCCCTCATCTTGTTCCTCTTTCTCTCTGCTCTCATGCTTTACTGCTGCGCCGCAGGATTGATTCATTACTGAACAGACACACAGACATCACATTATCTGCTGAAAAACAGACTGCGGTGCTTGTGAGCCGACACACTCTGTCAACTGTCAGGAAGCGTGTGTGGTCACAACGTTCAGATTATATCTGAATTTCTCAGGCGTCTAGATGAACGATAAAAAGTCAGCAGTTTTTGTGAATTGACAGACTTATCTGCATCAGGAAACACAAGACCCCAAAGCCCTTTTTTAAATATCTAAATATACATATGAAATGTTATCTCGTGATAGCTGATTATTAGTAAGATCTGACATGCTATGCATGTCCTTGATGGAAAAATGTAAAATACTCTGTCGCAGAGACCCCAGATAAAAAAAAAAAAAATCTGACTGCTTTACACAAGACACTTGTGCTTCCTGGATTGATTGATTGATTGATTAATTAATTCATCAAACAATGCTATATATTTGGTGTTGTTTTATTGTTTTATAATGTTTCCTGGGGTGCACTTATAATGTTAGCATGCTTTTAACATCTAAAATTGTCCATTTGAAATAGTCAAGTATTACTCTGTCTTTTAGCGCGTTTTTACTATTACAGCTCTCAAGGTTAACTAATCATGAAAAGTGTTGCATTACTTTTAGATCTATGGCATTATATTTAGATCTTGGCATGAAAGGATGCAGAGATGAACACTGTATAGCCGATCACAGACATGTTGAGCGCATGAAAGCAGTGATCTCATCATTGCAACTCTGTTGGAATTTCTGTACACTAACAAATGCTTTCATCTTCACTAACAGTGCAAACGCGATATAACCAAGAGATTCGTTGAATAAAACGGGAGTTTTGCGCATGTCAGTCACAATAAACTCAGCGCGCGCTGCTCCAATGATTGCAAACGGAGCTTTCTTTGATCGCTTTCTTTATATAATTGAATCACCATTAAATAACAGATTATTTTCATCCTACTCAGAGAAACAACACAAGTTGACGTTTAGTCATGGGTTTCAATTACTGACACACAAACAAAGAACATCTGACTGTAGATGAATCATATATGATTCATATATGATCAGGCATTAGATTTAACACAGTTACTTATATGTTGCATTATACTGTCGAGTCCAGGCACTGCACAATATTTTGTAATCCTAAACGGCATGTTTATTGCTTGGTACCTCGATCTGGTTTAGCACCACATTACTTAAGCTTAGGCTACCTATTCTATTGCATGTCATGCACGAATCAGTGGGCAGGGCTAAACAGGCAGTGATGAAGTAAGCATTGATCTTCTGTGGAGGCGGTGTTTGCTGCCTTTTGACGTCATAGATCCCCACTTTGAAAATCATGTCTTTTGCTGGGTCTGGTGTCAGTAAAAGCTTTTATTGGACTAACAAGGAAGTTTTCAGCTCTGAAACTTACAGGATATTCTTATAGTATGATGACCTCTTATATGTAAAAAGCTCAAGGAAAATTTGATTTCTCAGTTCATCATCCCTTTAATGGCAATTTGTGAACAACAGTGGTTTAAAGGTGCATCTGCACACTGGGTTTTGATGAGGTCAGAGGAAATTTTTAAAATAAGTACAGTCAATCATGTCAGACACATGATGGTTAAAACACCTGTAGCAGTATTGATCAAAATACTGTCTGTTTATCTTGTTTTCTCAGCCTCTGAAGTACATTGATCATCACATTTTCACCTCAGTCAGCCCAGAGCAGCTTCTTGTCTCTACAGGTTCACTTCCTGAAGCTGTTGTGCATTGAAAACGTGTGTCTATAAATACAGGCCACAGGAAGCTCACAGCACACACAGCTTCACATGTGCCAACTCCCTCTTCCTCTCGCCTGCCGCCCAGCTGGAACTGTCAACACAACGTGACTCTTTCAAATGGCAGATGTACATTTATAATGTGTCAGAACACTCAATGTACACAACACTGCTGTGAAAGAGTCGCAGTGGATTGTTATTATGACAATTAGTTCATTTAAGTTCAGTCAGTGAAGTCTGTTTTAAACACAAAATCTCTCTAATGCGATGCTGGTTAAGTTAAATAGTTAGTTCACCTGAAAATGAAAATTCTGTCATCACAGATATATCATCACCTTCATGTCATTCCAAACTCATTGTTTATCATGCTTAGCCTCTGTTTATATGAATAAAAGCCTAAATTAAAGCAGTTCATCATATAAGCCGATAGTGTCTCCTTAGAATATTTGGATTAAACCATTCCATTCATATGGATTTATATCTATTTATGAATGTTATGAAGCATCACCTTTTGTGTGTGTGTGTGTGTGTTTTGAAGATGAACAAATGACTTAAGGATTTAGAACGACATGAGGGAAACTTAATTTTTGGGTGAACTAAGCCTTTTAACATTTGAGGGCCTCTTATTTTACATGACATTACTTGAACATATACCTGAATCAATATTCGCTCCTGTAGTATTCCAAGCAGCTCTGCTGTTCATTACACATGTTTATGGTTTAAGTGCTATCACAGAACCGGCAGCAGAACTCTCTCGCTTAAGTTCCAGACTAATTATCTGGTCTTAAAGGGATAGTTCACCCAATAATGAAAATTTGATGTTAATCTGCTTACCCCCAGCGCATCCAAGATGCACTGGTTTCATTATCTCTAAGGTGGATAGTTGATATCTATAAGCTATTTATTATGTTAATTATTGTGCTTTTAGCCCCAACAGCAGAGGTGCTTTTTACATATTCCATACTTTTACATATTCTTCTGTTCAGGGATGGGCAGTATTTCTGATACATGTATTTCAAATACGTATTTCAAATACAAAATAGTATTTTGTAATTTGTATTTGATAGGGTTGAATGAAAATGGCTTTGTATTTTTGTATTTTTAAAATACTGTAAAATACTTTGTAAGAAGTCTACATGATGACATCATAAAATTGCAGCCTCTGATTGGTGCATACTCTATAGTTTGCAGAGACTTGTTGCGATCAGAACAGAAAATTGATCTATATGGAAGAAGGTTGTCAAGAAATGTGCAGGCTGCCAGCTTTCCATCAATTTTCAGCATGAATTGCTATAATTTTTAACAGTTCATGTTAAGTTTTGGTGTTCATTTTGGTAGCCTAGGCGAAATAGTATACCAATTTACATAATGTTCTTGAAAACATTACCGACTAGCAACCCCCTATATTTATAATTAACAATCAAATGATTTATTGGTTAAAAAATAGTTGCTATGAATACAGGTGTCATCAGTGTCTTCTTATGAATGACTTGTTTGTCATTGTGTCAGTGTTGCTGATGCAAAGTAGGCCCTTCATTACCAAACACCAAATAACTAAATTAGGATACAATTATTAGAGTCATTTGCAAACATTATATTGTTGGTTACTTTAAAACTAACCTTCATCTGGGAGATCACAGGGATATGTGAATATTTGATGCCACAATATGCAAATTTTCACCTCTAAAGATCGCTAATTCAAAACAAAGGCAAAGCTCGATGACACCTTGATTTCACGGAATCATGGGATGTATTGTCTTCACGTCTACAGCCTGTGGAAAAGAATCGGGACAGGACTCAGGCACAAATCATGTTTATGGAGAGATTATTAACATTACTGTAGTATGAGAGCAGTAACGAGGCCGGTGGAGCGATTACTGATGAAAGAAGAGTACGACACACTGCTCAACAGCAGTGGATCTTTTATTATGCCACAGTCGCCGCTTCCGCTTCTTTTGGTCATGTGCAAGTAAGGTAAAGCAGCGATGCTTATCATATTAGATACATTTGTGTGTTAAAAGTTGGTATAGTGCTACTCTGTGCGTTCGCTCAGCAGCTACTATGAGACACTTAATGGACACTGCAGTAAGCTAGATCGATATTAGTCATGGTAAAACATGGTACTTGCGATAAATCAAGAAAACGAGATTAAAACAAAAAACCTTAGGGCCAGATTTACTAACAGCTTGTGCCAGCGCAAACCCTCTTTTGGCATTAAAAAACTACTGTCGGGATTTACTAAAGACACGCAGTGTAAAATTAGCACTGAAAACGCGTGGACTGAGTTGTTTGCGGCTGACCTTATTGCATATGCATTTGTAGGAGTTTCCCTTTCAGATGCAAAATTTATGGGAGGAGAGTATTTAAATGAATCACACAATGTGATTTACTAATGTTTGTACTTAATTTACTGGTATTAACGCCCTAAAAAAGCATGTCTGAACCCATTTTGTGACATGGCTGCAATTGTTGCTGTTAAGCTGGGCACATATTTAATGACTAGCTAAAACATTCTAAGACTGTGCTCAACATACAGCGATTGTTTCCTGCGACTGAAGCCGATTTAAATACTTACACATGGAATTTCAACACCGACTGTAATCGCAGACTGAATGCAACTGGCTCTGACTGGGCACGTTTGAGCGCGATCAGTCATAAGTATCAATTTACATTCATAATCGGCCTTACAATCGTTAAGTGTGTGCGCGGCTTTAGAAGGAGGATTATTAATTTCTTTGAAATGCCAGAGTAAGACCATATCTGAACATATCGTTTGCCAAGCTATGTTGGCCTATAGGCAATTCCACACATTTGTGGAATTGCGCTCTCACGCTAATTTGCCCTGTTTAGTAAATCTGGCCCTTAATGTGTTAAGCGATATAACATGACGAGTTGCTTCCCTGTCTAATAAATCTCATAATATACAGTACTAAATTGTCTTTAATATTTCCATGGTTTCGACAAAATAAAACGGGAAATTGGGGATAATGATGTTGTTGATAGGCGACACACGGACACAGTGTGTGTCCTGGTTAAAATTGCTTATTTCTCTGGACTTGGAAACATTTGGGATAATGTAAGTACACAAGTCAACAAAAAATATAACATTGTTTTAGTGGTTTTTGAATATTTTAATCTAAAAATCCTACATGTTTGTGCCTTTAACTGGTTGCATATGTCACATTTATTGCATGACTCGGGCAAAGAAAAGCTGTTGCTATCAAGTCAGTGTAATGGTGAAGGGATAGATCAAATGGGCCAACTGATGGAAGGTTTGTGAAGAAATTTCATGCTCCTTTGTAAAAGTATTTTGTAGTATTTTCAAAATACAAAAATACAGTAGTTTATTTTGATACATGGTGTGGCTGCTGTATTTTGTAGTTTATTTTGATACATTTAAAATTGAGGTATTTGGTATTTTATTTCAAAATACATTTTGATGTATTTTTGCCCATCCCTGCTTCTGTTATTTAAGAACTGTTGCTTTAATTACCTTCCTCCTCGAATCCTACGTCCTCAAGCCCGTGACCCAGAAACGGATCGAATTCAGACATCTTGAAGGACATTGAGGAATGAGGAGCGAGGAACGGAAGTGAGGGAAGGAAACATGGATGCACCAATATGAAATGAGAAGCACCCAGAGATCAGACAAATTTCCACGTACACATTCAAAACAAATTTTTGTTTTAGTGGTTTGAAGCAGAATGAACTAATTTTAGTGTTTAGTGGAATTTTAGTGGAATTTTAGTGGTTTAAAGGAGAATAAAGTCAAATTTGCCTTCACGCTAGTGTGCCTTTAGCCCCACTGTACACAGAGTAGTTCCGATATAACAGGACTTCCCACTGTTTGAATTACTTGGAACCACTTGTCTGTGCTCGTTCCAGACAGTCTATCAGTCTCTTCTGCAGTTACATCAATATCTCAGTAGGTGAATTTTAAGTATTTTAAGTGATTATTTAATCATTCATTCAACCGATTCATTCAACAGCATTTCAGGATCAAAACCATGGCTGCATTCCACTCCACTTTCAGACACACACTCGCGAACTTCCCTAAGCACTTCCCCCCGGGGGAATCCCTGCAGCCATTTTGAAGTGCATTCCACTTTGTGAAGTGGCCGAGGGAAGTTTATATGGACAGACCCTCGCTCCCTCGGTCAAAATCTTCAAATGTACAATTCAGGCAGCTCAATGCAACATGATTGTGACGTCACTGCATATTGCGTTTAATTTACCCCTCCACAAACTAATATATATAATATATATAATTATTATTTTTATTATTATTATTTTTTTTAAATATCTAAAACAACCCAAAAACATCTATATACATATAGAATGCTGCATTAAACAGTTTCGTAAAGGAAAGAAAATAAAATAATATATCAACTCCATAGCAGATTCCAAATGATCAAGGCCTTAGGACTGTCACAGACACGTCAGGTTCCAACCTCCACCAATCACAGCGCACGCCATCCCCAGAGTACTGATCACCGCCACCTGCACCTCATCATTGCACTCATCAGCAGCACCATAAAGAGCACACACACACAGCACTCCATGTCCGGTCTCATTCGCATATACTCACGTTAATGCTTACCTCAAGGACTCCTCGCGCCATACTTACCTGTCTCCAGTGTGTCTCCTTCCCTTTGTGTGCATCGTCTCCTGTGTGTGAGTGCTCTACCCGTCTCCAGCGATCTCCAAGCTCCAGCGTGTTCATATCTGAAAAGGAAAAGGACAGTAACTATCTCCATTCTAATCATTCATTCATCTGCCATTGCGTCTCTGCTTGCCTGTTTGCTGCCTGCCAATCTGCTGGTGTCAAGTGGACTACAGTTACCTGTTTACATCTGTGTCTGCCTCCTGTGTACCGTAACAAGGACGTTCCAATTCAGCCCATTGCAAAGGTTCTGCCAGTAGTGGGCACTCATGCAACGTAAGCAATTATGTACATCCAAGTCAACGAGACTGAGGGAAGATGGCAAGGGAAGGACATAAAAAAATGAACTGGAACACAGCCCATATAGGACCGAAACAAATGACTGTCTATATGAATGAGTCATTGAATCATCTACTTTTAGAATCATTCCAGTGTTGCAATGGTTTTGCTGTGGATTTGTTTGAAACTACTTTTTTTTTTGGCACAGACTGAGTGTCTTTCAAGATTGCTCTTGTTAATAAACCGTTCAAATGCAATGCCATAACTGTGCTGTAGAAACGATCCAAATGACTTAAATTAGTTTTGGAGGCTTTTTACTTGATTTCATTCTGTCTTATCATCAGAGGAGATGTTGCTGCAAGAGGAAGGGGAAGTTATTTTGCTGAAAGATTACGAGGCAGATGAATTTTAAAAATGCACAGAAAAATCATTTATAATAAATACTACAATATTTTAAATAAGAATTGTCAATTAAAAGTTGTCAAGTAAAAGTTGCTAATATCTTTGATACTCAAAGTACAAAGTAGCCAAAAGATACTTGAGTACAGTAACTACATTTACTCAAATGCATTTACTCACCTGTCATTTATTTAATAACACTTCTTTAGAATACTTGTTATTGTTCAGAGGTGTCAAGAATAGACTTTTATCAAGAAACCCAAAACATTTTTTATGCTAAACCAGTCTTATTTCATGGTTTTTACTGGTTATTAACACTGGTTAAAGTGCTTGAGTAAATATACATAAACACAAACAGCAAAAAATATATAAATATTTTCACTTAACAGTATTCAGTGATTTAACACATAATGGAAGAGCAAAAAGTTCACTTGAGTGTTTACTGCTTAGTGGTTAATGAGCTTTGCTTTTGCCAGTTTTGCCCTTTATAATGACACAAATGCAGCCAACCACAAGCCAATTTTTTTTTTGGCAACTTAAAAATATTCTTCATGCTTCTCAAAGCTAATTCATTAGCATGCTAGTTCAGCAGCTGTATAAATAATTCTGTTTTTCACACTGGCCCTGGTTATTGTGAAACCCACAAAAGCCAGTGTTTGGTCTTGATAATTGTGGCCTCTAATTATGGCATGTGCCACTGTTGATCATGCTAATAAACTCTATGAGGGGGGGGAGGACATTTGGTTTGCAATGGCCCATTTAAGATGTCACTCAAGAGCTTATGTTTTAAAACAGACTGTTCCTAACTAAGGGAGATTCTTTAATTTTTCTTGTTTTGTTAAATTAAATTTGTTCCAGGCTTCATGATAAAAACTGGCTGATGTCCAAACGACTATCAGACGAGAGTCATCTTCCACTCTTTCAAATGTGTCATAACCGTCTGAGTTGAGATAATCCAAGAGCCCGGCTTTTATCTTATTGGATCCTGTTTTTTTTTTTAATTAAAGACATGTTTCACTTAATTTCCCTGTGCATATTTATCAAAGCAACAGAAGGCTGGGCCTTGAGTGTCCCACTTCAGGGGCCACATTTATAAAACATGCATATGCACAGATTTGATTTTAGAGTGTGTGTATGGTACGCTAAAATCCACGCCAACATTCATATTTATAAAAATATATCTTTGACGTGGAAAAGTGCTTAGCACCACGTCAGGTTCTTTTTTTTTTTTTTTTTAAATCTTTTTATTGAGGAAGTATCACATGCAGTCATGTACAAACAGTTTACAGGTATTCTCCTTAATTTTTTTTTAATCACACTAAAACAGTGTGTGTGTGTGTGGTGGGGGGCAGAATCAATCACATCGTAGAGTTTGTAGCGATCTAAAATAATCCATGAAAGAGCCCCATTTATGGTGAAATTTTTCAGAATTACCCCTGGATGAAAACTTTATTTTTTCCAATTTAAGCAATGACATCACATTCTGGAGCCACACAGAAATTGAGGGTACTTTAGAGGCTTTCCAGAGAAGTAAAATGCACCGTCTAGCCACAAGTGAATGCCAATATATAAGCTTGAGCAGGGTCAGTTAACACAGAGTTAACCGGAAGTCCAAATACAGTTAAGAAGGGATCTATTTGAACCTGAATTCTAAGAACTTTGGAGAGTATCGTGGAATACTGGCTCCAGAAGTTGTGAAGTTTAGGGCAGGAGAAAAACATGTGACCAAGATTACATGGGGTACCGTGACACCGCTCACATTGATCGGTTATCTGTGGATACATTTCGGATAAATGAGACCTTGAATAATGAACCCTGTATAATACCTTAAACTGAATTAGTTGCAACCTTGCACAGGATGTGCTGGAGCGAATACATGATAATGCCTTTTCCCATTGCTGATCTGAAAAAGTTATTCCTAGCTCCTGTTCCCAAGAACTCTGAATTTTAGTTATTGAATAGTTGTCTAAATCCATTTATTGTTTATATATTATTGATATAATAGATTTCTTGTTGGGCTTAAGAGACAGCAGCTCTTCCCAAAGTTGAGTATTAGGAAGTGAAGGATGGGAAGGGAAGAGAGACGAAGCAAAGTGCCGAACCTGAAGGTAACGAAATAAATGAGCAGCTGGGAGATTCATTTCAGAGGACAAAGTGGAAAAACTTGAGAAAAGGCGATCTTTATACAGGTCTTTAAAACTTTTAATGCCACAGTTTTCCCACTGTATATAGGCAGCATCAGTCAGGCCAGGGGGAAATAAGTGATTTTTTGTTATAGGCATTGTGATTGAGGCTGAAACAAACTTGTAATTATTTCTGAATTGCGACCAGATTTTAATACTGAACCACAGGATTCTTTGTGAAAAAAGATGGGTTAATCGGGAGGGAAGATGTCAGTAAAGCATTTAAAGAAGAGGAAATACAGGACTGGTTCTCAAGCCTACACCATAGCAGTTCTTGTGATTGAAGCCAGTAAATCAATTTGTGAATGTGAGCAGACCAATAATACAACAAAAAATTAGGTAAAGCCAGACCGCCACTAAAAGTAAATCTCTGCAAAAGTGATTTCCTCACTCTGGGACTTTTACCTCCCCACAAAAAAGAGGTAATAAGTTGGTCCAGTGTTTTAAAAAATGTTTTGGGCAAAAATACAGGAATACACTGAAACAGAAAAAGTAGTCGAGGCAAAATGTTCATTTTAATGGCGTTAATACGACCAATTAGAGACAAAGGGAGGGAACCCCACCTTTGAAAATCCGACTTGATCTGACTAAGCAATGGGGAGAAATTAGCCGAATATAAGGAAGGCAGAGTCTGGGTCACGTTGACTCCTAAATATTTGAAACCTGAATGACTGAACTTGAAAGGAATGTCAGACTGTTTCAGTGTAAGAGCCAGAGAATTTATAGGATAGCATTCACTTTTAAGTAAGTTAACTTTATAACCTGAGAAAGAGCCAAATCTCTTCAACAAAGATAAAATTGGTGGAATACTCGCCAAAGGATCAGAAACATATAGAAGGAGATCATCTGCATACAGTGACAATTTTAGACCAATATTATAGCGGGATACTCCGTGAAATGAAGTGAGTGATTGCAAAGCTAACGACAAGGGTTCAATGGCCAAAGCAAAAAGTAAGGGAGACAGGGGGCAGCCCTGTCTGGTGCCACGTGACAAAGTAAAATAGTCTGAAGAAATCTCATTTGTGTGGACGCTAGCCTGAGGAGAATTGTACAGCAATCGAATCCATGAAATGAATCAATCTCCAAAGCCAAATTTATTTAAGACGGTAAAAAGATAAACCCATTCCACGCGATCGAAAGCTTTCTCGGCATCAAGTGAGATGACTACTTCTGGACTAGTTAAAGAGTGATTAGACAGAATGACATTCAAAAGTGTGCGAATGTTAAAAAAATAACTGTCGTCCTTTAATGAAGCCATTCTGTTCCTCTGAAATAATAGAAGAAAGGATTTTTTCAAGGCGTCTCGCCAATACCTTGGCCAAGATTTTTACATCCACGTTGAGAAGAGATATAGGTCTATATGAAGCACAAGATGTAGGATCTTTATCTTTCTTTAAGAGAAGCGTGATGACTGCCTGAAAAAGAGTGGGAGGCAAAGAGCCACGTTCTAAAGATTCATTGTATACTAAAAGAAGAAGTGGGGCAAGACGGTCTATAAATTTCTTGAAAAATTCAACAGGGAACCCGTCTGGACCTGGTGCCTTACCATTATGCATAGCTTTAACAGCCTGCGTAACCTCTTCCAATTTCAGAGGCGCATCTAATTGTTCAGCTATGGTGGGGTCAATGGTAGGCACTGCCAAATCTTTGAGAAAAGAAACAAAATCAGATGTATCAGCTACCGATTCAGAATTATACAGAGATGAATAATAAGTTTTAAATACATTATTTATTTCTTTAGGCTCAGAAACCATATTGCCAGCCGTATCTTGATTTGAGGTATCAAACGGGAAGCAGCCTGGTGCTTTAACTGGTGAGCCAAGAGCCTACTAGGTTTATCACCATGTTCATAATAAACTGCGCGAGAACGCAACAGGAGACGCTCAGCCTCAGTTGTTGAAAGCAAGTCAAATTCAGTCTGTAGCTCAAGTCGTTTCTTTTGAATGCTGGGGGTTGGATTGGCAGCCATTTGGTTGTCTAAATCATAAATGTTTGTAGTCAGATCTTGAAGCTTAGCTTTGCGATCTTTATTGGAATGGACAGAATACGAAATAATTTGTCCACACATATGCTTTAAGAGATTCCCACAACAATGAAGATGAGACGGCATCACTCTTATTAAAGACTATATATTCATCTATTGCGGACTGTCAGGTGTGGAAGGACGAGGACTCAAATGCAGGGAAGAGGGCTTTTATTTATAATAAAAAATAAAACAAAAACACAACAAAAACAACCCCGTGGGGGAAAACAGACTTGACTTGACTTGACTTGACTTGACTTGACTTGACAAAAGGAAACACCAGGAAAAATATGACAGACACTAATGAATAAACACAAAACAGCTGTGTGCAATGAGTGGGATAATGAGTCCAGGAGTGAGTATGGGTAATGTAGTCCAAGGGGTGAAAACAAGAGTCCGGAATGGAGTGCCCTCTAGTGGCTGACTAGGGCACTCTCACTAGTGATCATGACATTACCCCTCCTCAAAGGAGCGGCTACCAGACGCTCCACCAGACAACAAAAACAAAAAACACAAAAACTCAGGAGGGAGGTGGACAGGAGGAGGATCAGGGGGAGGGATGGTGGGCCAGGACCAGAGCCCCCAACCAAAGGCCAGGGGGGAGCCGGTGGAACAGACCACGGGGGCTCTAAGAGGGTCGGGGTCCTGGCTGAATGCCAGGGCGGCACTGGAGGAACTGACCAGGCGGGTTCCCTGGGGTCTGGAGTCCTGGCTGGTTGCCAGGGCGGCGCTGGAGGAACTGACCAGGCGGGTTCCAGCGGTTCCAACGGCCGGGGCAGTGGCAGCAGGGCAGGAAGCCTAGACGACGGCGGCAGGGCAGATATCCTGGGCGGCGGCGGTGGCGGCAGGGCTGGCGGCCTGGGCGGCGGTGGCGGTGGCGGCAGGGCTGGCGACCTAGGCGGCGGCGGCGGCGGCGGCAGGGCTGGCGGCAGGGCTGGCGGCCTGGGCGGCGGCGGCGGCGGCGGGGCTGGCGGCCTGGGCGGCGGCGGCAGGGCAGAAGGCTTGGATGATGGCGGCAGTACAGAAGATCTGGGCGATGGCGGCAGGGCAGACCAAGGTTGCTCTGTGGCCGTGTCAGGGAGAGCGGGCAGCTCGGGGACGACCTCCGTGGTCGTATCAGGAAGAGCGGACAGCTCGGTGATGGCAGCAGGCTCGGGCTGCTCAGGCGGCAGGGCAAGGCGCTTCGGTGGCGCCGGCAGGGCAAGGCGCTTCGGTGGCGCCGGCAGGGCAAGGCGCTTCGGTGGCGCCGGCAGGGCAAGGCGCTTCGGTGGCGCCGGCAGGGCAAGGCGCTTCGGTGGCGCCGGCAGGGCAAGGCGCTTCGGTGGCGCCGGCAGGGCAAGGCGCTTCGGTGGCGCCGGCAGGGCAAGGCGCTTCGGTAACCCACGAACAACCACCAAAGTGGTCTCCAGGCCTTGTAGGACGGAGGAAGCCCTTTTCCTCCTTCTCCTCCGCTTATGAGGGTGTGGCGGTGGCTCACCCAAAGTGGACTCACTGGCTGGAGCGGGCTCTGGAGCGGACTCACTGGCTGGAGCGGACTCACTGGCTGGAGCGGACTCACTGGCTGGAGCGGACTCACTGGCTGGAGCGGACTCACTGGCTGGAGCGGACTCACTGACTGAAGCGGGCTCTGGAGTGGATTCACTGACTGGAGCGGGCTCTGGAGTGGACTCACTGACTGGAGCGGGCTCTGGAGTGGACTCACTGACTGGAGCGGGCTCCCGGGTTGGACCGGGCTCTGGAGCGGACTCACGGGCTGGAGCGGGCTCTGGAAAGGCCTCCGGGCCTACAGCGGGCTCTGGAAAGGCCTCCGGGCCTACAGCGGGCTCTGGAAAGGCCTCCGGGCCTACAGCGGGCTCTGGAAAGGCCTCCGGGCCTACAGCGGGCTCTGGAAAGGCCTCCGGGCCTACAGCGGGCTCTGGAAAGGCCTCCGGGCCTTGAGGGTTGGAGGAAGGCTTCTTCCTCTTCCTCCGTTTACGTGGGCGATGAGGTGGCACTGTGCCTACCTCCTCTGTGGGCACTGCAGCTTCCTTGGTCAGCTCTGGGGGTGCTGCAGCGGTCACAGCAACCACTGGAGTGGCTGCAGTGGGTTCAGCCACCTCTGGGCAGATGGCAGATGAGGCTGACCTGTTCTTCCTCCTCCTCCCTCTCCCCGAAGAGGTCATTGGAGGACTGGGGACCTGGCAGCTTGTGAGGGGAATGGGAGGTGGACCAAGAGGGGGAAGGCCACCTTCTTCTCCGCGATTGTATACATACCCCACAAACTGCCAGAAAGACAAAATCCCCAGCATTCCCATCTCCCAGGCGCTGACGGGCTCATTAAGGCTGCTGTTGAAAATGTCCTTGAGCGCTGCGTCGTTGATGTTGAGCCCCTCCGCTGTGAACACGAACAGGTGAGCAAACTCCTTCACGCTGGCTCCCCCTTGCTGAAGAGAAAGGAGCTTGCTGTGCTGATCCACCATCAGCTGAGCGGAGGGGCTGGGAGATGGGAAAAGGAAGATGCCCATCCTTCTGCTGAGTCCTCTAATGGCTGGTTCGTTCTGTCAGGTGTGGAAGGACGAGGACTCAAATGCAGGGAAGAGGGCTTTTATTTATAATAAAAAATAAAACAAAAACACAACAAAAACAACCCCGTGGGGGAAAACAGACTTGACTTGACTTGACTTGACTTGACTTGACTTGACTTGACTTGACAAAAGGAAACACCAGGAAAAATATGACAGACACTAATGAATAAACACAAAACAGCTGTGTGCAATGAGTGGGATAATGAGTCCAGGAGTGAGTATGGGTAATGTAGTCCAAGGGGTGAAAACAAGAGTCCGGAATGGAGTGCCCTCTAGTGGCTGACTAGGGCACTCTCACTAGTGATCATGACACGGACAAGGTAAAAACATTAAATGCCTCGTCTGACAACAACAAAGAATTGAACCTCCAGGGTGAGGAAAAACACGGCTGGCCCACAAATTTGATATTAACACTAAGTGGTGCATGGTCAGAAATAACAATTGTGTGATAATCAGACGCTGTGACTTTAGGGATTAGGGATTGGACAATAAAAAAATAATACGTGAAAAAGACTGGTGCACCTGAGAGTAGAAAGAATATGTCCTAGCACTAGGGTTATAAAATCTCCAAGGGTCTACAAACCCGTTTTTACTTATAAAATCCGAAATGGATCTGGACATAGAAGACTGAGCCAGGGTTCGAGGGTTTGAATGATCTAAGGCGGGGTCGATAACACAGTTCAGATCACCAGCCAGTATTAAAAAATGGGTGTCAAGGAAAGGGAGGATACTCCATAACTTGTCTGTAAAACCCGGATTATCAAAATTCGGAGCATATACATTAACCAACAATACAGGGTTATTACAAAGAGTGCCAACAACTACTAGGTATCTCCCATTCTTGTCAGCTATTATCTTCAAAGGAGTAAACTGAACTCTTTTATTGATCAGAATAGCTACCCCATGCTCTAGAATTAAATGTCGAGTGAAACACGTTTCCCACCCATGGACATCTAAGTCTAACATGGTCCCTGTCCCGCAAATGGTTCTCTTGCAGAAATATTACATCACTCTTCAAGCGCTTTAAGTGTGAAAATATTTTGGACCACTTAATGGGGCTATTCAAACCTTTCACATTCCAACTTAAAAATCGAATACCAGACGAATCACCACACTTTTGACCTTGAGCGCTGGCCATGGCTAACAGACTTTAATTTTAATTAACTTCACAAAACATTGGACCACGTCCCCTTCCCACCCTCCTCCCACCCGCATCGCAGATTTCCCCATCCCCAAACGACAGAGAGAGAAATGCAAGCTCCTAAGCGGAGCAAGAAAAAAAGAAACGCTTACGACTGTGTAGCTAACCGTAAGGAAGCTCCAACAGAGCTATTTAAAAAGAAAAAGAAAATTTTAAGGCACGCGTGTAATTTTAGGGCACGCATACATAATCTAACAATATGAAATAAACCCAGATACTCACTGGTAGTGTGGCAAAAACTGAGTTAAATAAAACAAAGTTATAATTACACTCACCAAAAGAGTCCTGCTGAGTCAACTAAACTTGTAAATAAACAATATGCAACCCTCATATAATCAGTCTATTTTGTCATTTTGCTAATAAACTCCTTAGCTTCAGCTGGTGAAGTGAAGTCGCGCTGCGCTCCCTCGTATGTGATGCGTAACTTGGCTCGATGGAGAATGCCGAACCGGAAACTTCTATGTCCCATAGCTGACGTCGAACCTCATTAAAAGCTGCGCGGGCTCGTGCTGTTTTAGCGGTGTAGTCAGGGAAGACGGAGATGGTCATGTTGTGTAGTTTAATCCGCTGTAGCTCCCTGGCTTTCTTAAGGATATTCGCACAGTCTGTATAATAGTGGAGCCTTGCCACTATCGCGCGCGGACGTTCGCCTGGCTTGGATTTGGGAGCTAGGGTCCGGTGAGCACGATCTACAAGCGGTTCCTTCTCAAGTGTGAATGCCTCCATCAAGAGTTTTGACACATACTCTGTGGATAAATTATTTGGAGTATCCTCTGGCACCCCGACAATACAGACATTGTTACGGCGTGACCTAGACTCCAAATCATCACATTTGCTCTCCAGTTTAACCAGTTCTCCAGACATGTATTCCACCTTGGCACGGAGAGTGGCTATGTCATTGGTGCAGGTGGAGAGGGACTGCTCCATCTCTGACACGGTGTCTTTGAGTCCGGTATATTTTTGCTGCATAGAAGAAATACTGGAGGAAAGATCCTTTTGCAGCACTAGCAGCTCAGATTTAATCGAGGAGAGATTATCACCTAACGCTGCGTGAAGTTCGGCTTTAAATATCGCTGGCATTTCTTCACGAAGGGCGCAGAGAAGTTCGGTCTTGAGAGCAGTAACATTGGCATCGACCAGCGTGGCCTCTGGCAACGGCGGGGCTTCACCACGAGGCGGGGATGCAGCGTTAGCAACAGGCCGCAGGTGAGGCTGAGAGGCGTTTGCGCTTTTATTGGCCTTGGGTGGCATTGTAGTCGCTGAAAATCAAAATAATTCTATTCAAAACAGGTTTAGAAAAAATTATAAGCTACCAAAAGTGAGCAAATCGTGCCTGAAAATAATGGAGAAACAAACTCTGTAGGAGCGAAGCCTGATGCGACCTACCCCATGCTTAGCTAAGCCAGAAGTCCCCACCACGTCAGGTTCTAAGCAGGCATACGCACTTTTCCATGTGGCAATTTTTAACAAGGATTTGGATGTTGACTGGTGCTCTTTTATATACTAGTCACATTAATTAGGGGGCGTTTACAAGGCGGAGATCTGAAACCATTCAGGTTAATTTCAAGATCATTTGCAATTTATAGATTTCACATCTGGAAGAGAGGCATACACAGGTTTTCTGTGCGTACGTTTGTTTCTCTGAATCACACATAGCCTACACAGATTTGAGAAATGGTTTTATATCAATTGTAGGACAGTTTCAACGCAACATTTTATAAATGAGGCCCCAGGTTGTGAGAGATGGTAGAGTCCAGGGGCCTCATTTATAAAATGTTGCATTTGCATCCTACATTTGATCTAACGATCTTAAAATTTTAAGCAGCAGAATGGGTTCAGGGCCCATATTTATCAAGTTTCTCAAAGTGCCATTTTAGTCTTAAGTACTGAGAATTCATTAAATTTACTCCTAATTTCAAACTTCGGTATAAAAGCAAGTTACCAAATATCTTAAGAATCACTCTTACTCTCCCAGTTCGAGAGGTCTCTCAAGTGGTTAGGAGTTGCCAATAGGGGCTTGTGATGGAACTGAGGAGAGTTGTGCGCAATTCTTTCTTTATTGTCAAATGTGTGTTGAATGTAAACTCCTCTTAGGAATTTCATCATTCAATGTGAATTTATCTGAGAATATTCCGAAATAAGGAAATCTATTCAGTGATTGGTCCATGCCTATGCCGTCATCCAAAATCCCGTTTGTGGCACAGTGAATCATCTCTCAGACTGACACTAAAGATTTAGTCCTACCCTTCACTTAAATTTTGATGCCTGATAAATAACTTTTAAGCGCAGCTTTGAGCCAAGAATTTTTTTTTACTCAAGTGAATTCTTAGCAGTGTTCTTGTGCGTAATTCTCAGAGGCTTGATAAATACGGCCCCAGGTCTCTGCCTTCTAAACACTACCTAATTAATGTCATTACCATTTTACAGAGCATCAGTCAACGTTCAAATCCTTTATTTGAGAATGGCGAGCGACAAGAATTGCGTAGATTTCCAAATACCTGCAGTACACCGACTCTAAGCAATTCAGAAATCTAAGCAATTCTTGCCACTCAAGAATTGGATGTACAATCATTCTCTGAATCACACATACACACATTTGAGAAATGACTGTAAGATCGAATAGGATGGTTTCTACGTGACCCCTCCGGCCTCATTTATCAACAGTGTATAGAAAAGGTTCTATATTTTGTCCTACGAATGAAATTTAGAATGTGCCTAAGTACAAAAAAATCCATATTTATCAAACACACTCATGCGGTTCTTACGCACACCAGTAAGTAATCATTGTTGATAAATACCACATGTTCTTAAGCACCATGCTCGTTCATGTTCATGGTCATTTGCATTTAAAAACGCCTCCAATGAAACATATATGTTGACAACACTTCCTTTTATAAATCATGTGTATGTATATGCATTCTCTGAGCAGCACATGGTTTGCCAAATCTTCCAGCAAAGCAAGATCAGCCATGACACTATAGCTACAATTCAAATTACTTCCCAGCTGTCTTTTATAGCGTTTCCAACCGAATATGCAAATGTATAGCTTGAACTATGAAATTACTAATTAAGTATTTGCAATTAAAGGACACAGGAAACACGCGGTGGCACTTTCTTTTTGTAGTATCACCATTCCACCACTAGATCCTCTGCATAAGCATGCTCAGAGTTGTGCTTATATTTACACACATTAGACAAGTAGTTGGTAGATCCCACTGTTTGCGTTTTTGTTCTTACACATTCATTACGCACATATCTGTTGATAAATGAGGGCCCTGGAACCTGAATGGCTCCAGTGCTGTTCATGATGGTTCTGTGCGTTTTATTCTGCTCTTACTGTGAGGTAGTTGCTACAACACATGGAAATCTGAATCTTGTAAGCTCTGTAGAATAATGACGAAAACTGCACTCTTAGAAAAAAAAAGGTTCAATCAGGTTCTATATAGAAGTCTAACTTAATCTGCTTATTGTTCTTATCCTCTCTGGTCCAAATGGAGATAGTGTAAAGTAAGGTCTGTTCCATCATGACTTCTGCATCCTCAGACACTATGCACAGCTTATTTCGACCTCCCCTGCCATCAGCTCGTCTCTCACTCACAGCACAGTCGGCTCCTGCTATCATTCACTGATCACACCACATCTCTGATGGTGAGCCTGCAAATGACATTTTTCAGGATGACTGTACGTGTGAGAAGATACAGTGTGGTGGAGGTTCTGACTCATCCTTTACTGTCACGCGTGGACTCTATCCATCTCAGCCGCTCACCTCTTCTAGCGCTATTAGCATTTTGTCACTCTGGGTGTTAGAAGTCTTAAAGCTTCTCTATAGCGACAATATGTAAAGATTCAATATAACATGATGCATTCAGATTTTTAGGTTAGGTCTTAAATTGTCTAACCAAAGTAATACTGCTTTGTTTTGTCAATTTGAATTTAGTTTGTTCATTAAATGCAAAATGCCTCATCTAAGCAATAAATTCATCAAGGCAACTACAGAATTATTTTATTTATTAAT